>NC_089840.1:297440996-297745163 GCF_035609145.1 Eleutherodactylus coqui | reverse complement strand
TGCTGACGGCTGAGCCACATGTATTAAAGAGGCACCCCCTCCCCCACCTGTATCCCTATGCAGTTTGGGAGCCATTAGAGACCTTTTGGAGGCCAAATGAGTTAAGCCAGATTTTTACTCCCATTGACGCTAATGGAAATCAACATTGGGTTGTCCTGATTCCTGATCTCTCTTGACCAGATTGTTCCAATTATGGCTCATTGGCTAACAATGATTATCATTCTCACATGTAGGGTGAAACACGATCATTAACTGAAACAGAAACAGCTGTGTAGGAGGTTTAAACTTGTGTGAGGAACAACCAAACTGCTACAAAGGTGAGGTTGTGGAAGACAGTTTCATGTCACCGATCATACACCATGGCAAGACTGAGCACAACTAGACACAAAGTGGTTATACTGCATCAGCAGGGTCTATGCCAGCAAAGATTTCACAGCACACCAGGGTTTCAAGAAGTACAAAAAAATGGGCAACATTGAGGACCGTAGACTCATTGATCAGCCAAGGAAACATTGCAGCAGATGAAAGACACATCATGCTTACTTATCTTCTAAATCACATGCTGTCCAGCAGTGCCAGCAGCTCAGAACAGGCAGCAACCAGTGGGACTCATGTACACCCATCTAATGCTCAGAGACGTCTGGCCAGATGTGCTCTTCATGGAAAAAATGTGCCAAAAAGCCGACATAGAAACAAGGCCGAGCGACTCACCTATGTATGAAAACATAGGAACTTGGATTCCGAAAAAATGGCGGCAGGTGCTCTGGACTGAGGAGTCACAACCTGAAATATTTGGCTATAACACAAGGCAGTTTGTTTGGTGACTGGCTGGAGAGTGGTACAATAATGAGTGTCTGCAGGCACAAGTGAAGCATGGTGGAGGTCAGTGCAATAATGAGTGTCTGCAGGCAGCAGTGAATCATGGGCAAGAGCGGTACAATAATGAGTGTCTGCAGCCAGCAGTGAAGCATGGGGGAGAGCGGCACAATAATGAGTGTCAGCAGGCAGCAGTGAAGCATGGTGGAGAGCGGTACAATAATGAGTGTCTGCAGCCAGCAGTAAAGCATGGTGGAGAGCGGTATAATAATGAGTGTCTGCAGGCAGCAGCGAAGCATGGGGAGAGCAGTACAATAATGAGTGTCAGCAGGCAGCAGTGAAGCATGGGGGAGAGCGGTACAATTATGAGTGTCAGCAGGCAGCAGTGAATCATGGGGGAGAGCAGTAAAATAATGAGTGTCTGCAGCCAGCAGTGAAGCATGGTGGAGAGCGGTACAATAATGAGTGTCTGCAGCCAGCAGTGAAGCATGGTGGAGAGCGGTACAATAATGAGTGTCTGCAGGCAGCAGTGAAGCATGGGGGAGAGCAGTACAATAAGGCGTGTCAGCAGGCAGCAGTGAAGCATAGGGGAGAGCGGTAGAGTAATGAGTATCGGCAGCAGTGAAGCATGGTGGAGAGTGGTACAATAATAAGTGTCTGCAGGCAGCAGTGAAGCATGGTGGAGAGTGGTACAATAATGAGTGTCTGCAGCCAGCAGTGAAGCATGGAGGAGAGCGGTACAATAATGAGTGTCTGCAGGCAGCAGTGAAGCATGGTGGAGAGTGGTACAATAATAAGTGTCTGCAGGCAGCAGTGAAGCATGGTGGAGAGCGGTACAATAATAAGTATCTGCAGGCAGCAGTGAAGCATGGTGGAGAGCGGTACAATAATAAGTGTCTGCAGGCAGCAGTGAAGCATGGTGGAGGGCGGTACAATAATGAGTGTCTGCAGGCAGCAGTGAAGCATGGTGGAGAGCGGTACAATAATAAGTGTCTGCAGGCAGCAGTGAAGCATGGTGGAGAGCAGTACAATAATAAGTGTCTGCAGGCAGCAGTGAAGCATAGTGGAGAGCGATACAATAATGAGTGTCTGCAGCAGTGAAGCATGGTGGAGAGCGGTACAATAATGAGTGTCTGCAGCAGTGAAGCATGGTGGAGAGCGGTACAATAATGAGTGTCTGCAGCAGTGAAGCATGGGGCAGGCCCCTTACACCTTTGGGGCTGCATTTCACTACATGGAATTGGGTGAGCATATGCCTGTATTTCTCAGCATTGAGGACACCATTAATCCTGACCAAATCCCCATTATGCAACTCATCAGGGAGTCATCTGATTGGCTCCAAATTTATTCTGCAGCAGGACAACAACCCCCAACATCCAGCCAATGTTATTAAGAACTATCTTCAGAGTTGGGAAGAACAAGGAGTTGGAAGTGCTGATTTGGCCCCACAGAGCCCGGATCTCACATCATCCTGTCTGTCTGGGATTACATGAACAGACAGAAGGATTGGAGCGAGCCGACCTCCACAGAAGATCTGGGCTTAGTTCTCCAAGATGTCTGGAACAACCTCCCTGCCGAGTGTCTTCAAAAACTGTGTGCAAGTGTACCGAGAAGAACTGATGGAAGGTAAAGGGCGTCACAGTAAATGCTGATGTGGTTACACTTCTCTTCTCTTCAGTCACTTTGCATTTTGATAATTGACAACAATGAACCATTAACCCTTCTACCTCTGGAAGCTTTCTTACTCCGCTGCATTCTTTTCACACCTGCCTAACACTTTTGCTGTATATCAGAGTATGAAGCTTATTGCAGATAATGAGTATCAGCTCGACTTTGTTGATGTCTCTGATGAGGATGCATCTATTTGGGGCAGGAGTATGATGAGGATCAGGAGGAGTACAGGGGGAAGGGCAGCTTTCCAGCAATGATCACACCATCGTATCTCAGCGCCAAAAAAGCCAATGATATCGTCAGCGACGTGAGTATTGGTCTCAGGATACACTCGTTTATGCATCTTTAGCTTACAATATACAAATGTATGGATGATGGGTGTATATATGACCATGTGGATGATGGGTGTATGTATGACTGGTGTATAGAGGGCGGGTGAATGTATAACTATGTGTAGGATGGGTGCATGTATGACTGTTGTATGGATGATGGGTGTATGTATGACTGGTGTATAGAGGGTGGGTGAATGTATAACTATGTATAGGATGGGTGCATGTATGACTGTTGTATGGATGATGGGTGTATGTATGACCATGTGGATGATGGGTGTATGTATGACTGGTGTATAGAGGGTGGGTGAATGTATAACTATGTGTAGGATGGGTGATGGGTGCATGTATGACTGTTATATGGATGATGGGTGTATGTATGACCGGTATTTGGAGGATAGATGTATGACCGGTGTATGGAGGGTGGGTGTATGAGTGATGTGTGAAGGATGAGTGTAAATACGACTGATGTATGGATGATGGGTGTTTGTATGACTGATATATGGAGGATAGATGTATGATCGATGAATGAAGGGTGGATGTATGACTGATGTGTAATTATGACTAATGTAGGGAGGATGGGTAAATGTATGACCATGTGGATGATGGGTGTATGTATGACCATGTGGATGATGGGTGTATGTATGACTGTTATATGGAGGATAGATGTATGATCAATGAATGAAGGGTGGATGTATGACTGATGTGTAATTATGACTATTGTAGGGAGGATGGGTGTTTGTATGACCATGTGGATGATGGGTATATGTATGACTGTTATATGGATGATGGGTGTATGTATGACTGGTGTTTGGAGGATGGATGGATGACCTTGATATGGAGGGTGGGTGTATGACTGATGTGTGAAGGATGAGTGCATGTATGACTGCTGTGGATGATGGATGTATGTATGACCGGTGTTTGGAGGATGGATGTATGATCTTGGTATGGAGGGTGGGTGTATGTATGACCATGTGGATGATGGATGTATGTATGACCGGTGTTTGGAGGATGGATGTATGATCTTGGTATGGAGGGTGGGTGTATGTGTGATCGGTGTGGATCTCAGTACATCCTGTAAATCCTTCCCTTGTTTCAGATTAAATATAAGAAAGACCTCTCCAAGATGCGGGGGGCCGCGCAGTACCACTCCCTGACCACAGAGGACAACCTCAGCCTGAAACAAGCCCAGAATGTGAACAAGCTCGTCAGTGAGGTGAGTCTGGGGGGGTGGGGGGGGGGCACATTGTGGATGGGGTACAGGCTGCTACCCCATCGTCTTGGTGAGTTGGGGGGCTTCACTACTGACCCTTCCTGATGGCCGTGTAGTCATCCCATCCAGCCTAATAGTAGTGGAGCCAAGGCCGTTTACACGCTCAGCTGTCTCCATGAGCTCCAGTGGAGCGGGTGATACAGGGTTCAGCCCCCACCAACCTTGGTCAGGCGGCAGCATGGACTCCTGTCTTCACATCATCACCTTGTCTCCCCCTGTAGGTGGGATATAAGAAGGACTTGGAGAACAGCCGAGGACACAGCATAAACTACTGCGAGACGCCCCAGTTTAAGAACGTCAACAAGATGTCTAAATACACCAGTGACGTAAGCATTGCCCCCCGGGCTGGCATTGTGCCCCGTACTATGCCCCATAGCACACTTAGGTGTTCACTGCTGATAAGCTCAGGGCATTATTTCTGTGTCTTCCTGGTATATGATGTGCACGGCGGCCGCCGAATCTTCCCGCAGGTTTTATCTTGATTTGCATTTTTAATCAACATGAAATATGTCCGGGGAGAATCCCAGCGCCGAACCTCGTTAACAGGCAGCCGCAGACCTGGCGCCCCCGCAGCGGTCACCGCAGATGAATCTCAGCCCAAAAATCTGTTCCTAAAGGATCTTCCAGGTGCAGAAAATTACGATCATTCTTCACAGAGTTAAAAGTTCTACAATTTTTCCAATATAATTTCTGTATCAATATTCAGGATCTCTGCTTGCTGTCATTCAATATGAACCTTCATTGCTTACTTCAGTGGATACCTATCTGTCCTGGTCATGTGATGGACCCTCAGCGCTCGTTACAACTCTGAGAACTGTAGTGTAACCATTTTTGACACAAAACCGCCTGGCACCTGCGGGGAAATCGCATGTTCATGAGCGCGATTTCGAGCTGAATTTCGCGCCCCGATATTGTGCTCCCCGTGTGAAATTAACCTTAGGTTAACGTCACACGATCAAGTGCGAAATCCGGCTGTGATTCGCCAACATGTGATTTCCCCGCGGATGCAAGGCATTTGTATATCAAAACCGCCGCGCATCACTTCGGGGAAGCAGCGATCCTCTGACAGCCGCAACGGAGGATCGGCGAGTTTCTCCAATTTTTTTCAATGGGGAAACCTGGCATTTCATTGCACTCGCCTGCACCTCGCCACGTGCTGCCGCTAGCCCCATTGAAAGTAATGGGTGATGCGAGGGCGCGCCCAAAGATAGGACATGGCGTGATTTGTTTCCCGAGTTCATATTCGTGCGAGATTTCTGCATCTTGCACATATCACGCGATTTTCTCGGCCGCGTGAAAACTGAAAATGATGCCGATTTTCGTCTGGTTTCACCTGTTTCTGTCACAGAATCCACGGCATGCGCCTGCGTGACTGTCACAAGGTCACCATATATTTGTCTATGTTGGAAAAACTAATGGACCAATAAAAAAATAGGGTTGCAAAAGTATACACGCCCCGTAAAGATGCTCTTTTGTAATTGTTTAATGGACAAGTCCTGCGCAGTAATCAGTGGAGATCCACAAGTTTGAGATGCACCTCCGCTACCTGTACGAGTCTCTAAATGTTCCAATGACAACAAGCGAAGATCCTAAAAGCAGAAGATTTGATGCAGGAAGAATATTAGAAAACGGATTACACGAAAAACGACATTTATCTGCTGAAGCCAAAATATCCCTTTCAGTCGATTCTGGGTCCCGGGTTTCCTCCTTTGCAGTTAAATAGCGCCAATGATGTGAGTGTTGCGGCGGGGCGGATCGCGCTGTGGATTTTCTTGGTATCTTCATCACTTTAGTCACTCAGTGTTTGTAAACATCTATGATCTAAGAAACAAATGAGCAGCATTTTAAAGGGCGTGTATACTTTAGATAATGATGCCATGCATTAAAAGTAAAAATGGAGGCATCTTTACAAAAGGTTTTGATTAAAAATCTCCTTCCGTTTTGTGTATACAGCTCCTGGTCAGAAGTGTGTCACCATGGTAACAGACTACATAGACTCCAGCACAGTCACATCTTACAGTCATACGTGACTCTCATTGCTCCTCCTCTTGATAACCTACATATAGCAGAATAGAGTTACCAGGGACTGAAGCCTCACTCTGCACATTGGGGTTGTAGTCTGTTACTCATGCATCCAACTTGGGACAACTGCAGCAGCGAGTTTAGTAAGATGCGCCAAAATGTCAGACCCTGCCCCTTTTATGAAAAATAAATGACTCCATAGTGGCCCCAGTAGTAATAGTGACCCCTATAGTGGCCCCACTAGTAACAATGACCCCCATAGTGGCCCCAGTAGTAATAGTGGCCCCACTAGTAACAATGACCCCCATAGTGGCCCAAGTAGTAATAGTGACTCCATTAGTGGCTGCTGCATGGTGGACCTCATGCAGGAATGTAAAAGTTGGAGCAGTGGTCAGGGGTTGCACTGATCACAGCAGCCACAGCCACTGACCCAGGACTACAAGTAGATAAAATGCTTGTCGGAGGAAGCTAGGACATGCAATCCTGACATCTGGAACTGTGACCCCCATAGTGACCCCAGTAGTAACAGTGACCCCCATAGTGACCCCAGTAGTAACAGTGACCTCCATAGTGGCCTCAGTAGTAACAATGGCGCCCATAGTGGCCCCAGTAGTAACAGTGACCCCCATAGTGACCCCAGTAGTAACAGTGACCCCCATAGTGGGCCCCAGTAGTAACAGTGACCTCCATAGTGGCCTCAGTAGTAACAATGACGCCCATAGTGGCCTCAGTAGTAACAATGACGCCCATAGTGGGCTCAGTAGTAACAATGCTGCCCATAGTGGCCCCAGTAGTAACAATGACCCCCATAGTGACCCCAGTAGTAACAGTGACCTCCATAGTGGGCCCCAGTAGTAACAGTGACCTCCATAGTGGCCTCAGTAGTAACAGTGACCCCCATAGTGGGCCCCAGTAGTAACAGTGACCTCCATAGTGGCCTCAGTAGTAACAATGCCGCCCATAGTGGCCCCAGTAGTAACAATGACCCGCATAGTGACCCCAGTAGTAACAGTGACCTCCATAGTGGGCCCCAGTAGTAACAGTGACCTCCATAGTGGCCTCAGTAGTAACAGTGACCCCCATAGTGGGCCCCAGTAGTAACAGTGACCTCCATAGTGGCCTCAGTAGTAACAATGCCGCCCATAGTGGCCCCAGTAGTAACAATGACCCCCATAGTGACCCCAGTAGTAACAGTGACCTCCATAGTGGGCCCCAGTAGTAACAGTGACCCCCATAGTGACCCCAGTAGTAACAGTGACCCCCATAGTGGCCTCAGTAGTAACAATGACGCCCATAGTGGCCCCAGTACAGCATCTCAAATCCAGGACTGTTCCACAGAATCTTAAAGGGTTGGGAGGCGTACTGTTACCATGGAGACACATAAGCTGCATAGGAACTGGAGACACAGAACAATGGGAGTTTTAATGAAAACTATTTGCAAAGTTGTTTAATTGTTTTTATTTTTTCATGCATAGGGGTAAAAAAAGAAGGTGCAAAAATATAAGTAAAAACTGCAGATAACGGGCCTGTGGAGCTGAGAGGGGACATGTCCTGTGGATGATATGAGCTGCAGTGAGGTCGCTCCGGGAGGGTTCTTGCTGCCCCCGATAACGATGTTGTGGCTCTTGTACGTGGCTGGCACTGCATTACAGGCGCGAGCTTCGAGATAGTAGAGCATACAGAAGGGGACAGGAGATGTGGAGACTTCATGGGACTCCAGGAAACAGGAACAGTCACGTCTGTATTTACACTCACTTGTTACATGAAGAAACAAAATGTATCAAAATGTGGAATACAAAACATACAAATATGAGAAACCTGGAACAGTCCTGCAGATGCCATTCATTAACCCCTTAGTGACGCGGCCGATTTTGGACCTAAGAAAGCAGTGATTTTTTTGGGGGGATTTTCATCTTCACTTTTCAAAAACCAGAACATCTTTATTTCTCCGTCCCCACGGCCGGACGAGGCTTGCTTTTTCTGTGGCGAGCTGTAGTTGTTATTGAAAACATTTTTGGATACATATTCTGTATTGTAGAAAGTTTATTCATCGTTTTTGGAGGGAGAAAAAAACCACCAATTCTACATTTTTTTTACAGCATTAATTATGCAGCATAAATGATGCGCTAAACTTTTTCTGTGTTTCTTGCAATTATGACAATACCGAAATAACATTTTTTTCCACTTTTGCACAACCCCCCCTCCCCCATTTTCTTTAAAATAATTTCCTTGCATCGCTGCGTTCGAACTCCCGCAGCCTCTTTATTTTTCCCTGGACAGAGCTCTGTGGGGCTTGTTTTTTGCGGGATGAGCTGGAGTTTTTACCGCTACTATTTTAGGGTACATGGGGCTTCTTTGATCACTTCTATCGTATTTTTTGGGAGGCAAAATGACCACAAAAAAAAAGGATGTGTCGATACGAAACATGGTTTTTCTTATTTCTTTAAAAAAAAGAGGGGGAAAGTCTGAAAATTTTTTAAATTATTTCTTCAGCTAGTTTCACACAGGCGAGTGCGATATAGCACGGTGAAAGTCGGCCCGATTGTTCTCGCCAACGTGCGAGGTGCCCGCAGATGCAAGGCGTTTTTGTGTCATAACCCCCTCCCATTACTTCAGTGCAGCTGCGATCCTCAGTGCGTCTGTCAGCTGCGGTGGAGGCTCAGCAAGTGCTTCCTATTGTACATTCGCATGAACATCGCACGCCGTGCAACATGTTTTCAGGCCCTATTGAAACAATGGGCAATGAGTTTCCGAGGGAACGCCCAAAGACAGGACATTCCATGATGGAATGCAGGAAGCAAATCTCTCATGTATATGATGACCCTATTCAAAAGAATGCGCTTCATATTCATGAGATATTGATGCATCTCACGACGCACAAATCTTGCACAATTTTCTCAGCCGTGTGAAAGCAGCCTTCGCTTTTTTTTTTTTATATCCCTGTAATAGACTTGAACCTGCAATAATATGATCTCTAATAATACACTGCAGTATTTCTGAACTGCAGTGCATTATTGCCAAGCCATGGCAACGCCCCTCCTCTGTGAACCTTAACAGCATCCCCACTGTTGTAGTGGGAGGGTAACTGTCAGTTTCTGAGCCCGCATGTAACTGTATGCCCATTCGTGGAAACTCCTTCTCATCCAGGGGGCACATTTACACTCTGGGTGGGAAGAGGTTAAAACACTCGTCACAGTAAAGACATTTATTCTCTATGTACAGGACAGGGAATAAATGTCAGGTTGCTGGGACACCCTGCAATCCTGAGAAAGATGTCCTTGAACGTCCCATGTAAATTCTGTGCTGCTGCACATGCTGCACTACCGCCGTTCATTCACTTCTTTCGGACGGGGTAAGATTGATCTCCGCATGTCTCATGGAAGCGATTCGAGCGGTGGTCACACGTGCACTGCCTCTCCATTTATGTGGGGCATTGGGGGGCACTGTTCTCAGAGGTGCGGGGCTAAGGCTCAGGAGAGGCTGCAGGCTGTGCATTGTACAGCAGCACGCAGCATGCCACAGGCAGTGTAGACTCCGCCCACTGCAGGAGAGATGATTTACTGGTATCATCTACAGGAACGGACTAAGAGGAGATTCGCTGAGCTCACAGATTTATGATTGTCACCCTGAGCAATGGCCGCAGACATCAGGAATCCGGGGAGAAGCCACATGGGAGCTGATGCCAATAACCGTCACATCTTCGTGATAATGGATGGAACAATTAGCGTTAAAAAAATCTCTGGATTGTTCGAATTAGAACGATAACTGATGAGTGTGAACACGGCCAGCAATCCAACGATGAATGAGAATTCGTTCACTTATCGTTCATTTCATGCAGGCATAAAAGTCATCGTTGAGTTTAAATACTGCTCATTCAGTCATTTTCATTCTGGTGCAACGAACTGAGCGAGCGGACGAGTGAATGATGCATCTGCCTGTATAAATAGGCTGCGAGCGAGGGAACGATAAATGGGTACATGTGAAGCCCCCTTACTGAATGTCGCCCCCTACTGTTACGTATTGATAGTGATCGGATACTTCCTTGTCTGCAGCTTAAATACAAAGAAAAGTACCAGACTCAGATGAAGGGACACTATGATGGAGTGGGTATGGATCGCCGCACATTACACGCCATCAAGGCCGGGACCCTCGCCAGCAACGTGAGTGACTAGAAGTGAATGCACTGAGCAACTGATACTCCTGGGATAAGTTAATTACTTCCAGGTCTGTATATATCTGTATACAAGGAGCTCCCCCTAGCAGTGGCTGTATATAGCTGTATACATTGAGCTCCTCCTAATGGTGGATATATATATATAGCTGTATATGGTCAGCTCCCCCTAATAGTGGCTGTGTATATCTGTATACAGGAGGCTCCCCCTGATGGTGGCTGTATATATCTGAATACAGGGAGATCTCCTTAGTGGTGGCTGTATATATCTGTACACAGGGAGCTCCCCCTAGTGGTTGCTGTATATAGCTGTATACATTGAGCTCCTCCTAATGGTGGATATATCTGTATATATATATATGTATATATATATATATATATATATAGCTGCATACGGTCAGCTCCCCCTAGTGGTGGCTGTATATATCTGTATACAGGAGCTCCCCCTAGTGGTGGCTGTATATATATGTATACAGTGAGCTCCTTCTAGTGGATACTGATTTTTCTCATGTGTCCTGCAGCTCGCCTACAAATCAGACAAGACTGACAACGCAGACGGAGAATACTGTTACCCAGCAACACTTGCTCCATCTTACCAGACCACAAAGAAGCTGATTCCCCTGAAAGATGTAAGTTACCCAGGATGAAAAGGGGCAAAACCAACAAGCCTTCTTCAGTATGGAGAGCAGGGTCTCCTAGCAGCACGGAGTATTTCGGTAGAACGGAGTGCTGGTCTTGTGGGAGTTACATCCTGCATGTAGTGCAGGTAGCAGTGTGCCCCGCAGTACAGAGTATTGCAGGAGAGGGTTGTGCTGATCTCTTGACAAGTTCATCCTGCAGTCTAGCGAGTCGGTGCGGCTCCACAGTTGTTGGGTTCCATGTTTTGCTGCTTCTTTCCCCTGCAGGTAAATTACCGGCAGAGCATCGACAAGGTGAAGTTCAGTTCTGTGACCGACACCCCGGAGATTGTACAAGCGAGGGTTAACGCCCAGCAACTGAGTGATGTAAGTTGGCGCAGTGCTGACGGCTGATAATGGGGAGTCTCCTCAAATCCTAATTTCCTGTCCGTGGGGCCAAGAAAGAGCGTCTCAGAAAACCAACTACAGTCACTGAATAATGTCCATAGCGGCGTCAGATTCCCATCCCTCTAGTATCATAGCACCAAGCACACAGGAGCGCCCATGTGGTAGTACCAGCTAAGTAATAACTACAGTGATGCCCAAGCAGTGGCACCACCCGCACATCCTATAGTTCTAGCATAGCCAGAGACACCCCTACCATGGAGCGGCCTGAGCCTGCCACCGGGCTGCTAATCATTTTCTATCGGCCATTAATGGCTGCTGCAATCCAGCTGGGCAGCAACCCGACAGGCATTCCACTCACCCAGCCCACAGCTCTGTGACCGCTGACCTCTTCCCCTGGCATCTGCATGTGCCATCCTGTATACAACGCAGACACCAGGGAAACCCTTAGAAGGAGTTAATGCTCGGCCGCACACACAAGGGGGTCACAGGAGTCCCCCCAACACTGTCACACTTCGGTGGCTGCCTGGTCACCAGATTTGTCACCAATAGAACATGTATGGGACCATCTGGGACACCAACTTCAACAGCCTACCAGTTTACTATAGCAAATGTGCAGCGATATGCCGCAGGATACCATACAGAACCTTTATGCCTCTATGCCCGTCCATATCACATCATGTATCCAAGCTAGAGGCGGTACAACAGGGTACTAGAGCCTCCATGCCTTCCTGTATCACATCTTGTATCCAAGCTAGAGGCGGTACATCAGGGTACTAGAGCCTCCATGCCCCCCCCCGTATCACATCTTGTATCCAAGCTAGAGGCGGTACATCAGGGTACTAGAGCCCCCCTACAAGGGGTCGGTTCTCCCCAATAAACGGTCCTTTTGCTCAGATATGTGATCACTTATATCAGCTTTACAATCACAGAGAAAGTTTCATCCATCCGACAACTTCTAGGGGAGGGAAGCTACTGACAATGATGGTACAATTTTATACATCCAATGCTTGCTGTCAGTGAATGGGGCATTCTTGTTTATGTCTACAACATTTAGAAGTTAAACACATAAGTGTAATATTTCCCACAGCTGAGGGTTTGTCACAATGTAACACTCCAGGCTGACACCTGCATTGATACATTGTAACAAGCTATCAGGACAGGAGAGAGAATCGTGCTGCTTACAGATGTTTGCCTGCATTGATACATTGTAACAAACCCCAGCTGTGAGATGTAACATGACTTCTCAAATGTCTCTTCAGCTGAATTACCGAGCGGAGTACGAGAAATCCAAGCTGCATTACACCCTGCCGCAGGACGTCCCGGAAATGGTGAAGGCCAAGGCGAACGCCGAGCTCTACAGCGAGGTACGGGCAATTCATGCGCTCTAACCGATCTCTATGACCACCCGGAGTGCGTTACAGCCGCCTCTCCCCCAGCCATAAGAAGCATGTCAGGGATGATATGGGGTGAGTCAGGGATGATATGGGGTGAGTCAGGGATGATATGGGGTGAGTCAGGGATGATATGGGGTGAGTCAGGGATCACCCAGCTATCCGTAAGATTACAGATCGTCCGCCTTCTCTTCTTATCCCAGCATTCACTGCATGAAAAGTAGGAAGATACAAATTGTTCTACTCTAGGCCACACCTCCAACCCCCCCAATCCAGCGCAGTCCCCCTCATGCCCCCCACACAGTAATCATGCCTTATTAGTGCCCCCACCACAGTGATGACTACTGCCCCCTACACAAAGCGATGCCCTTTAACTGCAACTACCTCTATAATGATGCCCTCTTAGTGCTCCCCTCACAAGAATGTTTCCTTAGTCACTCACACAGTATGATGCCCCTTTAGTGCCCCCTACATACTAGGATACCCCTTTCGTGCAGCCATCCACAGTATGATGCCCCCCCTACAGTAAGGATGCCCTCTTATTGGCCCCTACACAGTCTGATACCCCTTTAGTGCATCCACAACAGTCTGATGCCATCTTAATGCCAGCAGTGATGCCCCCACTGTAAACACCCCCTCTTAGTGCCACCAGTGTTGCCCCTTTAGTACCCTCCATACACTCTGATGCCCCTTTTGTGACTCTTCCTTCCTCTTACACGGTTGGCTCATATCCTGTTGTCATCGCTGGCCTGACCTTCCCTCTCTGGTCGCTGCAGTCGCCGCGCTGGGACTGGACGTGCTGCACACAATGTCCCTGCGCTCCTTGATGTCAGGATTCAGTGTGGCAACTGCACTGGCAACAGGGCATCAGCCAACCTTCCCGGGATAGCGGGACCGCACCTAAAACCTGAGACTGTCTCGCTGGATCTGGGAGGACCTGTTTCTGGGAAAGCTGAGTGGTAACCAAGACAACGGCAAGTCTGTCAGAGTGGTATCTAAGGTAGTGACAGGTCTGCGCGATTCGCCTACTTGCCGCCATCTTGGAATCCGCCATCTTCCTGATTTACCCTGTAGTATCAGAGCTGTTCTCAGCTATCCCATGTGTGTAATTACTACCCCCCCATATCCGGTGCCCCCTGCCGTGCTGTCAGCGACCCCTCCGGGAGCGGCCGCAGATCTCTGTGCCACTCCTCTTCAGGGCATTTACCCACTACGGTTTTTTTAACATTAGAAAGTCCCATAGAAAAAAACGCTGAGATGTTGCAGCGTTAAAACCCGCCAGCGGGCAGAAGCCCTCACCGGGACTCTTCTGTCTACAGAACAAGTACAAGGAGGACTGGAGGAAGAGCAGAGGGCAGAACTTTGAGATGAGCCTGGACAACCTGGCCATGATGTCCGCCAAGGCTTCCGGGGACCTCGCAAGCGATGTAAGTAGGACGAACACAGCCCCCGCGGTTGGATCCCCCCATAACCAGGACCATTAAATGGTCGGACATCAGCGACTGATATTCCCTGCTGCACGAAGAGATAGCTCTTGAATAGGGGGGAGAGTTTAGCTGCGCGGCTAAACCCAGAAGCACGGTGTCCCCGGGGGATGAAGGGAAGCCCTTCCGCGGGGGAACCCCTTTATCCCTGGGAAAACCCTTTTATCACTGCTGCGGGGGAAACTCTTGATCCCTGCTGAGATGAAGGGAGTCCCAGCGATGAAGGGAAGCCCTGGGGAAACCCCCTTCATCCCCCCGCAGTGCTTGCCCCATTGCTGGGGAGTTCCTCCAGCCCTGTTGAGATGAATGGATTCCCTGGGGGTTCCCTTCATCCCTGCTGGGGATTAGCAGAAGCTCACACAGGAAATTTAAAACTTGAACGAGGGATTTCAGGGCTTCTGTGGCGCTCCCTCCCTCTCGTCCCCGAACAGCAGCACATTCCTCCCGTCGCTCATCAGCGTTGTTTCAATGCTGATACAGCTCAGGACTTCTGCGCAGAAATATTGTCCGTTCACATGATTTGTCCCACAGTTAGCCACGATTTTTTTGTGCAGCTTCTGTGCATCTTTGATGCCCGTGTGAATGACCCTCAGTTGTTACCGCAGCTTTGGATGTGACTGGAGCGCAAGACCTGATATAACAGCAGAACCTGCGATGCACGTGACTCTGATGAACTGATGACGCAGCTTTGGATGTGACTGGAGTGTAAGACATGATTCCTTTATCTCACCTACAGATCAAATACAGAGAGGAATATGAGAAAAACAGAGGAAAAGCGGCAGCGACAAGCGACTCGCGGCTCCTCCATTCTATGCAAGTCGGAAAGCTGAGTAGTGAGGTGACAGAACTGCGCTGACAGCGTGTCCTCCATATTACAGGCATGCTCACCCTGCTGTCTCAGAGTCCTGAGCGGCACTTATGCCTGACAGCCATGACTGTATGTCCAGGAGTGCCTGCCGTTCAGGAGCCAGGAAAGCTGGGTGACACATGATTAGACGTCTTAAATAGCGTAAAACCGCTTATCAAACACGTTTGTTTCTCCTCTAGATCAACTACAAGAAAGGGTTCGAGGAGACAAAGTCGCAGTTTCATCTGCCGATGGACATGGTGAACATGGCGCACGCCAAGCAGGCGCAGGCCCTGGCTAGTGATCTGGACTACCGCAGGAAGCTGCATGACTACACCCTGCTGCCCGAGGACATGAAGGTCACATGGGCCAAGAAAGCCTACGACCTGCAGAGCGAGGTGAATTGGCGTCACAGCGCCCCCTGCTGCGCTGCCACATCCACAGCGCGTCAATATATGCTACACATTCTCAGCGCCGATTTCACCTCTTCAGATGAGGGGGTCAAAATGCGTCACGCGGATTTAGACACAGATTTTCCTGCAGCTCTGCGCCAAAATCTGAACGCAGCCCCATTGTCATACCGTATAGCGGGGGGCTCTAATCCTCTAACAGACTTGTGGCAGATTTGAAGAACTCTTTGATTCGGACATTTTAGTGCATCTTGTGGGCCAATATAGGCGACTCGTTGGTATTTTTTGCTAAGTTTGCGCCAACTTGTAGTTCGTGAAGGCTTCAGATTAGGTGTGAAGACAGCCTGAAGATACGCCAAACGCTTAGAGGCTCGCTCCTTTACATACATTTGGCACTCTTCACACCAACGCCACAGTATAATCTCCAGTCTGAGGGCACGTGCATGAGCAGAATGACCAACTGTCCAAAAATGGTATAGAAATAGGACCCATTTATGCGATTGGACTGATAATGCAAATAAGAAAGATGGAAAACACCTCTACGGCGCCACCTACTGGATGGCAGCATTCCTTCAAATGAAAGTGACATACCAATCATTGATAGGACTTGCTAGAAGTCACTGTGATTTGAAGGAATACTGCCATCCAATAGGTGGCGCCGTAGAGGTATTTTTCCATCTTTCTTATTTGCATAGGTTTCCCAGAGGAGCTAGCATGGCCTTATAAGTCTCCTTACTCATCTCTTAGGTGTCCCCACCCCCTTCTTGGTGCTCTCCTTGGGGAGAGACTATACCATCCCCATATCCACTCACCCCCTAGGTGTCTCCGCACACGTTTTGGGTGCTCTCCTTAAGGAGACACCACTTCTGGACTGATAGCACATGGCGTTGTGTGGCGTCCCGCACATCAGGTGACTCCGCACGACCTTCAATCACTCCGGGTGCACGTGCCCCCAGGAAATCTGCTCCTTGTTAGTTCTTCACCATTTTCAAAATCTCTGCTTGTTGTCAGTCAATGAGAAAATTCTTGTTTTTTACCAGAGCTGGAAACCTCTAGAGACCCAGTATACCAGCAGCGGGCACCTCTCTCCTGTCCTGATGGTTTGTTACAGTGTATCAGTGCAGGTCATATGTATCACAGAGCGTTGGATACATTGTAGCAGCCGTCTACGGTTGCTCATAACTTGCGACCAGAAAGCAAAACTCTTAACAGATTTGGGATTTTCGTGTTGTGGTTTTGCCGATCCGCTGCTCACAATGTGACCCCATTGCCAATCATTACATGCGACGTCTCGGTGCGACTCTGCGACCCTCATGTCACATGACCAAAGTTGCCCAGCGTCCCTAGACTAAAACCAACCAACTAGCAGGAGATGGCAGCGGCGCACGGCTTGCGTTGCAGTCTATGACGGCAGCGGCGCACGTTACCTGCGACTAAACACCTGACCGTTTTGGAGTTTCTGCAGCCGTTCTCTGGCAGCTCCGCTGGGTTGCGGGTTGCGCTGCGCAGATGTGACTCTGGGGTTCTCTCGCCTAATACTCCTGAGCAGCACTAATATACGGCTCGCGAGGGGTTAATGTAAGGAAATAAAGCCCCTCTATCTGCCCTCCCGCAGCGGCAGTACAAGTCGGATCTGATGTGGATGAAGGGGGTCGGATGGCTGACCGAGGGAAGCCTGAATGTTCAGCAAGCGAAGAAAGCCGGGGAGCTCGTCAGCGAGGTGAGGCGTCGCTAATTAACCCCTTTACTGCTGAGTGACCAATGTAACACAGCTTTCCTGAAAGCCTGAATGACAAGTCTGCAGTTGTACATGCATGCATACAGGGGCGCCCCTGAGACTGTCCCCCCAGCAGCGGGACCCCAGGGGCGGCAGCTTCTATTAAGGGCCAATAAAAAATTGTTGCCCATTACTGCTTGGGACACTATGGGGGCCACGATTATTACTGGGGCCGCTATAGGGGGCACTTTTACTACTGGGGCCCCTAATGGGGTCAATATTACAATTGGGGCCACTATTACTCTGTCACCTAAGACAAGCCTAGAGAGGTTTAAATATGTGTTGGGTATCTTGTGTTTTGGTGCTTTCAATGCGGGGGGTGGTGGGTACAGCCGGGTGTCGAGCCGTGTGGGAGGTTGGTTGTCGCCACCCGGCTTTCCCAGAGACCAGTAAAGTAATGATATTTGTTTTAACCTCTCTAGAGAAAGTATCGTCAGAAGGCGGACACCCTGAAGTTCACCAGCGTCGCCGACAGCCCGCAGATCAGACAGGCGAAGAAAAGCCAGGAGCTGCAGAGCGACGTGAGTGCCACACAGGCAGCCGAGACAGACGGCGGGGGGAGCGATCGGGTCTCATTAGGATACAACTTATGTGTGGAGGTCCCTACAAGCATAGGGAAGAGAGCAGCATGGCCACCTACCTGCACCGAGTGTATACTACTACATACTGCGTACATGCATTACTTAGGCCTCATGCCCACGGCCGTGACGGTCTCCACCAGCAGAATATCGCAGCGGGGTCCATCATGGCGCCCCCTTAAAGAACCCATACTTACCTCTCCGGATCGGCTGTACGCGCCCCGCATGGCGGGCCGGCACGCATGCGCAGTACATTGCATGACGCGCTGGCAGTAGGCAGGGACGTGTATTCACACGATACTTCCGCTGTGCTACAGTGGAAGTCTAGTGTGACGGACGACTCCATTGACTACAATAGAACCTAATAGCTGCAGCATAATGCCACAGATTTCCGCCGTGTAAAACGCAGCAGAAATCAAGCCGTGGGCCTTAGCCCTTATCCTGTACTGCTCCTGCATTCAGTATTGTACTCCAGAGCTGCACTCACTATTCTGCTGGTGGAGTCACTGTATACATACATTACTTATCCTGTACTGATCCTGAGTTACATCCTGTATTATCCTCCAGAGCTGCACTCACTATTCTGCTGGTGGAGTCACTGTGTACATACATTACTTATCCTGTACTGATCCTGAGTTACATCCTGTATTATACCCCAGAGCTGCACTCACTATTCTGCTGGTGGAGTCACTGTGTACATTACTTATCCTGTACTGATCCTGAGTTACATCCTGTATTATACTCCAGAGCTGCACTCACTATTCTGCTGGTGGAGTCACTGTGTACATACATTACTTATCCTGTACTGATCCTGAGATACATCCTGTATTATACTCCAGAGCTGCACTCACTATTCTGCTGGTGGAGTCACTGTGTACATGCATTACTTATCCTGTACTGATCCTGAGTTACATCCTGTATTATACCCCAGAGCTGCACTCACTATTCTGCTGGTGGAGTCACTGTGTACATACATTACTTATCCTGTACTGATCCTGAGTTACATCCTGTATTATACTCCAGAGCTGCACTCACTATTCTGCTGCTGGAGTCACTGTGTACATACATTACTTATCCTGTACTGGTCCTGAGTTACATCCTGTATTATACCCCAGAGCTGCACTCACTATTCTGCTGGTGGAGTCACTGTGTACATACATTACTTATCCTGTACTGATCCTGAGTTACATCCTGTAGATCTTTTTATTATAAAAGTGAAAAACATAACAATAAACAGAACATAAATATCGCTCACTTGGCATAAAAGACAAACATGAAACCAAAACAAATTATCACTTATATTAACTGTACTTTACCTTACTTCAGGACAAAGGAACAAAAGCAAAAGGTCCATCTGGTCCAAATAATACACACCGCACACTACACCAACCTGCACTCCAAAACTACACTCACTCATCCTCACCAATACATATACACTACATACTACATATAACAATATACCCACATGTAAGAAAACATCCCTAACTCACAGGATCCAGCCTGAAATCCCAAAAAGAAGAAAGAAAACGACTAATAACCGAAGCAATGATATAATAATAATAATGCAAACAACAATAACTAACAAAAGTAATAATAATAAGAAAAACCAATACCTTTTTTTTATTTTTTTATATTTTTTTTGCTATTTTTTTTTTTATTTTATTAATTTTTTTTATTTTTTTTAAATTTTTTTAATGCCCACCACCTAAAGAATAAAACCTTACATAATCCTAAACTAACCCTATATCCAGACCAAACCACCACACACCCCAAACAACCCCCTACGGTGCAGCCTGGGAGCCACGCCTGCATCCCAAGTCCGTGCTCAATGTCTATGTCCAGGACGAGCCGAGCTGCACCGCATACACAGACCCTGCCCGCCGCAGCCTGAGGGCCACGCCCGCACCAACAGTCCGTGCCCAGTGTTCATTGTCCGGGACGTGTCAAGCTACGGCTGAGGCATAAATCCCCCCCCTCCCCCCAATAAACCCCCACCCAACCTATCTATAACCCCTAGCCCTATATACAAAACAAAACATATAACCTCTCACATTACATAACTACAAACCAACACTACATATTAATACCCGAAAGCCTAAGGTTCAGTTACCTGCAGCCGTACATACCTGATCTTTGACCGAAAACAAAAACTCTACTAGTGTCACACTCAGCCCTCCACAAGGACTGGATATGATAAGCCGGGCACCGACCAAATAGAGAAAAACTATCCCTATAGTTAATCTGTCCCTACAATGTCCCTACTCCTTCCCTAAAACTTACCCTCAGAGAAACTGTCCCTACCTCTCCCTATTCTGTCCCTACAAAGACCCTAACAATAAGAAGACTGTCCCTAACGAAATACAAACCCTCTCCATAGGAGAGAGGCCTTAGTCGTGCCCAACCTCTCATAATCCAGAGAGCGCACCTTCACCAGGTCACCCAGGATGTTCCTATTCACCTCATCCACGGGGAGGATTTTCTCTTCCGTCGAAACTAGACACCGTGCGTTCCAAATGTGAAACCTGACCACTAAGCTGACTAAGAATAAAGTGCACCGGTCCCTGCCACCAAGGTCCCCGAATGCCCCATAGACCCATTCCGCATACGAGAGGCGTGCCAACCTGGGCCAACCAATGGAGGCTCCCACCCATTTGTACACCTCTGTATTAAAGGGACACTGAAGCAGGAAATGCTCCATGCTTTCCAGTACGTTGCTGCACTCCTGGCGGGGGCAACCCCTATCCACCAGAGGCCTGCTCTTCAAGTTGCCCCTTACATACAGTCTCCCGTGGAAACAGCGCCAAGTCAAGTCCCAAAACTTCAAGGGGATCCTGTCAGAATTCAATAAACGTAACCCTCCCTCCAGGTCCCGACTTGGGCAGTCCTTGAGCGCCAGGGGCTTCTGGAAATGGGTCAACAGAACCCTCTTATCGAGGAGTTTCCTCGACAGAGTTCTGATCTCCCACATCCCCAGACCCCACCGACGTATCATCTTCAGAACCACGGTAGCGTAAGCCGGAAGATGCCCGTGCGGCGTGCGAAGATCCTTCACTCGCCCTCATGTCTCCCGTTCCTGGAAGAAAGGCCGAAGCCATCCCCTACAGGAGAATACCCACGGAGGAGCCCTCTCTTGCCAGAGGTTGCCTATATTGATCTTAACAAAGGTGTTTACGAGAAACACCACGGGGTTGACCATAGATAACCCCCCTAGTCTCCTCGTGCGATATGTGACATCTCTCCAAATTAGGTTCAACCTGTTCCCCCACAACATTAGGAAGAACAGGTTGTAGACCCGGGTCCAGAGAGGCTCTGGCAAAATGCATACGCTGCCCAGGTAGATGAATAAAGGGAGCAGGTATGTTTTGATCAGGTTAACCCTTTCCCGAAGGGTCAAAGACCAGCCCTTCCACTGGGCCACCTTCTGAGTGGCACCATCGAGCCTGACCACCCAATTTTGCATGGGGTAATCTCCCCGGCCGAATTTGATGCCGAGAACTTTAGCCGAGTCCTGGGGCACTGGAAGGGTGTCCGGGAGACTAAATGTAGGATCTCCCCTTCCTAACCAGAGACTTTCGCACTTATCCCAGTTGATGCCGGACCCGGATGCTTCCGAGTAGCGATCCACCTCTGCCATCACGTACTCTGCCTCCCCCCTCGAGGACACAAAGACGGTGACGTCATCAGCGTACGCTGCCACCCTGAGGGCGGCTTCCGGCATCGCCCGATCCATCCCGACCCCCGCCATAGGCCCACCATCAATCATCCTAAGGAAAGGATCGATGGCAAACACGTACAGCAAGGGGCTCAGAGGACAACCCTGACGGACGCCAGACCCAACCTCAAATGGGTGGCCGACCCAACCGTTCACTAGCGGGAAAGTCTCAGCCCCCGCGTACAATGTCTTGAGCCAATTGACAAACCCCACTGGCAGGCCATATCTCAGAAGAACAGACCAGAGGTACTCGTGATTAACCCGATCAAACGCTTTGGCCTGATCCAAGGACAGCAGGTACCCCTCCCAGTGACCAGCCCTACCCTGCTCCACTGCCTCCCGGACACCTAGAACAGCACTAAAGGTGCTACGGCCTGGAACAGAGCAATGCTGGGCGCCCGAGAGGAGCCGGGGTGCAAACTTGACCAGCCGATTAAACAGCACTTTTTCCAGAACCTTCCTGTCCGTATTGAGAAGTGCTATGGGACGCCAGTTCTCAATACGGCTCGAGTCTTTACCCTTTGACAGAAGGATCAAAGCCGACCTCTTCATTGACTTTGGGAGAGTGTCCGAGGAAAGACACTCATTGAAAACCTCAGTCAAGAGGGGACTCAAGAGGTCCTTGAATGTCTTATAGTACTCAGATGTTAAGCCATCCGGTCCTGGCGATTTTTTGAGCGCAAGCCCATCAATCACCAGTTTAACTTCCTCTATGCTGATCTCCTCTGTCAAAACATTAAGGGAGATGTCATCCCCTGGCTCAGGAACAGCTTCAGCCAGGAAAGCCGACATCACGTCTCGATCTAGATCCCTCTTTCTCAAAAGGTGCGAGTAGAAGGATCTGATGACTTCCAGAATCCCTGATCTGGACCTGTTCAGAGATCCCGTACCGTCGATCAGTCCAGTGACAACTTTACGATTCACTGACATATTGCAGTTTCTGTAAGGGTCGGGCGAGTGGTACTTCCCGAAGTCCCTCTCAAAAACCAAAGATGCGTGCCTATTATACTGGCACCCTTTGAGCAAAGACTTCACTCTGGAGATCTCCTCGCGGCTACCTCCAGTCGAGACAAGATGCTCGAGTTTCCTCCTCAGGC
Source organism: Eleutherodactylus coqui (assembly GCF_035609145.1). Classification (NCBI taxonomy): domain Eukaryota; kingdom Metazoa; phylum Chordata; class Amphibia; order Anura; family Eleutherodactylidae; genus Eleutherodactylus; species Eleutherodactylus coqui. Next base: position 297,722,560 of record NC_089840.1, on the reverse strand, counting down.
CCTGATAAAGACGGTACTTACTCAGGCTCCTGAGGCTAGAGAGCTGGCAGAAGAACCTGGCCGCCCTGATCTTGAGCATCTCCCACCACTCTGACTTACTGCTACAAAGATCCAGTAATGGTACCTGGCTCTGCAGAAAATCCTCAAAGGACTGTCTTATCTCTGCTTCCTCCAGGAGTGATGAATTCAGCCTCCATAAGCCTCTACCCATCCGGGGGGTCTCTGCAACATTCAGGGAAAACAAAATCAGACAGTGGTCGGAGAATTCCACCTCAACAACAGAAACTGGTGAAGAGATGGCTTCCTCCTTCAAATAAAACCTATCTATTCTAGACCTGCACTCGCCTCTATAATAGGTGAAACCCGCGTGGCCTGGGGTGTGCCGGATGTGGACATCCACCAGGCGAGCTTCGCTAGCTATGCTATTAAGCGCGACGCTATCATAAGTCAGCTTGCCTAGGGAGCCTCCCCTGTCACGGGTCCTCGTGACTGCGTTAAAGTCACCCCCAAAGATCACCTGCCGACTGGTAAAAAGGTACGGCTTGATCCTCATAAAGAGATCTTTGCGGTCCCGCTTGGTTTGGGGACCGTAGATGTTGATTAGCCGAAGCTCTTGTCCCTTCATGAGAACATCCAGGATCAGGCACCTCCCTATTTCTAACTCAATAACCCGTCGGCATTCAACCGCTGCGGTAAAAAGTACCGCCACTCCGCTTTATGGCTTGGCCGCAAGAGACCAGTAAGATGGACCAGACCTCCATTTCCTCCTTGCCTTATGCACAGCTGCCAAATTTGGCAGCCTGGTCTCTTGCAAAAACAAAATGTTGGCTTCAACGCGGCCAAGAAAATCAAAGGCCGCAAATCTAGCCATATCAGATTTAATGCTGGCAACATTAATGGATGCCAGCGTCAACGGAGCGGGTGCCGCCATCATTGGTGATTGCGTTAGATGGCTTTCTTCTTCCCACCCCCCTTCTCTTCCGGGTCTGAGGATGACCCCTTGCCACGTTTCTTGGACACTGAAAGGTCCATGGCAAGGGGCTCCTCGACTTCGTCCTCCTTGCCACTGGGCTCTGGGCCAGCCCTCCCCCTGGAGGTCACCAAACCCCCACAAGAGGAAGGCTCAGCACCCCCTGTAGGCCCCACGCTTGTCCTAGGCACCTCTCCCTCTGCCTCCTCCGAGGACGAGAGAGCTTGGTACCTGTTGGAGAGCCCAACAAGAGGAGAGTTTGGATTGCCTTCCTGCACCTGGCCCGTTGCAGGGGAAGATTTCCCTTCCCTTTTTTTCATTTTCTTGGAGCCCTGCTTACGCTTTTTCTTCTGCCACTAATCCTTGCCCTCACCCACACTTTCATAGTGGGAAGAATGTGAATAAGTGGCATCCTCTTCCCTTTGGATCCTCCTGACCTCCTCATCCAGCTCCCTGTCCCCTGGAGCCTCAGCCACATGTTTTGCGTCCGGAGCAGGGGCCAGCATTGACCCACCTGCCACCTGGGTTTCCACCAGCTCCCTGCCCCTTCCGCGTTTCTCTTGGCGCCTTAGCTTGGCTGCCCCAGCATGTTTGTTCTTCCTTGGCTCCTGGGCTCCATCGCCTCTGCTGGTCCCCTCCCCTGCAGAAGCAACCTCATGGCTCTCCTCCGCTGGGGCCCTGACCGCATTGGCAAAAGAGCGCGGACAGCGACTGAATGGGTGACCGAGGTCACCACACAGGTGACACCTAATCTCTGTACAAGATGCCGCAAGATGACCTACCTCGCCACACAGAGCGCACTTGATGACGTTACAGGCTGCACTCAAATGTGTGGGGTCGCCGCACTTGTGACAGAGATTCGGCTGCCCCTGTTAGAAGGCCAAGATACGATCCCTGCCAAGGAAGGCCGCGGATGGTATGTGGGCCACCGAATTCCCTGAACGCTTAAGTTTCACCATAAACGTCCAGGCTCCGGACCAGATGCCGTGTTCGTCCCGGTTCTTATTGGGCATATCCACCACCTCTCCGTACCGACTTATCCAAGTCATGATATCGTAACAAGAGAGGGACTTGTTACAAGTCAAAATGGTCACTCTCTTGACTCCAGTCTGGCGGGTTACCACTTGTGCAGCGAAACCGCGCCAGCCGGGCTCGTCCTTCATCAACTCGTAGTTCCCCCAAAAGAGCTCGAGGCCCTCTGGGCGAACAAAGCTGATGTCGAACTCAGACGTGCCGTAAGGATGGATCAGGGCATAGATGTCATTTGCCCTGAAACCCATCTTCAGCAGAAGCTCCACCACCTTACTCCTGGATGGGCACGCGTCATTGCCTCTCCACTGAAGACGGGCGACATTCCTACGGCCAATGTCCTGCCCGGTTGTCGGCAGGGACCAAACAGTCTCCCCCCTTTGTTCTCGGAAGGCACCAAGACCATGTCTCTCCACCCAGAGAGACAAATCCACAACTCTGCCCCCTACATTCATCGAGCTCTCCCCCCTCCTCAAGGCCTCCAGGAGGCGCCGTTGCAAAATGCCGTCCCCAGAGCCCAAAGACAAGGAGGACGCCTCTCCCCTCCCTCCAGCGGCGACACTGGCATAACTTCTACCAGATGTTGTCGCCGCTGGAGGGGTGACTGGATCCTGACCCACCCACTGACTACCCTCCGAAGCCCCACCCTCCCGTACAAAAGGTGGCATACTAGCTGGGGAACCTCTACTCTCTTCCTCTGGCTGCGAGTCATCTTGCGCTCCTCCAGGGGAGTCAGGGTGACGTTGCTGCCACTCTGACCAGATGCTCTCCCCTCCTGGGGTGCAGTCCTCCCTCCCCCCGACCGAAGCCGGAGGGAGGAGGTCTGGGACTCCATGGCTGGAGCAAGCCCAGCACCTGTAGACTTTGCAGGGTAGGTTTTTCTCCAACTGGTGACCACACCCTGGTTCCTGCAGAGCTCTCACACACCCAACCTTCTCCAGAGCTGCACTCACTATTCTGCTGGTGGAGTCACTGTGTACATACATTACTTATCCTGTACTGATCCTGAGTTACATCCTGTATTATACTCCAGAGCTGCACTCACTATTCTGCTGGTGGAGTCACTGTGTACATACATTACTTATCCTATGCTGATCCTGAGTTACATCCTGTATTATACTCCAGAGCTGCACTCACTATTCTGCTGGTGGAGTCACTGTGTACATACATTACTTATCCTGTATTAATCCTGAGTTACATCCTGTATTATACCCCAGAGCTGCACTCACTATTCTGCTGGTGGAGTCACTGTGTACATACATTACTTATCCTGTATTAATCCTGAGTTACATCCTGTATTATACCCCAGAGCTGCACTCACTATTCTGCAATCTCTAATATTCTTCTGGTTCTTTGATGCAGATTGCGTATAAGTCCGGCAGGGAGGATCTCCTCCATCACTACACGTTACACAATGATGATCCGGTCTTCATACAAGCTCGAATCAACGCTGCCAACCTGAGTGAGGTGAGATGATGGTACTGCAGACAGTCGGGGAGCAGCTGCTCACCTGCCGGCACCTGGATAGTGGAGATGAGGTGACCGCTGACCAAGCAAAGAGGGGGGCAATTACTGAGATGTGTGGCAGCCAGCGCCCTGTATGTACGAGGGGTAGTGCGTCACGTCCACTCATCTGTCTGTCGAATCACCCCTTTATTAGACCCCCGGTGCTCTCATGATTGGCGCTTCCCTGTACGGTAATTCTCCCCGTGACCCCCGCGTGCAGCATAAAATCATGTGACAAGTTTTCCGCTGATGGAAGATCCAGCGATCGGAGCGACTTCCAGCGAGGCCGGTCATCGGTGCTGGACTAGCCGGGGTCTCACTGCCAACCACGGAGGGTTTTCTCGCGTAACGATGTGGAGAGTATACAGAGAATAGCGCGATCAAGGAAAACATCCAGCGAAAGGGGATCCTGTGGACGGAAACAACTCCTCACTGAAAGGGGTCGGAGGAGGATGTCAGGAATCGTTCTGACCAACAGGCTGCACAGTCAGCTGAATACAACGCTGGAGCTCCAACTAACGTGTCCGAACGCACAACTCGCCATTCCTCCTCACGGATGGTATAACAGCAGGCGACCAGTTCCAGCGTCATTGTGTCTAAGAGAAACGGAAAGACTCCAGCGGGCAAAAGAGCGCAAAACTTGTATCACTGAGCAGCGGAGAAACATCTCCTGGTCAGATGGAGACAGATTTATGTTGCTGATGGGAGGTCAGAATTTGGTGCAAGCAGCATGAATCGCTGACCCCTTCCTGTCAGCCGGTCAGAACATGTCAGCACCGCCATCTAATCTGCGGGAACTACAAGAAGCTTCCTGTCCACAGGGGCCGGTATTCCTTCAGAACCATTTAATCACTAGGTGGAATCTACACCCCGAGGATCTGCTGAAGGCCAGAGGAGCCACCGCTACTAGATGTGGTGCTATAAAGGGGTCGGTCAGGGGATGTTTCTCTAGAGGTCAGAGCTGATACTAAACCCCAAATCCTCTATATCAGGGGAGTCAAACTCATTTCCCGGAGGACGACATCCGTGTGATGGTTGCCATTTATAAGGGCTCATTCACACGTTTATATTTGCGCTCAATATTCCACATAATCTCCATGGATCTGCGTTCGGGGATTTAGATCTGCGCTTATCACATCTGTTTTGGCCAGGATAACAGACCCCAATTGTCCATTAAAGTCAACGGGCTTGAGTAAATACACAGCTGGTATTACACGGATCAAAACCCCATGCGCCCGTGTAAATGAGCCCTAAATGTAACATGGAGCTCTATGCACTATGATGGTTTCTCCCCTTCCACCTCTCCCTCCCCTAGGGCTAGGGTGCCCGGTTAGGGCTGGCAGAGCTGTGCCACCACCTGTGATGTGCGGTGTGGAGGTGCCCCGAAGCTCAGAATCCAAGATGGCACCCGCTCCCTGTGCTGGCACCGCCCCCTCTGCCAAGCGCTGGTTGGTTCCTCCAAGGATAGTGGAGAGCCAGCCTTTCTGCATCCGGACCCGTAGAAGGCCACATAACATCACATGGCGGGCCTTGAGCTTGACACGTGTGCTCTCATGGACATGAACTGTATCATTCTGTCTGTCTGCAGCCACCACTAGGGGGCGCTCACTATAGCCTGATCTACGCAGCCTCCGTGGGAGGGAATAATCCCTACATGTATTTGGAATAACTTCTGCTTTACTTCTTTCTTCTCCATCTTATTATCTCTGCAGAAACTATACAAGAGCAGCTGGGAGAAGCAGAAGGAGAAAGGGTTTGAGCTGAGCTTGGATTCGTTGTCCATCCTCACCGCCAAAGCCAAACGTGACCTCGCCAGCGACGTGAGTAGCCAACAGCGCTGTCCGTAGACCCAGGAATGGTTCCGAACCTGCAGGATCAGATGATACTTTATAAATATGTCATCGCCCTTAATATGCAGCGCAGCCCCCACCTTCTGAACAACAAAGAGGGACAGCTGTAGCGCGCCGCAAATTAGTATGACAGGCCACACCCTTTTTACACAAAGTCACGCCTCTGTATCCCATGAAAGTGCCCTTCAGTGACGCCCTCACAATAATAGTGACTCCTATAGTAGTCCCAGTAATAATAATGACCCCCATACTGGTCCCAGTATTAATAGTACCCCACTAGCAATAGTAACCCACTTAATGGTCCTAGTAGTATTAGTGACCCTTCTAGCGGCCCCAGTACTAATAGTAACCCCCCAATAGTAGTCTCAGTAGTAATAGTGACCCACTTGATGGTCCCAGTAGTAATAGGGACCCCTCTAGTTGCTTCAGTAGTAATAGTGTCTCCCATTAGTAGCCACAGTCTTAATAGTGACCCCCCCCATAGTGGTCCCAGTAGTAATAATGACCCGCAGAGTGGCCAATAGTAATAGTGAGCCCCATAGTGGTTCTAGTGGTAATAGGGACCCCCCCATAGTGGCCCCAGTAGTAATAATGACCCCCAATAGTGGCCCCAGTAGTAATAGTGACCTCCATAGTGGCCCCAGTAGTAATAGTGACCTCACCATAGTGGCCCCAGTAGTAATAGTGATCCCAATAGTGGCCTCAGTAGTAATAGTGACCCCCAATAGTGGCCTCAGTAGTAATAGTGACCCCCAATAGTGGCCCCAGTAGTAATAGTGATCCCAATAGTGGCCCCAGTAGTAATAGTGATCCCAATAGTGGCCTCAGTAGTAATAGTGACCCCCAATAGTGGCCCCAGTAGTAATAGTGATCCCAATAGTGGCCTCAGTAGTAATAGTGACCCCCAATAGTGGCCTCAGTAGTAATAGTGACCCCCAATAGTGGCCCCAGTAGTAATAGTGATCCCAATAGTGGCCCCAGTACACCAGTAGTAAATAAGAGAAAGCAACCTTTTCCACCGATGTAGTCACGTTTAACCCAACTGCGATAATCTTCTGCAACAAGTAATCTTATCTGAAGTCATCGAAAAGCTATTGTTCTCCTACTTTCAATCCCCCTCTATCGCGATCTTTGGACCCCCATAACTCTTTTGTTATTTAGCGGTTTACTGCACGGTGCGGGGGCTTGTGTTTTGCGGGGCGTCCTGTAGTTTTTATTGCTTTATTTTGGGGTGTATATGGGTTTTTGATCACTTTTTATTACATTTTGTCCTGTAGACCGGGTCTGGGATTGTATGTTTTTTCACCATGCAGGATTAATATTGTCATATTTTAATAATCTGGACTTTTACGGACGTAGTGATACCAATTTTTACATTAATTTTTTTCATTTTTTTATGCAAGAACTGGGAAGAATTAAAAGAAAAAGCTTGTATCTAATTTGCTTTAATAATTAAAACCTCTTTATTTTACTTCTCAAAGGGAATTTGATCTTGCAATTGTTTGATTGTTTATACAGTATACTGCAATACCCGTAGTATTGCAGTATACTGTATTCAGACATGCAGTCTACGTGCCACAGGCGGGCCTTAACCCCACAGCAGTTTAGAACAAGTTCTGTTCGTTCTGTGCGAAAAGGACATTACAGTTTTGAGTGAACAGATCTTGTTCTGTTTTGATCGGCTGTAGCTCCGGTTCTATCAGGTCTTTCAACATGTCTTCGATGTAATTTTAAAGCTAAGATTCCCAAAAGCGTGGCCATAGCCCCTAGAGAACCGGAGGTACAGCCATCTGAAGTGGGGTTGGGAATAATGAATTCACAACTGTCACTTCAGTCAGTGTGTGCAGAGCAGAGAGGGAGGGGGAGGGGAGACCAGCGGCAGAGAGGATCTGTGATTCTCCTATCTCTCCCTCTGTCCCAGGGGAGGGGGGACATGAATTTTTGATTATGTTGTCAACCTCCATTAACCCCTTAGTGACGGCCCCATAGTGTTTTTATGTCCAGCTATTGCAGGATGTGTATGAAGGGAGATAGTGTTGGCGTCAGCTGTTTATTACAGCTGACACCCGCGGGCAATAGCCCGGGGGAGCCGTGCAGGTGTCATGGCAGCCGGGGGCCTTCTGAATGGCTCCAGGGCTGGCTTAGCAAACTGCCTTTCAAGCCGTCCCCGTGGGGTGGCTTGATAGACTACCTGTCAAAAAGCAGTATGACGTAATGCTATAGCATTACGTCATACTGCAGGAGCGATCAAAGCATCGCTGGTTGTGGTCCTCTAGGGAGACTGAAAGAAAGTATAAAAATAAGATCAATAACGTTTTACTAATTATTAAAAAAAGTAATAAAAGTTTAAAAAACCCTCCTTTTGCCATATTTGCACTAAAAAAAATCAAAATAATAAACCAAAAATACGTGTTGTGTATCGCTGCATCTGTAAAAGTCTGATCTATCACGGTAGTAAGGAGCTATGATTTTTTAAAAGGAAGGAGGAATAAATGAAAATGGGGAAAAAAAACAAAAAAGCTCCATCACTAAGGGGTTAATCAGAGATCATACTTGTTCTCTGATTGTCACATATGGGGTTTTCACCATAAAAGGAGTGTAATGGAGGACTGTCTCATGTCATCCGTCCTCTGTAACATCTCACTCCGCAGATGCTGCAGTCATTGCTGACCATGGTAGCTAAGCTTAAAAAAAAAGAAAAAAAGAAAATTAAGACCTTTTTCCCCTTTTAAATATTGAAAAAATATTCGTATCCCCCATCCAGAGGAGCTCAGACTATAAAATACTACATTATTTATCCTCACAGTAAATAAACAAAACCCAAAATAGCTGGTTTCTGATCTTCTCACTTCCCCAAAACAGGAATTAAAAATTTGTTAAAAAGTTGCATAAAACTGAGAATGGTGCCAATAAGAGCTACGAGCTGTCCCCCAATCAGCAGGCCGGATGTGGCTGCCGTCCTTCCTGTAAGAGCAGTGAGACTGTGGAACTCCCTGCCTGAGGACGTGGTGATGGCAAAATCCATAGAGGAGTTTAAAAGGGGACTTGATGTCTTTCTGGAGAGGAAGGATATTACAGGATATAAATATTAGGTTAAGTGTCAATCCTGGTATACAGGCAGGTAGGAACTATTAGGGGTTGGTCCAGGGAACAGTCTGATTGCCATTAGGGAGTCGGGAAGGAATTTTTTCCCCAAAAGAGCCAATTGACTTCTGGCCTTGGGGTTTTTTGCCATCCTTTGGATCAACACAGTAGGATAGACAGGCTGGACTAGATGGACAATGTCTTCATTCAGCCTTACATACTATGTTACTATGTTACTATGTATGTCCTGGAATTTGGCGCCACACAATAAACATGTTACAACATAATGAAACCTCTATAGATTTGGTGTTCTAATAATCGTACCGACTCGTAGAATAAAGGTAACCTGATATTTATACCGCACTGCGAACGCCATAAGAATAAATCGCACAAAATAGCGGTGAAATAAAAGTCCTTTAATACATTAGATGGTCCCTATAAACCCTTGAACTCGTCCCGCACAAGACAAGATGCCGTGCCGCTACAGCGGCGGGAAAATACAAACGTTATGGCCACTGGAACCCAAATGGGGAAACGATTTACTGGCTCTGAGGGCTTAGGTCACTAAAGGGTTAAAAATACACCTAAAGCGACCGAGTTCTGCGCCAAAAATATTTACATGAGACATAAATTCAAAATCTACAATAAAAAGTGACAATTTCTGGAGGGATTTTCCAATTTTAATGTGACTGTTGGGGGGTTAATAGACAAGCAGTCCTGGCACCCCGACAACACCGCAGCACCCCAACAACACCACGGCACCCAACAACACCACGGCACCCGACAACACCGCGGCACCCGACAACACCGCGGCACCCCGACAACACCGCGGCACCCCGACAACACCACGGCACCCGACAACACCACGGCACCCGACAACACCACGGCACCCGACAACACCGCGGCACCCGACAACACCGCGGCACCCCGACAACACTGCGGCACCCCAACAACACTGCGGCACCCGACAACACTGCTGCACTCCGACAACACCGCGGCACCCGACAACACCGCGGCACCCCGACAACACCGCGGCACCCCAACAACACTGCGGCACCCGACAACACTGCTGCACTCCGACAACACCGTGGTACCCCGACAACACCGCGGCACCCCGACAACACTGCGGCACCCCGACAACACTGCGGCACCCCGACAACACTGCGGCACCCCGACAACACTGCGGCACCCGACAACACTGCTGCACTCCGACAACACCGTGGTACCCCGACAACACCGCGGCACCCCGACAACACCGCGGCACCCGACAACACCGCGGCACCCGACAACACCGCGGCACCCCGACAACACCGCGGCACCCCGACAACACCGCGGCACCCGACAACACGGCGGCACCCCGACAACACCGCGGCACCCCGACAACACCCTGCAATGTCATTTCGTTCTTCTAGAATCTAATTGGGCCATTTAATGATGCTGTTGGAGTTCATGTGACTCTAGAGCCCCTCATGGGTTGGGGGACCCCTCAGTCTTGCCTGGTGGTCATGTCCTATCTGGGGTCTTCTGTTTTCTTCTCCTGGGACCCTCTGACTTCTAACATACCGCTTATATGTCTCCTCCACAGATCAAGTACAAGGAGGGCTACGAGAAGACGAAGGGGAAGATGATCGGAGTCCAACGTGCCGAAGAAGATTCCAAAATTTCCCACTCCCTCCAGATGACCAAAATGCAGAGCGGTCTGGAGTACAAGAAGGGATTCGAGGACATGAAGTCCCGCTATCACGTGTCCATGGACATGTTGGACATGGCGCACGCCACCATGGCACAAGCCTTGGCCACCGAACAAGGTTACAGGACGATCCTCCATCAGTACAGCGCCCTGCCAACGGACATGAAGATCCAATGGGCAAAGAAGGCCTACGACCTACAGAGTGATGTAGGTACAACAGGGTGGCGCGGTCAGTCGCCCGCGGACTGTGCAAGCAGGAGGTCAACCGTCTTTATCTGTTCCTCTCCAGAACCAATACAGATCGGATCTGAAGTGGATGAGGGGGGTCGGCTGGATCACCGCGGGGTCACTGGATGTGCTGCAGGCAAAGAAAGCGGTGGAGCTGATCAGTGAGGTCAGTCCGGTGGGGGCCGGGACCTTTAACTCGCGGTCATAAAGGGGAAAATGCTACAATGAGGGAAATCTATCCGTATCGCTACAGGAAATGGCACAGATGTGACATCATGTATTTGGCGCATCTCGCCGGGCGCTGGACGCTTTTCCTTATGTTGCCTTGTGGTTGCTTTTTGCTTTACACCAATAGAAGTGCCTAAAAGTGCTGCATGTCTGCGATTTGGCGCCATTTATGACTTCTTTTAATCACGCCAACAGCAAGCAGAGGTCTTGAAAATAGTGAGGGATCGAAACACAAATTGCAGGACTTAATGACTTTATTACGGCTCGATGAAACTTTGTCGCCATCAGACTGTGCGGACGGTAATTGCGGTTTCCTTTTTTTTTCACAATTCACAGAGGTCGTACCGGCAGCTGCCGTCGGCGCTCAGCTTTACCAGCGTCCAGGATTCACCGGAGATGATTCAGGCCAAGATTAGCTACAACCAGGCTGTGGATGTAAGTGTGACTGCTGCTCTGGCTGTAACTAGAGGACGGGGCGAAACAGTATGAAGGAGCTCCCACAATGCACTGCATCCTGCAGCAGGACTTGTGAATGCAGCTTCAGCTGTGACTGGAGTATAAAAACCAGTAACACAATGAATGTATTAGCGGCCTGAGATGTTACTGACTGTGACTCCCCCTCGATCTCCACAGAGTAAATACAAAGAGCAGGGGGAGAACATAAAGCACCGGTACACCGCCACCGCCGAGCTGCCGCAACTCCTCCAGGCCAAGCTCAATGCCCTGAACATCAGTGAGGTGGGTACAACACGGGCACCATGTATGCCAGCTAGCTGCATGTGACTGACAGCTCGACATGTGTGCAGCTCATGCAAGAACAACTGTCAATCATTGTATGTGGGCAGCGGAAGCAGGACTCATAGGCATTTTCCAGGAGTAGGCGGAGTCAGTGATCCTCACAGGCGGTCTCTAAGAGTAGGTGGAGTCAGTGATCCTCACAGGCGGTCTCTAAGTGTAGGCGGAGTCAGTGATCCTCACAGGCGGTCTCTAAGAGTAGGCGGAGTGATCCTCACAGGCGGTCTCTAAGAGTAGGCAGAGTCAGTGATCCTCATAGGCATTCTCTAGGAGTAGGCGGAGTCAGTAATCCTCCCAGCCATTCTGTGAGAGTATGCGGAGTCAGTAATCCTCACAGGCTTTCGGTAAGAGTAGGCAGAGTCAGTAATCAAGGCTTTCTCTAAGAGTAGGCGGGGTCAATAATCCTCACAGGCTTTCTCTAGAAGTAGGCGGAGTTAGTAATCTTCATTGGCTTTCTGTAAGAGAAGGCGGAGTCAGTAATCCTCACAGGCTTTCGGTAAGAGTAGGCAGAGTCAGTAATCAAGGCTTTCTCTAAGAGTAGGCAGAGTCAGTAATCCTCACATTCTGTAAGAGTGGGCGGGGTCAGTAATCCTCACAGGCTTTCTCTAGGAGTAGGCGGAGTCAATAATCCTCACAGGCGTTCTGTAAGAGTAGGCGGAGTCAGTAATCCTCGCAGGCTTTCTCTGGGAGTAGGCGGAGTCAGTAATCCTCACAGGCTTTCTCTAGGAGTAGGCGGAGTCAGTAATCCTCACAGGCGTTATGTAAAAGTAGGCGGAGTCAGTGATCCTCACAGGCTTTCTGTAATTGTAGGCGGAGTTAGTAATCCCCACAGGCTTTCTGTAAGAGTAGGCGGAGTCAGTAATCCTCACAGGCTTTCTCTAGGAGTAGGCGGAGTCAATAATCCTCACAGGCGTTCTGTAAGAGTAGGCGGAGTCAGTAATCCTCGCAGGCTTTCTCTGGGAGTAGGCGGAGTCAGTAATCCTCACAGGCTTTCTCTAGGAGTAGGCGGAGTCAGTAATCCTCACAGGCGTTATGTAAAAGTAGGCGGAGTCAGTGATCCTCACAGGCTTTCTGTAATTGTAGGCGGAGTTAGTAATCCCCACAGGCTTTCTGTAAGAGTAGGTGGAGTCAGTAATCCTCACAGGCGTTATGTAAGAGTAGGTGGAGTCAGCAATCCTCACAGGCTTTCTCTAGGAGTAGGTGGAGTCAGTAATCCTCACAGGCATTCTGTATCGGATATTTTTGATCCCCACAAACAGTTCTGTGAGGGTTTCTCTCTTTGGACTGACAGCAGCGCCCCCAACAGATTGTGCCAGAAGGGAATTCAGTTTAATGCTTGTAAAGCGCACATAGAGACCCCCTATATAATGCACATGTGGACCCCAAATATACTGTACATATGGACCCCCATGTATAAATGTATCTATTTCCCTTCCTCAGTCGCGATACAAGGAGTCCTGGACCCGTCTGCGCGATGGTGGATACATGCTGAAGCTGGATGCCATCCCGTTCCAGGCTGCAAAGTCATCAGGGGAAATTATCAGCGATGTGAGTCATTCAGCAATCAGTCAGTGATATTAGTAGCGTTATAATGACCTGTAGCGGATGTCAGCAATATAATAATAAACTTTATTTGTATAGCGCCAACATATTCCGCAGCGCTTACATAGACAGGGGATACAGAAACACAAACATTACAGAACCGCGGTTACATAGTAATCAGCTGATGGAAACAATAGGGGTGAGGGTCCTGCTCCAACGAGCTTACATACTACAAGTAATGGGGGGATACAGAAGGTAAAGGGCTGGAGATGTGCACGGTATGGCGGGGTGGAGATGGGCACGGTATGGTGGGGTGGAGATGTGCACGGTATGGCAGGGTGGAGATGTGCACGGTATGGCGGGGTGGAGATGTGCCTGGTATGTGGGGCTGGCGGTGTGCGCGGTATGGCGAGGTGGAGACTGAGGGATGCTATACACAGACAATGGTCAGACATTTAGCCGTGTGACGGCAGAAACAGTATGACTGTAGGAGCGGTTTATGATGGCTAGCAGGGATTGCAGTCAGTAGGTCAGGGAACATGTTATCAGGCGGAGTACAGAGGGGTTTGTTTAGGGAATGCGGTATGCCTCCCTGAAGAGGTGCGTTTTTAGAGCACGCCTGAAGTTCTGAGTCCTGGATTGCCCGGGTAGCCTTTGGTAGTGCGTTCCAGAGGATCGGTGCTGCTCTGGAGAATTCTTGGAGGCGGGAATGAGAAGTTCGAATTAAAGGGGCGCTCAGTCTGGTTTTGTTAGCAGAGCGGAGAGCCCGGGCTGGGTGATGGATTGAGATGAGGGAGGCGATATAGGGGGGCACTGCACTGTGGAGGGCTTTGTGGATGAGGGATACAATATAGGGGGGCGCTGCACTGTGGAGGGCTTTATGGATGAGGGATAGAATATAGGGGGGCGCTGCACTGTGGAGGGCTTTATGGATGAGGGATACAATATAGGGGGCGCTGCACTGTGGAGGGCTTTGTGGATGAAGGTAATGAGTTTAAATTGAATTCTGTATGTAACGGGCAGCCAGTGCAGTGACCGGCACAGGGCAGAGGCGTCCGGGTAGCGGCTGGAGAGGAAGATGAGCCTGGCTGCCGCATTCAGGATGGACTGGAGAGGGTAGAGTCTGGTGCAGGGGAGGCCGATCAGCAACGAGTTGTAATAATCGAGCCGGGAGTGGATGAGGGCAACAGTGAGCGTTTTTAGCGTGTCCACGGTGAGAAAAGAGCGGATTCTTGCGATGTTCTTGAGGTGCAGCTGACATGTTCGGGCCAGAGATTGGATGTAGGGGGTAAAAGAGAGATCAGAGTCAAATATGACCCCAAGGCAGCGGGCATGCTGGGAGTTATGGTGGCGCCACACACTGAGATGGAGATGTCGGGATGAGGGCGGTTAGTGGAGGGTGCAAACACCAGCAGGTCGGTTTTAGAGAGGTTTAGTTTTAGGTAGAGAGAGGACATGGTGTTAGAGACAGCGGACAGACAGTTAGTGATGTTTTGGAGGAAAGGTGCAGAGATGTCACGGGCAGAGGTGTATAGCTGGGTGTCATCAGCATACAGAGGGTATTGGAGGCCAAATCTCCTGATGGTCTGTCCAATAGGGGCTGTGTAGATAGAGAAAAGGAGGAGGGCTGAGGACTGAGCCCTGGGGGACCCCAACAGCAAGGGGAAGAGGAGAGAGCCGAGGACCGAGCCCTGGGGGACTCCAACAGCAAGGGGAAGAGGGGGGGGGAGGTAGAGCCAGCAAAGGAGACACTGAAAGAGCAATATACACTAAATGGGGTACTGCTAGGCAAAAGACCTGGGGGTACTAGTGGACTGTAGACTTAACTGGAGTAATCAATGCCAGGCAGCTGCTGCAAAAGCTAATAAAGTCTTGGGGTGCATTAAAAGAGGTATAGGGGCGAGGGACGAGAACATTGTCCTCCCACTATATAAGGCACTTGTCAGGCCTCACATGGAATACTGTGTACAGTTCTGGACACCGGTGCTCAGGAAAGATGTTACAGTGCTGGAGGGTCCAAAGAAGGGGGACTAAACTAATACATGGAATGAAGGGACTGGAATACCCAGAGAGGCACCAAAACTGGGATTATTCACCCCGGAAAAAAGACAGCTAAAGGGGGATCAAATACCTATGTATAAATCCATGAGGGGACGATACAAGGATCTCTGCCAGGATCTGTTTATACCCAGGACTGTGACGGTAACAAGAGGGCATCTGCTACGTCTAGAAGAAAGCAGGTTTCATCACCAACACAAGGGGGTTCTTTACTGTAAGAGCAGTTAGACTGTGGAACTCTCTGCCTGAGGACGTGGGAATGGCAGGATCCATAGAGGAGTTTAAGAGGGACTAGATGCCTTTCTAGAGCGGAAGGATATTACAGTACATAGACATTAGGTGATCAGCGGGGTTGGTGATCCGGGTCTTGGAGTCAGGTGGGAACTATCAGAGGGTGATCCAGGGATTAGTCTGACTGCCATTATAGAGTCAGAAAGGAATTTTTGCCCCCAATTGGGCTAAATTGGCTTCTGCCTTATTGGGGTTTTTTTGCCTTTCTCTGGACCAAGAAGGAAGGGGGGTAGGGGTGGGAGGGTGTTGAAACAGGCTGAACTGGATGAGCATTGTCTCTTAATTCAGCCTAACATACTATGTTACTATGTATGTAGTTATAGTAACCTGCCTGCAGCATTATAATGACCCATAGCGTTATACTGACCTGCCTGCAGCGTTATAATGACCTGTAGCGTTATACTGACCTGCCTGCCGCATTATAATGACCCGTAGCGTTATAATTACCCGTGGCGTTATACTGACCTGCCTGCCGCATTATAATGACCTGTAGCGTTATACTGACCTGCCTGCAGTGTTATAATGACCAGTAGCGTTATACTGACCTGCCTGCCGCATTATAATGACCTGTAGCGTTATAATTACCCGTGGCGTTATACTGACCTGCCTGCCGCATTATAATGACCTGTAGCGTTATAATTCCCCGTGGCGTTATACTGACCTGCCTGCCGCATTATAATGACCTGTAGCGTTATAATTCCCCGTGGCGTTATACTGACCTGCCTGCCGTATTATAATGACCCGTAGCGTTATAATTACCCGTGGCGTTATACTGACCTGCCTGCCGCATTATAATGACCCGTAGGGTTATAATTACCCGTGGCGTTATACTGACCTGCCTGCCGCATTATAATGACCCGTAGCGTTATACTGATCTGCCTGCAGCGTTATAATGACCCGTAACGTTACACTGATCTGCCTGCAGCGTTATAATGACCCGTAGCATTATACTGATCTGCCTGCAGTGTTATAATGACCCACAGCGTTATACTGACATGCCTACAGCATTATAATGACCTATAGAGTGATACTGACCTGCCTGCAGCGTTATAATGACCTGTAGCGTTATACTGACCTGCCTGCCGCATTATAATGACACGTAGCGTTATAATTACCCGTGGCGTTATTCTGACCTGCCTGCTGCATTATAAAGACCCGTAGTGTTATACTGATCTGCCTGCAGCGTTATAATGACCCGTAACGTTACACTGATCTGCCTGCAGCGTTATAATGACCCGTAGCATTATACTGATCTGCCTGCAGCGTTATAATGACCCGCAGCATTATACTGATCTGCCTGCAGCGTTATAATGACCCGCAGCGTTATACTGACCTGCCTGCAGCATTATAATGACCTGCCTGCAGCATTATAATGACCCGTAGCGTTATACTGACCTGCCTGCAGCATTATAATGACCTATAGAGTGATATTGACCTGCCTGCAGCATTATAATGACCCGTAGCATTATACTGACCTGCCTGCAGCATTATAATGACCCGTAGCGTTATACTGACCTGCCTGCAGTATTATAATGACCCGTAGCGTTATACTGACCTGCCTGCAGCATTATAATGACCCGTAGCGTTATAGTGACCTGCCTGCAGCATTATAATGACCCGTAGCGTTATACTGACCTGCCTGCAGCATTATAATGACCCGTAGCATTATAGTGACCTGCCTGCAGCATTATAATGACCCGTAGCGTTATACTGACCTGTCTGCAGTGTTATAATGACCCGTAGCGTTACACTGACCTGCCTGCAGCATTATAATGACGTGTAGCGTTATACTGACCTGCCTGCAGCATTATAATGACCCGTAGCGTTATACTGACCTGCCTGCAGCATTATAATGACCCGTAGCGTTATACTGACCTGCCTGCAGTATTATAATGACCCGTAGCGTTATACTGACCTGCCTGCAGTATTATAATGACCCGTAGCGTTATACTGACCTGCCTGCCGCATTATAATGACCCATAGCGTTATACTGACCTGCCTGCCGCATTATAATGACCCATAGCGTTATACTGACCTGCCTGCAGCATTATAATGACCCGTAGCGCTATACTGACCTGCCTGCAGCATTATAATGACCCGTAGCGTTATACTGACCTGCCTGCAGCATTATAATGACCTATAGAGTGATATTGACCTGCCTGCAGCATTATAATGACCCGTAGCATTATACTGACCTGCCTGCAGCATTATAATGACCCGTAGCGTTATACTGACCTGCCTGCAGTATTATAATGACCCGTAGCGTTATACTGACCTGCCTGCAGCATTATAATGACCCGTAGCGTTATAGTGACCTGCCTGCAGCATTATAATGACCCGTAGCGTTATACTGACCTGCCTGCAGCATTATAATGACCCGTAGCATTATAGTGACCTGCCTGCAGCATTATAATGACCCGTAGCGTTATACTGACCTGTCTGCAGTGTTATAATGACCCGTAGCGTTACACTGACCTGCCTGCAGCATTATAATGACGTGTAGCGTTATACTGACCTGCCTGCAGCATTATAATGACCCGTAGCGTTATACTGACCTGCCTGCAGCATTATAATGACCCGTAGCGTTATACTGACCTGCCTGCAGTATTATAATGACCCGTAGCGTTATACTGACCTGCCTGCAGTATTATAATGACCCGTAGCGTTATACTGACCTGCCTGCCGCATTATAATGACCCATAGCGTTATACTGACCTGCCTGCCGCATTATAATGACCCATAGCGTTATACTGACCTGCCTGCAGCATTATAATGACCCGTAGCGCTATACTGACCTGCCTGCAGCATTATAATGACCCGTAGCGTTATACTGACCTGCCTGCAGTATTATAATGACCCGCAGCGTTATACTGACCTGCCTGCAGTATTATAATGACCCGTAGCGTTATACTGACCTGCCTGCAGCATTATAATGACCCGTAGCGTTATACTGACCTGCCTGCAGCATTATAATGACCCGCAGCGTTATACTGACCTGCCTGCAGCATTATAATGACCCGTAGTGTTATACTGACCTGCCTGCAGCATTATAATGACCCATAGCGTTATACTGACCTGCCTGCAGCATTATAATGACCTATAGAGTGATATTGACCTGCCTGCAGCATTATAATGACCCGTAGCATTATACTGACCTGCCTGCAGCATTATAATGACCCGTAGCGTTATACTGACCTGCCTGCAGTATTATAATGACCCGTAGCGTTATACTGACCTGCCTGCAGCATTATAATGACCCGTAGCGTTATAGTGACCTGCCTGCAGCATTATAATGACCCGTAGCGTTATACTGACCTGCCTGCAGCATTATAATGACCCGTAGCATTATAGTGACCTGCCTGCAGCATTATAATGACCCGTAGCGTTATACTGACCTGTCTGCAGTGTTATAATGACCCGTAGCGTTACACTGACCTGCCTGCAGCATTATAATGACGTGTAGCGTTATACTGACCTGCCTGCAGCATTATAATGACCCGTAGCGTTATACTGACCTGCCTGCAGCATTATAATGACCCGTAGCGTTATACTGACCTGCCTGCAGTATTATAATGACCCGTAGCGTTATACTGACCTGCCTGCAGTATTATAATGACCCGTAGCGTTATACTGACCTGCCTGCCGCATTATAATGACCCATAGCGTTATACTGACCTGCCTGCCGCATTATAATGACCCATAGCGTTATACTGACCTGCCTGCAGCATTATAATGACCCGTAGCGCTATACTGACCTGCCTGCAGCATTATAATGACCCGTAGCGTTATACTGACCTGCCTGCAGTATTATAATGACCCGCAGCGTTATACTGACCTGCCTGCAGTATTATAATGACCCGTAGCGTTATACTGACCTGCCTGCAGCATTATAATGACCCGTAGCGTTATACTGACCTGCCTGCAGCATTATAATGACCCGCAGCGTTATACTGACCTGCCTGCAGCATTATAATGACCCGTAGTGTTATACTGACCTGCCTGCAGCATTATAATGACCCATAGCGTTATACTGACCTGCCTCCGCCCGTCTTTCTCCCTGCAGCATAAATATAAAGAGGAATTTGAAAAATCCAAAGGGAAGATGATTGGTTTGCGGAGACTGGAGGACGACCTGAACCTGCTGCATTCAGTTCACGCCTCGTCGCTGTCCAGTGAGGTATGATGTCATCGGGGTCCCTTGTGCACATAAATTCTCCAGATTCACAGAATCTCTTGATGATGATATTATGTTATCATTAGATGGTTGATATTCAAAGTCTTCACAGTTTTGCGCTGAGGAACCTTTTTCTGACATTGTCCCACAATTATTAGCTGCAGTTTCCCACAAATCGGTGACCTCTGACCTGTTCTACTCCTGAGAGACTCGGCCTCTTGAACTGGATTATAATTTTCTCCAGCAGGCTTTTGGGGTATTTTGTCGCTTCCAAATTGAGTATTGTGTAGAAGCAGTATGCGCACACTGACCAAGTCAAACACGAGGTATCAGTCTCATGCTCAAAATGGCTCTCTGCCCAGAAACAGCCAGACAGGGCCTTTTATTGTACAGACACACAATGGGCGTGCAACAGGTTACATCAGTAACATATAGGATTCTCATTTGTCGGATCATATAGAACCCCCCCCCGCCTCCCCTTCTCCCCACCTCTCTCAAGTAGAAGCCTTTGTCTTTAACATGTGTCCAAATCTGAAAGTGAAAGTAGATATCCCTTTGTTCAAGAAGATTCTGTGTGTGGAGGATGGGAGGACTGGGAAAACACTCAAGCAATAACATAACACTGTGATTTAACTCTTTCCTTATGCAGCAGAGTTCCACATTAGGCTGAAGTCACAAAACACACATAATACGTCTAGTGCAAATCGATAGACATTTTACACCAACCAATCATCATGTCTATCACAATCCCCCCTTAAAATGTCTATCCTCTAACTCTCTATCTAATTTTCACAGTTCTCTGCGCATGAGCCTATAACTGGAGCGCGTTGAAGGTTCGATTTAGAGTCTTCAAGGGGGTGTAGGACTTGTCCACTCCTTCTGGGGATGCATCCAGCAAACTCATGGTGGGAGCGGCTTTTCCAGCATCAGTTTCACAGGTCTCTCTGACACAGGGGATAACACAGCAGACTAGAACAGAAAAGGTAACCATCAGTTCACATACAACAGCGACGCCCGTCTGTGCCAGGATCCTTTACCACCCGCTCATCCATGGCGAGTGCTGGTCCCAAAAGTTAGCTCTTTTTAGCTAGTGCGGTCAGCTTCTTAATGGCAAGTGCGTCTTTACCCGCGGGTCACGTGTCGTCTAGGATGTAGGTACAACAAGTCTCCCCTATCATCTTTACGGACACTCCCCTTTTTAGCTAAAGTCATATCTAAGGTCACTCTATTTTTAAAAAAGTCATAGTCGAGGTAGGTCCTATTGGTCGACTAGTCCCTATAAGGCGTCTCTAGTATAATTTATAAACCACTGCTAATTATAATAAACATAATTAATCCAGTCAACATTTATTTACCCTAATGATCAGGAAAATGGACTCGAATCTAGTTTTAACTTGATCTCTAATTTTTAAAACTTGTCGTCAGGTACCCCCCTTGGCTATCCTATGACGTCAATTTATACATGTAGATCAAAACTACCACCAGGGGTCTCTCTTCTCGCTCTAGCATAATGTTACAATACTAGTAGCGTGCACAGGTACGCACGGCGTGGGACTCCCTAATCTTCACCCACACCAATGTCCCTCCTGGAGATAGTCCTAATGGTGAACACGTCCAAGTCGCCTCACCCTTGCGTCAGGGTTTTCCCACTGCCCGTAAGTCCCTACTCCTAGGAGGGGGGGATCCCTACCTCACCTCAGAGGGAGGCCATGGATTCCCTGGGCTCATTTCCGGGCATCCATACCCTCTATCTGTACAAGTTAACACCCCACAGGGTGTGCCCTCGCCGGAACCGAAGGTCTTCTGCACTATCCCTTGGCAAATGGGAATTCCACTGACAATCCATCTTAGGAGATCGGGGCAGGCGCAGTACTAGTACATTTCTCCTTTTCTTTGGTAGCGTATGTGGTTGGCATTATCGGAACTGGCTCTTCATCCTTTTTTAAACAAGGGAAATATTGGTGAGTTCCCCAAAAATCTCCCTCTACCCTGCCTAATTGCCTGGCGGGTGTAGTTTCCAGGGTAGTCAGTAATACTCTCTCCGGTGCAAAACACTTTAGTTATAGAGTATTCCTTCTTCCATCTCTCACGGACCGTGTAATTAGCGGAAATGTTCGTGAAGAGACTAATAAACCACTCTTCAGCATCGACAGGGAGATTTGGGGGGGACCATCCCCGAGTGTGGTCGGGCACTACCGCACACGCAACAGTTAGACTTGGTGCTCCTGTTAGCATTGTACCTCATCAACTCCAACCAGAGATTCTGGTCAGAGTAGCCAGTCGCTACTGTCAAGGTGTCCTCAAAAGGTAGGGTCGGCTATGATCATCATGTTCGTCAAGGTCTTTATCTTACGGCGGAGGGGGTTAATTATGGGCACGGGACTAAGTGAAGGCTTCCATTCGGCTGCATCTACCATATCCCTTATTTTAACCTTCCCTAAGGGATCTGTCCTCCCGTACCGGTATGTCCCCAGACTATAAGTCTCCCCGTCCCCCGGGCTTGGATCTCCCATGGTTAATGTAAAAACCGCATTAAAACCAAGCAACATACTAAGTTCAGCCTTCCAATACCTGCTGTCCTTATTATTTTCAAGGAGGGTTATACGACTAATTAGGGATTTCCCGCTCTTATCTTTCTTATTTAAGGCACTTCGCGGTTTATAGGACTAGTCTGTTCCTGCGTTCCATCCCACTAATCCCCAATAACGGCAGTCTTCTCCCCAGACGTTATCAGTGGCGCAAACATATTGTATTCCCCGGGTATATAAGTCATATAACCAGCTGGACTGAGCTAAATCTGGCCTGCGGTGGGATCTTGCGCCTAGACACGGGACCACAGTACAATAGTCGAAGGAATATGCGGCTACTTGAGCATTGGACGAGTTATACTAGAAGGTAACCATACCCCCATATTCTTCCGACTAAGGATTCCAGTTGCCACCCTCCTCTCTCACTAGCCCTAACCAGAGTAACGTCCTCGGCACAACTAAGACTGGTCTCCCGGATCTGAAGCTTTCTTACAGTATGAAGCACGGATCCATGTAAGTCTTTCGGCTAGTTTCACAGCTGTGGCAGTAGTCAGAAGCACCTGGTAGGGGCCATCAAATCGGGGCTCAGGAGGGTGCTTCCTGAGGAACTTCTTGACGCACACCCAATCCCCAGGCTGCAAGATATGTGTCCCAGTGTCTGCCTCTGAGTCTGGAAGAGAACACCTGTGCATAGGCTTTGGTTAGCTCTTTAACAACGGAAATCACATACTTAGTCAACACATCAGATTGCAATTGTAACCACTGAGGATAGTAACGACCTAGCCTTGGGGCTAGCCCAAACAATCTCGTAGGGAGATAATGTATAATCCCCCCTGGGTTCATATCTAACACTGTATAAGGCTATTGGATGACAGCCTTTCCAAAGTGGCGTCATTTTTAAGTATCTTACTTTTTAGCGTGCCACTACGTCTCTCCACCTTTCCACTACTCTAAAGATGGTAGAGTATGTAAAAGGCCTGGGATACGCCCAGAGCAGACATGACATGTTACATTCACCTGCGAAGTTTATACCTCTGTCTGACTCTGAATCACCTCTGGTACCCCATATTCACAGTTTACCTCGTTCATGAGCTTCTTTGCGGTTACCTACTTGTTTACCTTGGTAACAGGGTCGGCCTCCAACCTGCAAAGACATCAACAACAACAAGCACGTAGTCATACTTCCCAACAAGTGGGAGCTGAACGTAGTCAATTTGCAATCCCTGAAATGGGTAGAGTGGTCCCGGCAAGTGTGATGTGGCAAATTTACTTCTGCCCTGTCTCACCTATGGCATAGATCATGCTAAACCGGACAAATGATGCAGCAGCTACAGAGAACCCAGAAGTCGCCCAACCTCTTTCAAGCGTCGTCGTCATTACTGCTTTACTAGGTGGGTCTTTCCGTCCATCAGCTGGGCCATCATGGGATACAGGAACTGTGGTGGGCAAGTGCTGTTGACCGTTCACCACACGCTGTCCTGTTTCTGCTGCTCCCATATTAGTCCATTTATTCTTTTCTTCCTTGCTGGCTGGTAACTGTAAAAGTCTTTAGCATATCAAAGTCCAAATTTTTGTCAATGTCCAAAGTTTTTTGCCACTGACTCATGCTGTCAGTATCTTTCTTCTTTCTTCCACGGCTTGAGGACCGCTGCCTTTGCTATGCTGTCAGCGAGGGTGTCGTCTCTCGCCTCTCCAGTGTAGGAATCGGTGCGAACTCTCAACTTTGTCAGGTAGAAGGAGGGCCTCCATGCGACTCTGCACCGCTGCACCATACTCAATTGGTTGTCCTGCTAAGGTAAAAAAACTGTCTGGCCTTCCATATTGGGCCGTAATCATGAGCTATGCCAAATGCATACCAGGAGTCAGTGTAAAGGGTTGCCATCTTACCTCTCGCCACTCTACTCGCCTCAGTGAGGGCCTTCAATTCCGCTTATTGTACTGTGACATGCGGAGGCAGAGCTTCTGCTTCTAGGACATCTTGTTGTGTGACCACTGCATATCCGATGTGGAGTCATCAGTCCTCACCCTGGTACCATCTGCAAAAAGCTCAACATATGCATTATCAACAGGGGTTCTGATAACTGTTTGCATATCTGCAGTTTCTTACTGTATTAGTACTAAATAATCGTGCTGATGTTCTATTTCACATGGCTCAGAATCTTATCTTATTCCATTTATTTATTTATTTATTTTAAACCCAATAGCTGATCTACAACACCTAGATCATCTATGACCCTTATCACCTCTGCCTCCCCCCTTTTGAACAGGAATACTCAATGGAAAAAGAGTCATTGCGTTCAAACTAGTAAATCAAGAGGCACAAAAACAAGCACTTTGTAGGTCAAGGTGACATTGTATGCAGCGAAGTCTGAGCGAAAATCTCCTTACAAAAAAATGTTTTTCCTTTCAGGTCGCAGTTAGCATTTTTTAACACAAGGGGGCGCCACACAATTCAAATTTTACGTCACCCAGTGTAATAGTATTTCAGGGTATGGCTAGCGCTTAGCTTTTACTCTCCTGTCGGAATATAATTATAGCTTCAGTGTAGACTGACACTAGAATATACAAAAGGCTTAAAGAAAAACTAAAGAATACGGATGAATTAACATCCTACTCTAGGCAATTCAGTCCCTCTTTCTTCACATAAAAAGTAAAATTACTTCACCAAATTGCATGAAAAAGTTTGCTGGGTGACTATAGGGAAATTATTCCATCTGTAGGAGCCTTCCATAACATCATCTGTCTGAGCATCCATTGGAGAAGCGGGCAGTGGAAAACAGAGCCCCTGGGAACATGAGAGAGCGTCCCCTGTCATGTATTCCTGGTCTCTGCCCCCCATGCATCAACTCCAATCTTCCATGCACTATAAACCAGCTTAGTCATCTACTATGTCCCAAGCTGCATCTCCACAAAGGTTTGTTTCCCTGAACTTATCACACATCCAAAGTGGCCACATCTTGGAGTGTAACAAAGTCTGGTCAAACAAAACCTTACTTCAGACAATCATGATGTTAGCACTGGATACAGTGGCATTGGGGAATATAGGCCTCCCAAATGCAGCAAAATGGCCGCCAGAGGCAGAAAGGGGCGGGGCTACAAATCTCCCAAGTGAGGCAAAATGGCTGCTGAGTAGCAGCTCGTCCAGGTGAGGCAAGATGGCCGCTGGAGGAGGAAGGGGCGGGGCCAGGTCCTGTCCCGGATGGGGAGGGACCGGAAGTAACATCACACACCCTGAAAGTGAGCACATGGGGGGGGGAAGTAACTTCAGGGTGGGGGCAGGCCTCACTACATTTTCTGCAGAGTCACACTATGTTGGATTGTAAACATTGCAAGCCAGCCGCCATTACAGGGAGGGGCTGCAGTCAACACAAAGACATTACATTGTTCATTAGCAATACACATACCCCCCTACATGCTTTCCCCTCTTCAATCTCTTGACTACGTTATACCTTCTCCTAGCAATCTAAAAACACCTTTCTTTCTGCTAGGCTTCCTGCTCATCTTCTGAAAACTTTCTACAGCCTATCTTATCTGTCCATGACCTAACATTTCTTTCTGCAACTTTTCCTGGTCCTTTCCCATTGTTCAGTAACCAAATCACAAGCTCTATGACCTTTGTCCTTGCTCACTTTGCTCAACTCTATGCTACCTGCTTATTCTATTCTATTCAAAGTTTCTATTCATTCTATTTGAAGACACAGTAGTGTTTCTCTTGTAAAATCTGCTTTCTTCAAATCCTTCCCATATAACCTCTTTCCCACTCAGAATTATAATGCACATTAATTCTACAAAACACAGGGAACGACAAAGTAAACAGAAAGGGTTAATTGGAAAAAGCTTTCAGTTCACTCTTATCAGCAGCCCTCCCCCCAACAATAAACACTGCACATTCTTTCTATAATACCAGACAGACGGGATTACTGGAGAATACCCACAACGGCTCAAGGTATATATATATCTCATCCACCTTTATATCAACCCAAGGTCTACTAGCAATCCCGAAGAGCACTTCCTGTACACGTCCTAGACAGGACATTTAGCTATACACAGAGACTGACGATTATTTTCAATGACCAAAACCTCAATAATATTCTGGAGAAATCAGCCGTCACACCACGGCTATATTCACCCGTAAATACCTTTCCACATATGAGAACATAACACGCTCAATCATATGGTAAGTATACGTATCATAAATCTTCCTAACCTCACACTAGTTTTACCTAGGAGCACGTGTCACTGGCGTGTTCCCTCAGACTTAAACAGCCGAGTCCGCCCTCCCGACACATTAACCCTCACAGAATTTATCTCTTGGTCTTGCATAAACAATTTTTAACCGTCTCAGACATAACAGCCACAGCATACAAAATACCCCTTAAGCAGGTTAAAACGGTGGTCTTTTCCGAGTAAGAAAGAACTATATTACCTGCCTTTCATTGATTTATCACTCTGGATCAGGAACAGGCAGAAAAGCAGTCAGAACCCAGATCACATCGGTAGATTTACATAAAGCAATCTTACCGTGTTCTGTAGATTTTCGGGCCCCTGAGTTCTGCGTGCCATCCGCCGATCTCTGTATTTTTCCAGAATGAAAGAAATCAAAATCTCTTAACTCTGTCCACCCAGGAGACGCCACTGAACTGGATTATAATTTTCTCCAGCAGGCTTTTGGGGTATTTTGTCGCTTCCAAATTGAGTATTGTGTAGAAGCAGTATGCGCACACTGACCAAGTCAAACACGAGGTATCAGTCTCATGCTCAAAATGGCTCTCTGCCCAGAAACAGCCAGACAGGGCCTTTTATTGTACAGACACACAATGGGCGTGCAACAGGTTACATCAGTAACATATAGGATTCTCATTTGTCGGATCATATAGAACCCCCCCCCCCGCCTCCCCTTCTCCCCACCTCTCTCAAGTAGAAGCCTTTGTCTTTAACATGTGTCCAAATCTGAAAGTGAAAGTAGATATCCCTTTGTTCAAGAAGATTCTGTGTGTGGAGGATGGGAGGACTGGGAAAACACTCAAGCAATAACATAACACTGTGATTTAACTCTTTCCTTATGCAGCAGAGTTCCACATTAGGCTGAAGTCACAAAACACACATAATACGTCTAGTGCAAATCGATAGACATTTTACACCAACCAATCATCATGTCTATCACACTCTCTAACGGGCTCTGTTTATACAGTGATTCAGTAGACAATGTATCCTCCGGCTGGTTTTCCATTAGTAACACTAACTTTTCCAACCTTTTGTTACCCAACTTTTGTGAGACGTGTTACTGCCATCAAATCGTAAATTTAGATGAGATGCAACAATGGGCAACAAAAATACATGATGTTATTGCGAGCTTCCGAACCTCTCAGGGTCCTTCCTCAGGCATACTGAAATACATCTAAGAGGCGCATATATATATATATATATATATATATATATACAGTATATATATATATATATATATATATATATATATATATATATATATATATACAGTGTATATATATATATATATATATATATATATACACACTTCTGACAAGGCACAGACATCGATGTGATTAATTAGCACTAAAAAAAATACCAGAATACTCATCCTGTAGATAAATAAACAAACACTTAAATAGTCCGCTGGTAAAGATGTGAAGGTTTTATGGTCCCTGAATTAGTGTTGGGGGGGTCACCAGGCCAGGGTGTTATCTGTGCTATAGATTTCTCATACTTCCCAATCACACATTTTCTTTTTTCATTCTTTTTTTCTTTCCATTTAATTACACTTTACACATCGGATTTGGGGTTGTCTTAGAGCAGTGTCTCCCAACTCCGGTCCTCAGGGCCCACAGGTCATGTATTCAGGATATCCTGTAGTAAGCCCACCTGTGGCAATATGTGAGACACCGGCAATAATTACATCCCCTGTGCAGCACTGAGCACATCCTGACGCTCTGCCCTGTGGGGTCCTGAGGATCGGAGGTGGGAGGCTGAATTACGGAGTTACAGGACTTTTCTTACGCAGCAGAATGCCCCTTTAATGATTTCATGCCTCCTCAGGTCCAGTACAAAAGAGGCTTTGAGGACAGTAAGTCTCGCTTCCATCTGCCCATGGACATGGTGAACTTGGTCCACGCTCGGAAGGCGCAGGCGTTGGCCAGCGACCAGGACTACAGGCATCTACTGCACCATTACACAGCACTGTCTGACGACCTCCGGCTCATGAATGCCAAAAGGGCCTACGAGCTGCAAAGCGAGGTAATGCTGCAAAACTAATGTGACATACAGCGCATGGAGCGCAGCGGGCGGTCAGGTGTCTGTCGGTTGGGATCTGTCTGATATGCGTCCAAGAATGGCGCCACTTACGTGAAAAGCAGCAGCGCGCAATCTGTGTGAGAGAATCCTATGTTGATTTGCCTCATAAGGCCGTCTGCACACAAACAGATTTACATTGCAGAATCCAAAATCGGCGTCCGCACCGCGGATCTGCAGCAGATACTGTCCGACCTGCAGCCCATCTGCAATTAACATTGCGGAAAGGTCGCAGGTACGAGCGTCATCGTCTAGTGACATTGCATGAAAAACCCCCCCCAAAAATCTCTACTACGCATGTCTGCCGGCGGTCCGCAGCAGTCACCGACAATACAGATAAAGAAGATAAAAGACAGGTAGGCGCGGACGCCGGCCGGGCACAGGGTCGGATTCTGCCTCGGGCTCCCGCATGCAGAATCTGACCCATTCGTGTGCAGGTGAACTTAAGGTCCATTTACACGTAAAGACGATCGCTCAAAATTTGTCAGAAACTGACAGTTTTGAGTGATCATTTTGCATTAGGTACTAATGGGTTAATCAGCCCTTTAGTAGCTAACTAGCTTAATTTGCATGTATTTAGAGAACAGCGAGTGGTCTGTTCTCTAAATACATCTCTATTGTTTTCCAGCGGGACAACAGCTGAAACAATGTTATCAGCGCTGCCCACGGAGGACACAGTGTATGGTCCTTCTTATCAGGGACGACGGAATTTAAGCTGAGCTGAACCCCGAGTTGGACGAAGAGTGCACGGCAAGTGCACAATGGGCGCACGTTTACACGCAACGGCTATCGCTCAAAAACCGTCGTTTGGATGAATTTTGAGCAATAATCGGTGTGTAAATCAGCCTTTATTAGCAGCAGAAACCCGCAGATACGTTGTAGTTTCCTGCCGCAGATTTGCACAGAAAGCGGCTAATCTGCATCAATGATGTCATGAGATGATACATATGTTGCAACATTGTAACTTCCAAGCCACGCCCCCTTAATGGAGAACTGGAGGTGCTACAAGTAGTGCAGTTCAGGAATAGATTTGGCGCACATTTCTACAGTATTTTCTGGCGTTGCTGGAGGAGGATCCGCTCACAAGTAACGTGTATCCGTAACGGCCGATCCCTTCTTTCACCTTCTAGAACTTGTACCGGTCGGATCTGAACTTCATGAGGGGCGTCGGCTGTATCACCCCCGGAGCGCTGGACATCGAGGAGCGGAAGAGAGCGACAAACCTCATCAGCGAGGCAAGGAGGAGGGGCGGGCCTTTACCATTGGGGAGGGAACTGCACCCACAGCCCATCTTGCCTGTGCAGATGGATACCATCTATTTTTCTCTGTTATCAGCCATGCAGATTAAAGAGATATAGGCCCTGCAGTACATCTCCTCCACACTATATAGTCCACTGCAATCTATTGCTTTCTGTTATCAGCCATTTTTTTAGCAGGGGAAAGACTGTCTTGTAGAGTACAATCTATTACATCAGCCATGTCAGGCTGGGAGAGGTGCTTGTAGGACAGAGGAATACAATCTATTACTCTTATCACCCCCATGGAGTTGGCTCATGCTACTACATGTTCTGGTACTGGGGGTCCTGATACTACTTTGTCCCCCCACCTTAGACCAGTGACTGCTGAGTTCCTGTCGTTCTGCCTGATGGCCCACAAGGAAAAGCGTTGTGGTGACCTGATATTGGGGTTCCCTGTATAAGCAACCTTCTCTGTATGGCCTGTGCTGATGTCATCGGCCCCTCTATGACTAGTATGACCTGTGACTCTCAGGGGTTACCGGCCCTTTAACACGATTCTCTTGTTTTTTTTTTTGCTTCCTTTCACACAGAGCAAATATCGCCAGCAACCGCACCAGCTGAAGTACACGATCGCGGCCGACTCCCTGGACGTTCTGCACGCCAAATTCAGCAACAGGATAACCAACGAGGTAAGCGATATACTATATTATCAGCTTCAACGTTATTTAAAGGGCCAGCGCAAATGATGCAAAAATAAATAGCAAATGATGATTTATCGCTGGGGTTTCCGATTGGTGGACAGTGGCAGCGGTGACCGTCATTGAATGAAGGGTCTGCGTCTGCTCCTGCCCCGCGCAGCTGGTGTAGACTAGGGTTTTCAGGATTTCCTTAGTTTTGCAAAAGTGACTTTGGTATTGGCAGCGCCACAGAAATGGCGGCAGCGCCTCGCTATAGGATGTCCTGTAATATCTCAATATATCCGCTGTGATGGGGCTTATTTATTAGGGTTTTTTTCAACAAATTTCTGTCCCACAGAAGTCGCAAACTACTGTGCAAAGTTTATTTTACAACTTTTACCATTAACACTGGCCCCCAGGACTTTTCCAAAAGTGGGCGGGGCCATCAGATTTATCATAATGTGGCAAGCTGGGGTTACTTGCCTCTTGGATTGTTGACCTTTACATCGGGAATGGGCACCTCACGTGTACAAACACTCCAGAGACAGGAACGTCTCTAAATCTGAGGCCTGACAGTTTTATTCCACATCACAACAAATGAAAAAGATGCAACAGCAAACTTGTACAGCACATAATGTCCAGGGGTCACAACGCACAGGGTCTTCATCATTAACCCCCTGAGGCGTCTAGAGGGCGTCTTCCTTTATCACACAGGTGACGGGCTCAAACTGGTCTGCACCAGACCTCAGGCTCCCAGTCCTGATGGCTGCTCCTCCAGCCAGCAGCCAACTTTCTCCCCGTTGAGTGTGGCAGGAACTGATCCTTTAATCTCACCTCCTGCCACACCCACAGGTGTCAGAATGCCTCTCTATCCCCCTCTGCAGGCCATTCTGTACACTGCACTCCTGCAATAATTATTTGCCATATGCTGGTGTAAAATATAGCTGCAACGTACGCCAGCTCCTACGTGACAGATTACAGTTCTAACACATGGATTGCCGAAAGATGTGCCAAGTGTTCTGCGAGGTTTGTACCATTAACAGCATCACTTTACTTAGACGGCTCCTGAAATGCCTCTCTGTGTGCAAATACCCCAATGTTGTTCTGTGGATGGAGGCTGATGATCACTTTCTTGTATACAGCGTCTGTACAAAGCGGCCGGAGAGGATCTCCTGCACCACTACACCACCGTGCTGGAGTTACCGGAGCGCATCCGAGCCAAGCTCAACGCTGCCAACATCAGTGATGTAAGTGCCAAGGGGGGAAAGAGTTAAGAAATGTGTCACTGTGCGTTATCTGTGGGGTTACATAGGACTGCCGGTCACATCTACTACACTATCTGTACTCAGAGTTATCACTGTGTTATCTGTGGGGTTACATAGGACTGCCTACTACACTATCTGTCCTCAGAGTTATCTGTGGGGCTACATAGGACTGCTAGTTACATCTACTACATTATCTGTAGTCTAAGAGGTATCACTGTGTTATCTGTGGGGTTACATAGGACTGCTGGTCACATCTAACTACACTATCTGTCCTCAGAGTTATCTGTGGGGTTACATAGGACTGCCTGTCACATCTACTACATTATCTGTCCTCAGAGTTATCACTGTGTTATCTGTGGGGTTACATAGGACTGCTGGTCACATCTAACTACACTATCTGTCCTCAGAGTTATCACTGTGTTATTTCTGGGGTTACATAGGACTGCCGGTCACATCTGGCATGTTTCTGTGGTAATGGCAGCCATATTGCCGTCGCTGTAGTGGACTGTGATAACCTTTCGTATCCTCTATTCGCAGATAAAGTATCGGGAGTCGTGGCTGAACACTCGCGCTCTTGGTCACAAGCTAACGATGGACGCACTTCAGTTTCAGACCGCAAAGTCCTCGGGGTCTATAGCCAGCGATGTGAGTATACGATCTTGTGAAATGCACGCCATTCCCAGACTGCGCCAATCTCACGGTGATCTCGGTGTCATTCGCAGTACAACTATAAACACGACTATGTCGCAGAGCGAGGGAAACACATCGGCGCCCGCAGCGTCCTCGATGACCCCCGGATGCTGCACTGCCTGCGTGTCGCCAAGCTGCAGAGCGGGCAGGAGTACAAGCGGGGCTCCCAGCAGCTGCACTCCCAGTACCATCTCTCCAGCGACATGGTGGACCTGGTGCACGCCAGGAGGGCGCAAGCGTTAGTCAGCGACCAGGACTACAAGCTTCTGCTCCACCAGTACACAACCGAGCCTGAAGACCTGAGACTGCGATGGGCAAAGCAAGCGCATCTGCTGCAAAGTGAGGTGAGAACGCACTGTTGTGGGGGGATCTGCGGAGGACGCACTGTTGTGGGGGGATCTGTGGAGGGCGCACTGTTGTGGGGGGATCTGTAGAGGGAGCACTGTTGTGGGGGGATCTGTAGAGGGCGCACTGTTGTGGGGGGGGGGATCTGCGGAGGGCGCACTGTTGCGGGGGGATCTGCGGAGGACGCACTGTTGTGGGGGGATCTGCGGAGGACGCACTGTTGTGGGGGGATCTGTGGAGGGCGCACTGTTGTGGGGGGATCTGTGGAGGGCGCACTGTTGTGGGGGGATCTGTAGAGGGCGCACTGTTGGGGGGGGGGGATCTGCGGAGGGCGCACTGTTGCGGGGGGATCTGCGGAGGGCGCACTGTTGCGGGGGGATCTGCGGAGGGCGCACTGTTGCGGGGGGATCTGCGGAGGGCGCACTGTTGTGAGGGGATCTGCGGAGGACGCACTGTTGTGGGGGGATCTGTAGAGGGCGCACTGTTGTGGGGGGGGATCTGTAGAGGGCGCACTGTTGTGGGGGGGGGGATCTGTAGAGGGCGCACTGTTGTGGGGGGGGGGATCTGCGGAGGGCGCACTGTTGTGGGGGGATCTGCGGAGGGCGCACTGTTGTGGGGGGATCTGCGGAGGGCGCACTGTTGTGGGGGGATCTGCGGACGGCGCACTGTTGTGGGGGGATCTGTGGAGGGCGCACTGTTGTGGGGGGATCTGTAGAGGGCGCACTGTTGTGGGGGGGGATCTGCGGAGGGCGCACTGTTGTGGGGGGATCTGCGGAGGGCGCACTGTTGTGGGGGGATCTGCGGAGGGCGCACTGTTGTGGGGGGATCTGTGGAGGACGCACTGTTGTGGGGGGATCTGTAGAGGGCGCACTGTTGTGGGGGGGGATCTGTGGAGGGCGCACTGTTGTGGGGGGATCTGTGGAGGGCGCACTGTTGTGGGGGGATCTGCGGAGGGCGCACTGTTGTGAGGGGATCTGCGGAGGACGCACTGTTGTGGGGGGATCTGTAGAGGGCGCACTGTTGTGGGGGGGGATCTGTAGAGGGCGCACTGTTGTGGGGGGGGGATCTGCGGAGGGCGCACTGTTGTGGGGGGATCTGCGGAGGGCGCACTGTTGTGGGGGGATCTGCGGACGGCGCACTGTTGTGGGGGGATCTGTGGAGGGCGCACTGTTGTGGGGGGATCTGTAGAGGGCGCACTGTTGTGGGGGGGGATCTGCGGAGGGCGCACTGTTGTGGGGGGATCTGCGGAGGGCGCACTGTTGTGGGGGGATCTGCGGAGGGCGCACTGTTGTGGGGGGATCTGTGGAGGACGCACTGTTGTGGGGGGATCTGTAGAGGGCGCACTGTTGTGGGGGGGGATCTGTGGAGGGCGCACTGTTGTGGGGGGATCTGTGGAGGGCGCACTGTTGTGGGGGGATCTGCGGAGGGCGCACTGTTGTGAGGGGATCTGCGGAGGACGCACTGTTGTGGGGGGATCTGTAGAGGGCGCACTGTTGTGGGGGGGGATCTGTAGAGGGCGCACTGTTGTGGGGGGGGGATCTGCGGAGGGCGCACTGTTGTGGGGGGATCTGCGGAGGGCGCACTGTTGTGGGGGATCTGCGGAGGGCGCACTGTTGTGAGGGGATCTGCGGAGGACGCACTGTTGTGGGGGGATCTGTAGAGGGCGCACTGTTGTGGGGGGGGATCTGTAGAGGGCGCACTGTTGTGGGGGGGGGATCTGCGGAGGGCGCACTGTTGTGGGGGGATCTGCGGAGGGCGCACTGTTGTGGGGGGATCTGCGGAGGGCGCACTGTTGTGGGGGGATCTGCGGAGGGCGCACTGTTGTGGGGGGATCTGCGGACGGCGCACTGTTGTGGGGGGATCTGTGGAGGGCGCACTGTTGTGGGGGGATCTGTAGAGGGCGCACTGTTGTGGGGGGCATCAGTAGAGGGCGCACTGTTGTGGGGGGGGATCTGCGGAGGGCGCACTGTTGTGGGGGGCATCAGTAGAGGGCGCACTGTTGTGGGGGGGGGATCTGCGGAGGGCGCACTGTTGTGGGGGGGGATCTGCGGAGGGCGCACTGTTGTGGGGGGGGATCTGCGGAGGGCGCACTGTTGTGGGGGGGGGGATCTGCGGAGGGCGCACTGTTGTGGGGGGATCTGCGGAGGGCGCACTGTTGTGGGGGGATCTGCGGAGGGCGCACTGTTGTGGGGGGATCTGCGGAGGGCGCACTGTTGTGGGGGGATCTGTGAAAGATGCGCTGTTGAGAGGGGATCTGTGGAGGGCGCACTGTTGTGGAGGGATCTACGGAGGACGTTCTGTTGTGGGGGATCTGTGGAGGGCGCACTGTTGTGGGGGGATCTGTGGAGGGCGCACTGTTGTGGGGGGATCTACGGAGGGCGCACTGTTGTGGGGGGATCTACGGAGGGCGCACTGTTGTGGGGCGATCTGTGGAGGGCGCACTGTTGTGGGGGGATCTACGGAGGACGCTCTAGAGTATGAACTTACCAGAGTCTCTTCCCGAGCCCGTGGCCCCCTGATTCGTACGTGGAGCGCGGTGCTGATTATCGCTGGTTCTGCTTCCTTCGGTTATTTCGCAGTCCTTGGAGTTACGTTTATTAGCAGGAATTGGTGGATGTGACTGCGACGTTCTGACACTTTCCATCGCGCTTCCGAGGGGCGATTAGCATTTCCCATTATTAATTAAGGGCGCTGAAAATAATGCAACACAGGGAATAGCTGATGGCTGGAAACGCGTCCTCCCCATGAGCTCTGTGTCGGGAATCAGACGTGATCCATTATTTACTGACGCGGCGTGTGAACAAATGCAAACAGCTCGTCTTGACGGTTTGATGTGCGTGGAAAACGAAGAAGACGCGACTCAATAATTAATGTTGATCAAAGCCGCTCGTTAAACCTCTAATCATTCCGGATGGAGAATATTTCCACCAGAAAATGGATATCACACACTTCAAATCTTCGTGAAAATTACAACGCACCGTGAGACGCTTCATTTTTATTTATTTTTTGCTTTTAGAGCAAGCATTTTTAAGATGGCGGCTATAGTGAACGCAACGCTGGCAGACATTTATTTTAGTTGAAGCAAGTTTCTCACTCATGTTCAATTCATCTGTTTTTAGGAAATCTGAGTGATGAGCAATATGGCTGCCATTATGACCCGGGCAGGGGCCATCCGGCCATGATGACTTGGGCAGGGGCTGTCGCTCGGCCACTATGACTCTGGCAGGGGCCATTGCTCGGCCATTATGACTCGGGCAGGGGCCGTCGTCCGACCATTATGACTCATGCAGGGACTATCGCCCGGCCATTATGACTCGGGCAGGGGCTGTCGCCTTGCCATTACGACTTGGGCAGGGGCTGTCGCCTTGCCATTACGACTTGGGCAGGGGCTGTCGCCCGGCCACTATGACCCGGGCAGGGGCTGTCGCCCGGCCACTATGACCCGGGCAGGGGCTGTCGCCCGGCCACTATGACCCGGGCAGGGGCTGTCGCCCGGCCACTATGACCCGGGCAGGGGCTGTCGCCCGGCCACTATGACCCGGGCAGGGGCTGTCGCCCGGCCACTATGACCCGGGCAGGGGCTGTCGCCCGGCCACTATGACCCGGGCAGGGGCTGTCGCCCGGCCACTATGACCCGGGCAGGGGCTGTCGCCCGGCCACTATGACCCGGGCAGGGGCTGTCGCCCGGCCACTATGACCCGGGAAGGGGCTGTCGCCCGGCCACTATGACCCGGGCAGGGGCTGTCGCCCGGCCACTATGACCCGGGCAGGGGCTGTCGCCCGGCCACTATGACCCGGGCAGGGGCTGTCGCCCGGCCACTATGACCCGGGCAGGGGCTGTCGCCCGGCCACTATGACCCGGGCAGGGGCTGTCGCCCGGCCACTATGACCCGGGCAGGGGCTGTCGCCCGGCCACTATGACCCGGGCAGGGGCTGTCGCCCGGCCACTATGACCCGGGCAGGGGCTGTCGCCCGGCCACTATGACCCGGGCAGGGGCTGTCGCCCGGCCACTATGACCCGGGCAGGGGCTGTCGCCCGGCCACTATGACCCGGGCAGGGGCTGTCGCCCGGCCACTATGACTCAATCAGGGGCCGTCATCTGGCGATTATGACTCGCGCAGGGGCCATCGCCCGGCCATTACGACTTTTGCAGGGGCTGTCGCCCAGTCATTATGACCCGGGCAGAGGATATCTGGTTTTATCTGCCACCTAATTAGGAAGGACTTATGCCAGCCAATAAAGGATGTAAAAAAACTACCTGTTCTTATAAACTTGTATGGACCCCAGAACGCCTGCACAATGCCACTCTATACAGAGGACCCCTCTACATGGTCATGCGGTTTGCGTGAGGATGGGAGACTGATGTCACCTGTTCTATCCATTGCTGGAGGTCTTGGCATCCGGTGAGCAGGGAATAATTTAGCCTTTTCATACCACCAAACTTTTGACCAATGAAATGAGGCACAATTTTTGTAGCGAATGTAGCAATTGTTTTATGGTGAGCCACACCCATTTTACCATAAGCCATGCCCATTAGTGTTCTTTCATACAGATTTTAGTATACGTCATAGTAGTTGGGCCAAATAATCACTCCTTCATAGGAATAGTGCCCCGTCAGTGATGCCTGCAGAGTATGGCTGGCTCATACGACTGTATCTCGCAGTGTACAGGCTGCGAGATATACACATGTGGCACGCAGTGTCTCCCATCACCATGTACTATCTTGGTGTGTGTACACGTATAATACATGTCAAGAGACTGAGATTTTTCTAGCATGTGAATTTGGTGCAATTAGTGTGAGCTTTAACATGGCCGACTATGGGAGATTCTTACAGCATATTCCTCGTGCAGTGCAAAACACCAAATACTGACATTCTCGTGTGAGCCCGGCCTAATAGTGCGCCTGAGTCATCATCTCACAGTAATAGTGCTCCGTAGTGATCCCCTCACAGAAATAGTGCACCTCAGTGATCCCCTCACAGAAATAGTGCACCTCAGTGACTCCCTCACAGTAAAAGTGCCTTTTAGTGACACCCTCACAGTAATAGTCCCTCTCAGTGACCCCCTCACAGTAATAGTGCCTCTCAGTGACCCCCTCACAGTAATAGTCCCTCTCAGTGATCCCCTCACAGTAATAGTCCCTCTCAGTGATCCCCTCACAGTAATGGTGCCATTCAGTGATCCCCGCACAGTAATAGTGTCCCTCAGTGATCCCCTCACAGTAATAGTGCCTCTCAGCAATCCCCTCACAGTAGTAGTGCTCTTCAGCGATCCCCTCACAGTAATAGTGCCCTACAGTGACTCCACAGTAATAGGGCCCTTCAGTGACCCCCTCACAGTAATAGTGCCCCTCAGTGACCTCCTCACAGTAGTAGTGCCCCTCAGTGACCCCCTCACAGTAATAGTGCTCCTCAGTGTGCTCCTCACAGTAATAGTGCCCCTCAGTGACCTCCTCACAGTAATAGTGCCCCTCAGTGACCTCCTCACAGTAATAGTGCCCCTCAGTGACCTCCTCACAGTAATAGTGCCCCTCAGTGACCTCCTCACAGTAATAGTGCCCCTCAGTGACCTCCTCACAGCAATAGTGCCCCTCAGTGACCTCCTCACAGCAATAGTGCCTCTCAGTGACCTCCTCACAGTAATAGTGCCCCTCAGTGACTTCCTCACAGTAATAGTGCCACTCAGTGACTTCCTCACAGTAATAGTGCCCCTCAGTGACCTCCTCACAGTAATAGTGCCCCTCAGTGACCTCCTCAAAGTAATAGTGCCCCTCAGTGACCTCCTCACAGTAATAGTGCCCCTCAGTGACCTCCTCACAGCAATAGTGCCCCTCAGTGACCTCCTCACAGCAATAGTGCCTCTCAGTGACCTCCTCACAGTAATAGTGCCCCTCAGTGACTTCCTCACAGTAATAGTGCCCCTCAGTGACTTCCTCACAGTAATAGTGCCCCTCAGTGACCTCCTCACAGTAATAGTGCCCCTCAGTGACCTCACAGTAATAGTACCCCTCAGTGACCCCTTCACGTTAATAGTGCTCCACAGTGACCTCCTCACAGTAATAGTGCCCCTCAGTGATCCCCTCACAGTAGTAGTGCCCTACAGTGACTCCACAGTAATAGGGCGCTTCAGTGACCCCCTCACAACAATAGTGCTCCTCAGTGATCCCCTCACAGTAATAGTGCTCCTCAGTGACCTCCTCACAGTAATAGTGCCCCTCAGTGACTCCCTCACAGTAAGTGCCCCTCAGTGACCTCCTCACAGTAATAGTGCCCCCTAGTGACCTCCTCACAGTAATAGTGCCCCTCAGTGACCTCCTCACAGTAATAGTGCCCCTCAGTGACCTCCTCACAGTAATAGTGCCCCTCAGTGACCCCCACACAGTAATAGTGCTCCTCAGTGTGCTCCTCACAGTAATAATGCCCCGCAGTGACCTCCTCACAGTAATAGTGCCCCTCAGTGATCCCCTCACAGTAATAGTGCCCTACAGTGACTTCCTCACAGCAATAGTGCTCCTCAGTGATCCCCTCACAGCAATAGTGCTCCTCAGTGATCCCCTCACAGCAATAGTGCTCCTCAGTGATCCTCTCACAGTAATAGTGCTCCTCAGCGATCCTCTCACAGTAATAGTGCTCCTCAGCGATCCCCTCACAGTAATAGTGCTCCTCAGCGATCCCCTCACAGTAATAGTGCCCCTCAGTGACCTCCTCACAGTAATAGTGCTCCTCAGTGACTCCCTCACAGTAATAGTGCCCCTCAGTGACTTCCTCACAGTAATAGTGCCCCTCAGTGACCTCCTCACAGTAATAGTGCTCCTCAATGTGCTTCTCACAGTAATAGTGTCCTCAGTGACCCCCTCACAGTAATAGTGCCCCTCAGTGACCTCCTCACAGTAATAGTGCCCCTCAGTGACCTCCTCACAGTAATAGTGCCCCTCAGTGACCCCCTCACAGTAATAGTGCCCCTCAGTGACCCCCTCACTGTAATAGTGCTCCTCAGTGTGCTTCTCATAGTAATAGTGCCCCTCAGTGACCTCCTCACAGTAATAGTGCCCCTCAGTGACCTCCTCACAGTAATAGTGCCCCTCAGTGACCTCCTCACAGTAATAGTGCCCCTCAGTGACCTCCTCACAGTAATAGTGCCCCTCAGTGACTTCCTCACAGTAATAGTGCCCCTTAGTGACCACCTCACAGTAATAGTGCCCCTCAGTGACCCCTCACAGTAATAGTGCCCCTCAGTGACCCCTCACAGTAATAGTGCCCCTCAGTGACCCCTCACAGTAATAGTGCTCCTCATTGACCCCCTCACCGTAATAGTGCCCCTCAGTGACCCCTCACCGTAATAGTGCCCCTCAGTGACCCCTCACAGTAATAGTGCTCCTCATTGACCCCCTCACAGTAATAGTGCCCTCAGTGATCATCTCACGGTAATAGTGCCCTTCAGTGACCCCTCACAGTAATAGTGCCCCTCAGTGACCCCTTCACAGTAATGGTGCCTCTCAGTGACCCACTCACAGTAATAGTCCCCTTCAGTGACCCCCTCACAGTAATAGGGCCCTTCACTGACCCCTCACAGTAATAGTGCCCCTCAGTGATACCCTCACAGTAATAGTGCCCCTCAGTGATACCCTCACAGTAATAGTGCCCCTCAGTGATACCCTCACAGTAATAGTGCCCTTCAGTGATCCTCTCACAGTAATAGTGCCTTTTAGTGATCCCCTCGCAGTAATAGTGCTCCCCAGTGATCCCCTCGCAGTAATAGTGCCTCTCAGTGATCCCCTCGCAGTAATAGTGCCTCTCAGTGATCCCCTCGCAGTAATAGTGCCTCTCAGTGATCCCCTCGCAGTAATAGTGCCTCTCAGTGATCCCCTCACAGTAATAGTGCCTCTCAGTGATCCCCTCACAGTAATAGTGCCTCTCAGTGATCCCCTCACAGTAATAGTGCCTCTCAGTGATCCCCTCACAGTAATAGTGCCTCTCAGTGATCCCCTCACAGTAATAGTGCCTCTCAGTGATCCCCTCACAGTAATAGTGCCTCTCAGTGATCCTCTCACAGTAATAGTGCCTCTCAGTGATCCTCTCACAGTAATAGTGCCTTTTAGTGATCCTCTCACAGTAATAGTGCCTCTCAGTGATCCCCCTCACAGTAATAGTGCTCCTTAGTGATCCCCTCACAGTAATAGTGCTCCTTAGTGATCCCCTCACAGTAATAGTGCTCCTTAGTGATCCCCTCACAGTAATAGTGCTCCTTAGTGATCCCCTCACAGTAATAGTGCTCCTTAGTGATCCCCTCACAGTAATAGTGCTCCTTAGTGATCCCCTCACAGTAATAGTGCTCCTTAGTGATCCCCTCACAGTAATAGTGCTCCTTTGTGATCCCATCACAGTAATAGTGCTCCTCAGGGATCCCCTCACAGTAGTAGTGCTCCTCACGGATCCCCTCACAATAATAGTGCTCCTCAGTGACCCCCTCACAGTAATAGTGCCCTTCAGTGACCCCCTCACAGTAATAGTACCCCTCAGTGACCCCCTCACAGTAATAGTACCCCTCAGTGACCCCCTTACAGTAATAGTACCCCTCAGTGACCCCCTTACAGTAATAGCGCCCCTCAGTGACCCCTCACAGTAATAGCGCCCCTCAGTGACCCCTCACAGTAATAGCACCCCTCAGTGATCCCCTCATAGTAATAGTGCCCCTCAGTGACTCTCGCACTTCTAGTAATGCAATCTCGTGATCACTGCAGCCAATCCCCAGCCACAGTATTGGTATGTTTAAGGCCAGAAACTCATGGCCTAGCCAACGCATGCTCTATCTGGCAATGAGCCGGGGATTGGAGCAGCAGGAGGAGTGAGAGGGATGACTTTAGGCTGTTTATTATTTTACTATATTCTCCTGCCTCCTAGACTGGTGGGACTCTTGTGCCAAATCCAGGATTGTCGGGTTATATGCCTTTACATCAAAACTGTCGCCATAGAGAAGCAGAGTACTGTATAGCATCTGGAACTTCACATGTACATTAATGGTGGTCACCCATAGAGGAAGACTAAAGTTAGATAGGAAAAATGTCCTAAATGCAAAGGGTATCACAGAAAGGGAAATATAAAAACATTCAACAATTACCAAAAATGGCTATATACTTACTGATACAGGAGGGCAAACATGTGCACCAACCTCAGGATGCTGGCAGCCAAACTGCAAAATGAGGGAGCCAGTTACACCTGTGGAGGACACCGATAAGACAGCCACTCACACTGCCTCCTATATAGAGGGGGTGACTGAAAAGTGCATACTCCTACACAGAGTAGTAGATACAGGGTGCCAGACCATTCTGATACATGCAGTGCACCATGCAGGCTAGAAACCTATTAATGACACCATATCAGTTCAGTGGGATGCCCTGCACCTCAAAAAGTGAACCACATTGGTACTGGCACCCTGTGATTCCACGGCCTATAGAAACCGCACTGAATGTGAATATATATATATATATATATATATATATATATATATATATATATATATATATATATATATATATAATGTAAAAGCCCTCACTGACAGACTGACTCACCACACTAAATTCTCTAACTTACCGATGTTGTACACACATGAAATTTGGCACGACCATTCTTTAGGTCCTAAATAGGAAAATTAAAGGAGTCAAAAATCGATTATTCTATACTAATGGCAAAAGTAAGTGCACCCCCATGTAATGTAACTTTGCAGTGTCGTACACGCGAGCATTCTTTAGCTCTAAAGTAACCTTGGGTTCGAACAACACGTAAACACCTGGATCAAATTAACTCGGGCAAAGCCGGATATATCAGCTAGTACACAATAAATGTGAGGTGTTAGATGTTGGCCAAAATACTTGAGCTCACAAGCCGTGTTAAGACTCCTCGCTTCTTGTGAGTCCCTACACTAATATTAATGTATCACAGAAAGGGAAATATAAAAACAAACAAACAATCACTGAAGACCGCCATATACTAACTGATACAGGAGGGCAGATATCTGCATCCCCTCAGCATGCAGGCAGCCAAGCTCCCTCCTTACAGGGGATGCAGATTTCTGCCCTCCTGTATCAGTAAGTATATGGCCATCTTCAGTGAAAAGGGGACTCTGATTACACTGTGTGTAATTGCTGAGGACTCGCTGGTGATTGTAATCACATTCATTTCACATTATCAGTGTTAATTAG
The DNA here is from genome assembly GCF_035609145.1 of Eleutherodactylus coqui. NCBI lineage: Eukaryota > Metazoa > Chordata > Amphibia > Anura > Eleutherodactylidae > Eleutherodactylus > Eleutherodactylus coqui. The sequence continues at coordinate 297,679,870 of NC_089840.1, read as the reverse complement.
ATGTGATTGTGGATGCAGCTCATAATAATAATATAGTAAATATTAATTCCTCCACCAACTGTGTCGCTCTGACTCTGCTCTATTATTTAGTGTCGCCTCGCCTTCTATTTGATAATTTTTCTCTGGGAAACTTAATGAATCATAATCCTCTATCTCTTTCCTCCATAACAGTCCCGATACAAATCCGACCTAAACTTCCTGAGAGGTGTAGCATGGGAGACGGCAGGATCTCCTCATATACAGAGTGCGAAGAAAGCTGGAGAACTAATCAGTGAGGTAAACGGTCCTGAGAAACTAGAATATAACAACTATAATACTTCCCCCTATGTACAAGAATATAACTACTATAATACTGCTCCCTATGTCAAGAATATAACTACTATAATACTGCCCCTATGTACAAGAATATAACTACTATAATACTGCCCCCTATGTACAAGAATATAAGTACTATAATACTGCCTCCTATGTACAAGAATATAACTACTATAATACTGCTCCTATGTACAAGAATATAACTACTATAATACTGCCTCCTATGTACAAGAATATAACTACTATAATACTGCCCCCTATGTACAAGAATATAACTACTATAACACTGCCTCCTATGTACAAGAATATAACTACTATAATACTGCCCCCTATGTACAAGAATATCACTAATATAATACTGCTCCTGTGTACAAGAATAATTACTATAATACTGCCCCCTATGTACAAGAATATAACTACTATAATACTGCCCCCTATGTACAAGAATATCACTAATATAATACTGCTCCTGTGTACAAGAATAATTACTATAATACTGCCCACTATGTACAAGAATATAACTACTATAATACTGCCTCCTATGAACAAGAATATTACTACTATAATACAGCCTCCTATGTACAAGAATATAACTACTATAATACTGCCCCCTATGTTCAAGAATATAACTACTATAATACTGCCCCCTATGTACAAGAATATAACTACTATAATACTGCCCCTATGTACAAGAATATAACTAGTATAATACTGCTCCCTATGTACAAGAATATAACTACTATTATACTGCCCATATGTACAAGAATATAACTAGTATAATACTGCCCCCTATGTACAAGAATATAACTACTATAATACTGCTCCTATGTACAAGAATATAACTATTATATTACTGCTCCTATGTACAAGAATATAACTACTATAATACTGCACCCTATGTACAAGAATATAACTACTATAATACTGCCCCTTATGTACAAGAATATAACTACTATAATACTGCCCCCTAGGTACAAGAATATAACTACTATAATACTGCCACTATGTACAAGAATATAACTACTATAATACTGCTCCTATGTACAAGAATATAACTACTATAATACTGCCGCTATGTACAAGAATATAACTACTATAATACTGCTCCAATGTACAAGAATATAACTACTATAATACTGCCCCTATGTACAAGAATACAACTACTATAATACTGCCCCCTATGTACAAGAATATAACTACTATAATACTGCCCCCTAGGTACAATAATATAACTACTATAATACTGCTCCTATGTACAAGAATATAACTACTATAATACTGCCCCTATGTACAAGAATACAACTACTATAATACTGCCCCCTATGTACAAGAATATAACTACTATAATAGTGCTCCTATGTACAAGAATATAACTATTATATTACTGCTCCTATGTACAAGAATATAACTACTATAATACTGCCCCCTATGTACAAGAATATAACTACTATAATACTGCTCCCTATGTACAAGAATATAACTACTATAATACTGCCCTCTAGGTACAATAATATAACTACTATAATACTGCTCCTATGTACAAAAATATAACTACTATTATACTGCCCCCTATGAACAAGAATATAACTACTATAATACTGCCTCCTATGAACAAGAATATAACTACTATAATACTGCCCCCTATGTACAAGAATATAACTGCTATAACACTGCCCCTATGTACAAGAATATAACTAGTATAATACTGCTCCCTATGTACAAGAATATAACTACTATAATACTACCTCCTATGTACAAGAATATAACTACTATAATACTGCTCCTATGTATAAGAATATAACTATTATATTACTGCTCCTATGTACAAGAATATAACTACTATAATACTGCTCCTATGTACAAGAATATAACTACTATAATATTGCCCCCTATGTAGAAGAATATAACTACTATAATACTGCTCCCTATGTACAAGAATATAACTACTATAATACTGCCCCCTATGTACAAGAATATAACTACTATAATACTGCCCCTTAGGTACAATAATATAACTACTATAATACTGCCTCCTATGTACAAGAATATAACTACTATAATACTGCCCCTATGTACAAGAATATAACTACTTTAATACTGCCCCCTATGTACAAGAATATAACCACTATAATACTGCTCCCTATGTACAAGAATATAACTACTATAATACTGCCTCCTATGTACAAGAATATAACTACTATAATACTGCCCCCTACGTACAAGAATATAACTACTATAATACTGCCCCCTATGTACAAGAATATAACTACTATAATACTGCTCCCTATGTACAAGAATATAACTACTATAATACTGCCTCCTGTGTACAAGAATATAACTACTATAATACTGCCCCCTTTGTACAAGAATATAACTACTATAATACTGTCCCTATGTACAAGAATATAACTACTATAATAGTGCCCCTATGTACAAGAATATAACTACTATAATATTGCCTCCTATGTAGAAGACTATAACTACTATAATACAGCCTCCTATGTACAAGAATATAACTACTATAATACTGCCCCCTATGTACAAGAATATAACTACTATAATACTGCCCCCTATGTACAAGAATATAACTACTATAATACTGCCTCCTATGTACAAGAATATAACTACAATAATGCTGCCCCCTATATACAAGAATATAACTACTATAATACTGCCCCCTATATACAAGAATATAACTACTATAATACTGCTCCCCTATGTACAAGAATGTAACTACTATAATACTGCCCCCTATGTACAAGAATATAACTACTATAATACTGCTCCCTATGTACAAGAATATAACTACTATAATACTGCCCCCTATGTACAAGAATATAACTACTATAATACTGCTCCCTATGTACAAGAATATAACTACTATAATACTGCTCCCTATGTACAAGAATATAACTACTATAATACTGCCCCCTATGTACAAGAATATAACTGCTATAATACTGCCTCCTATGTACAAGAATATAACTACTATAATACTGCCCCCTATGTACAAGAATATAACTACTATAATACTGCTCCCTATGTACCAGAATATAACTACTATAATACTGCTCCCTATGTATAAGAATATAACTACTGTAATACTGCTCCCTAGGTACAAGAATATAACTACTGTAATACTGCTCCCTAGGTACAAGAATATAACTAGTACAATACTGCCCCCTATGTACAAGAATATAACTACTATAATACTGCCTCCTATGTACAAGAATATAACTACTATAATACTGCCCCCTATGTACAAGAATATAACTACTATAATACTGCCCCCTATGTACAAGAATATAACTACTATAATACTGCTCCCTGTGTACAAGAATATAACTACTATAATACTGCCCCTATGTACAAGAATATAACTACTATAATACTGCTCCCTGTGTACAAGAATATAACACTATAATACTGCCCCTATGTACAAGAATATAACTACTATAATACTGCCCCTATGTACAAGAATATAACTACTATAATACTGCCCCCTATGTACAAGAATATAACTACTATAATACTGCCCCTATGTACAAGAATATAACTACTATAATACTGCTCCCTGTGTACAAGAATATAACTACTATAATACTGCCCCTATGTACAAGAATATAACTACTATAATACTGCCCCTATGTACAAGAATATAACTACTATAATACTGCCCCCTATGTACAAGAATATAACTACTATAATACTGCTCCCTGTGTACAAGAATATAACTACTATAATACTGCCCCTATGTACAAGAATATAACTACTATAATACTGCCCCTATGTACAAGAATATAACTACTATAATACTGTCCCCTATGTACAAGAATATAACTACTATAATACTGCCCCCTATGTACAAGAATATAACTACTATAATACTGCTCCCTGTGTACAAGAATATAACTACTATAATACTGCCCCTATGTACAAGAATATAACTACTATAATACTGCTCCCTGTGTACAAGAATATAACTACTATAATACTGCCCCTATGTACAAGAATATAACTACTATAATACTGCCTCCTATGTACAAGAATATAACTACTATAATACTGCCCCCTATGTACCAGAATATAACTACTATAATACTGCCCCCTATGTACAAGAATATAACTACTATAATACTGCCCCCTATGTACCTGAATATAACTACTATAATACTGCCCCCTATGTACAAGAATATAACTACTATAATACTGCCCCCTATGTACAATATAACTACTATAATACTGCTACCATGTACAAGAATATAACTACTATAATACTGCCTCCTATGTACAAGAATAAAACTACTATAATACTGCCCCTATGTACAAGAATATAACTACTATAATAGTGCCCCCTATATACAAGAATATAACTACTATAATACTGCCTTTGGTGAATTTTCTCCCCACAGACTAAATACCGCCAGAACCCCAGCTCTATATCTTTTACAGCAGTTACAGACTCTCCCAGTCTACTTCATGCCAAGAACAGTTATCAGCAGTGCAATGAGGTAATATTTTTTAGCAGTAATGTAGAACGCCGATTCTCTTTAATGGTGTCTCATATATCACATATACTGTAGTGGTTAGCAGTTGTGTTTTTGGATTAGATGGTCTGTGCAGTCTCTAAAAAAGCAGTGTTCGGCTTGGGGATTTTAGTTATGAATCAGCAGAATAGTGAGTGCAGCTCTGGAGTATAATACAGGATGTAACTCAGGATCAGTACAAGATAAGTAATGTATGCACACAGTGACTCCACCAGCAGAATAGTGAGTGCAGCTCTGGAGTATAATACAGGATGTAACTCAGGATCAGTGCAGGATAAGTAATGTATGTATACAGTGACTCCACCAGCAGAATAGTGAGTGCAGCTCTGGAGTATAATACAGGATGTAATTCAGGAGCAGTACAGGATAAGTATTGTATGTACACAGTGACTCCACTAGCAGATTAGTGAGTGCGGCTCTGGAGTATAATACAGGATGTAACTCAGGAGCAGTACAGAATAAGTAATGTATGTACACAGTGACTCCACCAGCAGAATAGTGAGAGCAGCTCTGTGGTATAATATAGGATGTAACTCAGGAGCAGTACAGGATAAGTAATGTATGTACACAGTGACCCCACCAGCAGAATAGTGAGTGCAGCTCTGGGGTATAATTACAGGATGTAACACAGGAGCAGTACAGGATAAGTAATGTATATACACAGTGACTCCACCAGCAGAATAGTGAGTGCAGCTCTGGGGTATAATACAGGATGTAAATCAGGGGCAGTGCAGGATAAGTAATGTATGTACACAGTGACTCCACCAGCAGGATAGTGAGTGCAGCTCTGGAGTATAATACAGGATGTTACTCAGGAGCAGTACATGATAAGTAATGTATGTATACAGTGACTCCACCAGCAGAATAGTGAGTGCAGCTCTGGAGTATAATACAGGATGTAACTCAGCATCAGTACAGGGTAAGTAATGTATGTATACAGTGACTCCACCAGCAGAATAGTGAGTGGAGCTCTGGAGTATAATATGGGATGTAACTCAGGATCAGTACAGGATAAGTAATGTATGTACACAGTGACTCCACCGGCAGAATAGTGAGTGCAGCTCTGGGGTATAATATAGGATGTAACCCCGGAGCAGTACAGGATAAGTAATGTATGTACACAGTGACTCCAGCAGCAGAATAGTGAGTGCAGCTCTGGAGTATAATACAGGATGTAACTCAGCATCAGTACAGGATAAGTAGTGTATGTATACAGTGACTCCACCAGCAGAATAGTGAGTGGAGCTCTGGAGTATAATATGGGATGTAACTCAGGATCAGTACAGGATAAGTAATGTATGTACACAGTGACTCCACCGGCAGAATAGTGAGTGCAGCTCTGGGGTATAATATAGGATGTAACTCAGGGTCATACAGGATAAGTAATGTATGTACATAGTGACTCCACCACCTGCAGAATACTGAGTGCAGCTCTGGAGTATAATACAGGATGTAACTCAGGAGCAGTACAGGATAAGTAATGTATGTACACAGTGACTCCAGCAGCAGAATAGTGAGTGCAGCTCTGGAGGATAATACAGGATGTAACTCAGTATCAGTACAGGATATGTAATGTATGTACACAGTGATTCCACCAGCAGAATAGTGAGTGCAGCTCCGGAGGATAATACAGGATGTAACTCAGCATCAGTACAGGATAAGTAATGTATGTGCACAGTGAGTCCACCAGCAGAATAGTGAGTTCAGCTCTGCAGTATAATACAGGATTTAACTCAGGAGCAGTACAGGATAAGTAATGTATGTACACAGTGACTACATCAGCAGAATAGTGAGTGCAGCTCTGGGGTATAATGTAGGATGTAATTCAGGGTCATACAGGATAAGTAATGTATGCACACAGTGACTCCACCACCTGCAGAATACTGAGTGCAGCTCTGGAGTATAATACAGGATGTAACTCAGGAGCAGTACAGGATAAGTAATGTATATACACAGTGACTCTATCAGCAGAATAGTGAGTGCAGCTCTGGAGTATAATACAGGATGTAACTCAGGAGCAGTACAGGATAAGTAATGTATATACAGTGATTCCACCAGCAGAATAGTGAGTGCAGCTCTGGGGTATAATACAGGATGTAACTCAGGATCAGTACAGGATAAGTAATGTATGTACACAGTGACTCTACTAGCAGAATAGTGAGCACAGCTCTGGAGTATAATACAGGATGTAACTCAGGATCAGTACAGGATAAGTAATGTATGTACACAGTGACTCCACCAGCAGAATAGTGAGTGCAGGTCTGGAGTATAATACAGGATGTAACTCAGGATCAGTACAGGATAAGTAATGTATGTACACAGTGACTCCACCAGCAGAATAGTGAGTGCAGCTCTGGAGTATAATACAGGATGTAACTCAGGAGCAGTACAGGATAAGTAATGTATGTACACAGTGACCCCACCAGCAGAATAGTGAGTGCAGCTCTGGAGTATGGTCTATGTGTATAATGTGGTGTTTCGGGCTGATCGGTTGGTTTCCTGTTATTTAGGGTTCACGTTTCCCATCTTTGTTTGCAGAGACTTTATAAATCAGGGGATCAGGAATCGCTGCACAGATACACGTTACCTCCGGATCATCCAGATTTCATCCGCGCTCGAATCAACGCATCTCAAATAAGTGACGTACGTGTCATTTCCTGTCTGGATTGATGTGAGGGGATGAATTACTGACTTGTAGTCTCGCTGTATTTGTGATCTCTGGACCTTCTATCTCCTGTGGAGAGGCGCAGGATCTGGTCGTTGGCTCCACCTCAGCTGCGTAGTTTGAGTGTGAGGCATCTCATGCTTTACACTGCAGCTCTGCTCAGTTTATCATTGAAATTAGAAGGCTCATTCTTACATCTGTGGGCAATAAGATTCAGATGGAGACTAATTAATTTTGCCTGTTTGTCCTTGATTAGAAAGCCTACAAGACTCTATGGGAGCAGTCCCGTGCGGCCGGCTATGACCTTCGCCTGGACGCGATTCCTTTCCAAACCGCCAAGGCATCCCGAGAGATCGCCAGTGATGTAAGATATTCAGGATCTAGTGATTCAATAGGTGTCCCTAAATTCACCCTCTTCTGCCAAGGTGCTATAATGTGTACATTGGAAAGTTGGGTAACAACCGGCTTGTCTGCCACCCAGCTTGTCCAGGCTTCTGCAGAGCTGCTGTTTAGGGTGTGGGAAAGCTAGCAAAGACCCCAGTGGAAGCGGTATTGTACTATTTGCTTTGTGTCAATGGGGGACGCAGCTATTTAGTTCTCAGCCCCACCACTAGGAGGCAGCACCTGCTCGGGGGCTTCAGTTTGTTCCATTCCTTTAGTATGGGGCAGTATATGTAAATGTGATTTCTTCTTCCTGCAGTTCCGTTACAAAGAAGCCTTCGTGAGGGACAGGGGGCATCCGATTGGCTTCCGCAGCGTCAGCGATGACCTCAAAGCGCAACACGTAATGAGGGTCAGTAAGCTGCAGAGCGAGCGGGAATACAAGAGACGCTCCCAGGAGACCAGATCCCAGGTCCGGACCCATCTGGATCAACCCGGATTCATTCAGGCCAAGAAGAGCCAAGAGCAGGCCAGCGACATCAACTACCGCCAGCACCTGCACCAGTACACGTCCGACGCTGAGCAGCTCGCGCTGAAGCACGCAAAACAGGCGTACGGACTGCAGAGCGATGTAAGCGGCCCACCCTATTCAGTCTCATAGTAGTGTCCAGGCAGGTATCTAGGGGGCCTTGTTGGAGACCCCCAGTATAGCCAAAGCAGAGAGAATTCGTAAGACCCAGCGTGTATTCTAGACGGCGCATTGGATCCATTACTGCCGTGTGATACTGCAGAGGCGGCGTTATCAGTGCGGAGGCAGCGTTATCAGTGCGGAGCAGCGTTATCAGGGCGGAGGCGGCGTTATCAGGGCGGAGGCGGCGTTATCAGGGCAGAGGCGGCGTTATCAGGGCAGAGGCGGCGTTATCAGGGCGGAGGCGGCGTTATCAGGGCGGAGGCGGCGTTATCAGGGCGGAGGCGGCGTTATCAGGGCGGAGGCGGCGTTATCAGGGCGGAGGCGGCGTTATCAGGGCGGAGGCGGCGTTATCAGGGCGGAGGCGGCGTTATCAGGGCGGAGGCGGCGTTAACAGGGCGGAGGCGGCGTTAACAGGGCGGAGGCGGCGTTATCAGGGCAGGGGTTTGGGCAAGCTGGGTGACATTTTCCATAATATTAGATCTTTTGCTTTCAGGTCAAGTACAAATCTGATCTGAACTGGATGAGAGGTGTGGGGTGGAATCCTCCTGGGTACTACAAGGTGGAACTCGCCCGCCGGGCTGCAGAACAGAGAAATGCAGAGGAGGCAGAACTGCACCACACAGCAGAAGACTACTACCAGACAGTAAGTAACCCGTGAACGGACGGCAACCCCACCTCTGTACCCTGAGGCTTATGCACACTGGCAAAACACAGGCTAATGACACGCTGACACTTGGGGGATGGGATGATGACACGCTGACACTTGGGGGATGGGATGATGACACGCTGACAGTTGGGGGACGGGATAATGACACGCTGACAGTTGGGGGACGGGATAATGACACGCTGACACTTGGGGGACGGGATAATGACACGCTGATACTGGGGGGACGGGATAATGACACGCTGACACTTGGGGGACGGGATAATGACACGCTGACACTTGGGGGATGGGATGATGACACGCTGACACTTGGGGGACGGGATAATGACACTCTGACACTTGGGGGACGGGATAATGACACTCTGACACTTGGGGGATGGGATAATGACACGCTGACACTTGGGGGACGGGATAATGACACGCTGACACTTGGGGGATGGGATGATGACACGCTGACACTTGGGGGACGGGATAATGACACTCTGACACTTGGGGGACGGGATAATGACACGCTGACACTTGGGGGACGGGATAATGACACGCTGACACTTGGGGGACGGGATAATGACACGCTGACACTTGGGGGACGGGATAATGACACGCTGACACTTGGGGGACGGGATAATGACACGCTGACAGTTGGGGGACGGGATAATGACACGCTGACACTACGGGGACGGGATAATGACACTCTGACACTTGGGGGACGGGATAATGACACGCTGATACTTGGGGGACGGGATAATGACACGCTGATACTTGGGGGACAGGATAATGACACGCTGACACTTGGGGGACGGGATAATGACACGCTGACACTTGGGGGGACGGGATAATGACACCTGACACTTGGGGGATGGGATAATGACACGCTGACACTTGGGGGACGGAATAATGACACGCTGATAGTTGGGGGATGGGATAATGACACGCTGACACTTGGGGGATGGGATTATGGCACGCTGGTAGTTGGGGGATGGGATAATGACACGCTGACACTTGGGGGACGGGATAATGACACGCTGACACTTGGGGGACGGGATAATGACACGCTGACACTTGGGGGACGGGGTAATGACACGCTGACACTTGGGGGATGGGATAATGGCACGCTGACACTTGGGGGACGGGATAATGACAGGCTGATAGTTGGGGGATGGGATAATGACACGCTGACACTTGGGGGACGGGATAATGGCACGCTGACACTTGGGGGATGGGATAATGGCATGCTGACACTTGGGGGACGGGATAATGACACGCTGACACTTGGGGGACGGGATAATGACACGCTGACACTTGGGGGACGGGATAATGACAGGCTGATAGTTGGGGGATGGGATAATGACACGCTGACACTTGGGGGACGGGATAATGACGTGCTGATAGTTGGGGGACGGGATAATGACACGCTGATAGTTGGGGGATGGGATAATGACACGCTGACACTTGGGGGACGGGATAATGACATGCTGACACTTGGGGGATGGGATAATGACACGCTGATAGTTGGGGGATGGGATAATGACACGCTGACACTTGGGGGACGGGATAATGACACGCTGACAGTTGGGGGACGGGATAATGACACGCTGATAGTTGGGGGATGGGATAATGACACGCTGATACTTGGGGGACAGGATAATGACACGCTGACACTTGGGGGGTGGGATAATGACCCCCAACTAGTATATGCTCTCTTGTATCTCTTTTCTGGTCGTGTTTATCCATATTACATCTCTTCTTAGGACGACGCGGCCGCACAATCTTTGGGTAATGTAAATCGTGACGCCACCGAGATCCTTCAGGTGAAACGGAGAAAAAATGCCCCAAGGAAGAAATGATCTGATCCGGAGGGCTCGGCGCAGAAGGCTTTGTGGACGGCTTCTTCCGCTTTCTATTTTCCTATGAAGATATTGCTGTTATTATTTATTCCCCCAGCGATCACGCGGTGCTGTGCAGCTCCTCGCCTCTAGAGGGCAGGGTGCTATAGTGATTAATGGGGAGACATGTTATCAGTATGATACTTAAAGTGTTTGCTACAAAGCTGTAATATTTGACCGTGTGCGCTGTGACCCGGCTGTTCCAGACACAGTGGTGGCCGTTGCAGCGTATTGCCTTGTAGTATTCTAGGACTGGCAGGATCAGTTTCCATACAATCCAAAGAATTGATGTTGAATATTTGTAGAATTTTGAATTGTTTGTATGGAATAAAAGCGATGAATGTGGCGATTGTGTCAGTTTCTGGGACCCTGCGTTAAACTTCAGGATAGTTTCCATCTCTAGGACCCTGTGATGCACACTAGGACAGTATTAGCCTACATACAGTAGCATGCTTGTATTTTGAGTCTCCTGTTCATTGGATACATTGAAACAATCTCGGAGTGATACAAAGTGCCTGTTATGCACGGTCCTCGGTGTTGGCTACTACTTATCTCTGAGTCATGAGAACACAGGTATAATTAGGGACTCCTCCTAACCTGTGTTGGCACAAAAGCACTCTTAGATATACTGTAGGTGCCATATTAGATATGGTTAATACGAGTTCGGAAAAGCCAATGAAAAACGCACAATATCGTGTGTAAAACCAAAGGGCATCTGCTTTAATAATGGCAGTAAAAAAGTTTAGATTGTAACGTAGACAAAAGAAGGTGTGACATTCAGATACATTACAACATCTCATGTGCTGATAGGTCATTCTCTTGGGGAGTGTTCATGAGGTAATTAAAAGTGAAGGAAATTAGCAGAGCTGCTCAGTAGGGTCCTGCCACATGACGAAGACTGACAGAGATACATCATGCATTTTGTTCCAAACAGGTTTTTCTTTGAAGTGTAAAGAATGATCACGTTCTAGTGACTTGTCTCTGCTAGTTTTGTGTGCTCGATAAAAATCTGTTTTTTCCTGTTTATGTAGAAACTTTTCTCAGTAAGAAACAATAGAAGTCACACTGTTTGTGTATGGGGGATGCTTGCTGACATTAGCAGACTGAAACACAAAACCAAATATAAAAGAATATAATTTCTCTCTGACCCATTCATCTAAGACCTATATAGCTGGATATATGAAAATATACCTACAAAATAAAAAAATGCATCTGTTGTCTCCCACAACTGCTTCTCTATTGGATCTTGAGGTCATCTGAAATCACCTTCTGTCTCTCCCCCATGCTCTACACTGCAGCTCTGCTTGTTTAGATTGACATAAGCTTATGAGATGATTTTTTTTTTTTGCACTAATACAAAAAAAAAATATTAATTACTGTCCAACAAATACAATGCCAGTGAGAAGTTTAAGATTATTAAGAAACTGTTGTAGATAGATAAAGTGGGAGCAGCCTTAACAACTGTGATCAGCCTCCATAAGGAGGAGCTATGTGATCAGCTTTAAAGCCTGACTACCTTAAGAATGGTGAACATAATGACATTTTATTAGATAGCTTTGCAGAATATGTCATACGTTTTGTAGCCTCTTCTGAAAGAAATCCTGGTTTAGGTTGCCTGATAACCTCTTGACTTCCTGTCTGGTTGACCCTTTTTTCAGTACATGACATGAGTTTTTCTGGGGAAGTTGATGTGTTTTACACAATGTACATTTTAAAAATGTCTCAATACTATGTCACCAGTAACTGGTGTAGTAACACCATTATATCACCAGGGACTGGATACTACATCATTATATAACTGAGTTGCATTTCATGACGACTAATTGCCTACTTTGAACATATAGCTTTTCAATAAAATAGTTTAGAACCATAAATCACTGAGAAATGCATGCTACACCACGATGTCACCAGGGACTGGTTACTACACCATTATATCACTAGATATTGGATACTACACCATAATATAAAGAGGGGCGAATATCTAAAGAAGAATATAATGCGGTCTGCAGAAACTGTCGGGCAAGTGTCAGAATAGCTAAAGCTGATAATGAACTAAAGTAAGAGGTCAAAAGCAATAAAAAGGGATTTGGGGGTTCAAAAGAAAAGACAAAGATGCCATAGGATGTTTACATGAAAATGGTGAATTGGTTATAAATGATGTTGAGAAGGCCGAACGTCTAAATTCCTATTTTGTATCCGTTTTCTCTCAGAAAGTAGATAGAACATCAACTGATCTTCCCTGTGTTATTGGGGGAATAAAAGAATACAGGCTATCTATAAGCAGAGAGATGGCGAGGGAACACATAGCTAACTTACATAAACTCAAATATCCAGGTCCACATGAATTACATCTTAGGACACTGAAGGAAGCAGCGGAGGTAATTGCTGAGCCACTTGCGATAATCTGTGAAAATTCCTGGGGAACAGGAGAAGTCCCAGAGGATTGGAAAAGGGCAAGTGTTGTCCCTATCTTCAAAAAAGGTAAGAAGGTGGATCCAGGAAACTACAGGCCTGTGAGCCTGACTTCTATACCGGGAAAGATCTTAGAGCAAATTATTAAACAGCATGCATGCAAGTACTTGGATGGAAATGGAGTAATTAACCAGAGCCAGCATGGGTTTGCAACAAACAAGTCATGCCAGGCGAATCTAATTTCCTTCTATGATAGTATCACTGACTGGGTTACTCAGGGAAATGCGGTGGATATAGTATATCTTGACTTTAGTAAAGGATTTGACAAAGTATCTCATACTATACTTATTGAGAAAATTACCAAATATGGGATTGGTAAGACAACTGTTAGGTGGATTCACAACTGGCTGAGTGATCGTACTCAAAGAGTGGTCATAAATGGCTGCACATTTAAGTGGAAGAATGTATCAAGTGGGGACCACAAGGCTCTGTCCTGGGCCCAGTGTTGGTCAACATTTTTTATAAATGATCTGGAGGAGGAAATTGAGAGGAAACTGATCAAGTTTGCCAATGACACAAAGCTGGGAGAAATAGCTAACACTAGGGAAGAGAGAGAGGATTCATAAATATCTAGAAAAGCTTGAACAGTGGGCGGCGACTAACAGAATGGTATTTAATGAGGAGAAATGCAAAGTCCTTCATCTGGGCAAGAAAAATGAAAAAAGAACATACAGAATAGGAGGAATTGGGCTAAGCAGCAGCACATGTGAAAATGACTTGGGTATACTAATAGATCACAGACTGAACATGAGTCAACAATGTGATGCAGCAGCCAAAAAGGCAAACCCAATTCTGGGATGTATTAAGAGAAGTATAGAGTCTAGATCACGTAAGGGTCATTATCCCCTCTACTCTTCCTTAGTCAGATCTCATCTGGAATATTGTGTCCAGTTCTGGGCACCCCACTTTAAAAAAGACATCATAATTGGAGCAAGTTCAGAGAAGCGTCACCAAGATGGTGAGCGGTCTGCATATCATGTCCTATGAGGAACGGTTAAAGGATATGGGAATGTTTAGCAGAAGAGAAGGCTGAGAGGAGACTTAATAGCTGTCTACAAATATCTGAAGGGCTGTCACAGTGCAGAGGGATCAGCCCTATTCTCATCTGTACAAGAAAAGACTAGAAGCAATGGGATGAAACCGAGGTAGGAGACACAGATTAGATATTAGACAGTGACAGGGATCAATGAGTGGAACAGGTTACCACTGAAGGTGGGGAGTTCTTCAATGGAAATGTGCAAACAAAGGCTGGACAGGCATCTGTCTGGGATGATTTAGTGAATCCTACACTGAGCAGGGGGTTGGACCCGATGACCTTGGAGGTCCATTCCAGTTCTACCATTCTATGATTCTATGATATCACTACTATAGCACCGCAGACTGCATACTACATCATTATATCACCAAGAACTGGATACTACATCATTATATCACCAGGTCCCACGTACTACAACACGGTATCACTAGGGACTGGATGCTACACCATTATATTAGTGCAAAAAGCGCTACAAGTATTTCTCGCTCGTGTCATTGGGGTACACTGCAAAGACCGTGGGATATAGCTTCTGCCACTAGGAGGCGACACTAAGCACAAAAAGTTAGCTCCGCCCTCTGGCTATATCCCTCCTGCCGACAGCAGGCTAATCAGTTTTTAGCTTAGTGTCTCGTAGGACGGTCGTGCCCGTTAGGGCTAGTTTTAAGGGCCAGGGTTAGACGGAGAGGCAGGACGCTCCCCATCAAACCCGAACGGAGAGGAGGGCGAACAACCTCGGGTTTGTCCAGGTTGCTTCTTGCCCGGCCCGCCTCAGAAAAAAAGGTGGCCCATCCGGATCATATATATCTGCATGTAGCCCGCCAGCGAGAGCCCCCCATGTTTGGTGCAGAGGTCCGCATCCCCTTCCCATGGGCAGGCGATGTTACAGGGGTAGGCTGCTGGAACTGGGGAGCCGCTATTTCCACCAGCAAGGACGCAAGAGGTGAGTATGCGCTGGCGACCTTCCCTCCCCCCCTCCCTTGGCTCTCCCCATATGTAGCGGCATGGCGTAGGGTAAGCGCTAGTGTGCCCATATTATAGTGCAAGCGGCTGGCAGGTTAATCTCTCCCTCTGCTCCCTTTGAGCTAGCAGGCAGCGCGGGGGGCTGTTTCTGGGTGATGGCTTACCTGGTGGTGTTCTGGTGCTGGTATCAGGGCACGAGCATGCTGAGTTGGCATGGCTACACGCGGTGGTGTCCCGGCGAGGCACCTTAGTAGCACAGCGCATTGACATAGTGCCGCTTTGGCTCCTGGCAATTGGGGGCACTCCTGCAGCATATGGGGCACAATAGGGGGCCTCTGTGCAGCCCTGGGCGCGGCAGCAACACTCTGGGCTGCTGGGGGCGTGGCTACGACTTGACCACGCCCTAGCACGCATGGGGGCGGGGCTTCGCGGGGCGCCACATATGGGGCGTGGCTTAGCTGCGTAGGGGGCGTGGCCTCGCGGGGCCGATCGTAGGGGGCGTGGCCTCTTTGGGATGCACGGTGCCCCCTCCGGCCCCTCCCTTCCTCCCTCCCTCCCTCCCTCCCTCTCTTAAGGATTGTGAGGAGGGATGATGTGTTGAAACAGCATATTGGGAGACAGCGCTCCAAAGATTGAGACCGCCTTGCGCCTCCACTCCTTGCTGCTGTGCTTGCTCAGGCTGGTGTGCAGTACAAGTCAAAGCTCCAGGAGGCCTCTTCAGCATCTGCAGGCTCTCGACTCAGCGGCTCCCCGAACCTCGACAAGGACCCAGGGTAAGCTGCCTGGCGGCGATCTTCCCCCTCTTGCTGCTCATCCCTCCTGCCGGCGGTTGGCATAGAGGAGGATAGTTTGCAGCTTTTTGCCAGGTCAAAATCCCAGCACCATGTCCGACCTCAGAGTTCTGAAGGCTGGACCAGGGACAGCAAGAGTAACGCACTTGGCTTGCTCACGCCGTAACCTAGAGTTCGCATGCGGACAGGCTGAGCTATTTTGTAGAGACTGCTCCCCAGCGAAACAAGTGACAGTGCAAAGCACCCCTCCCCCGTTCAGCCCCCATTTATGGCCGAGCTGGAGTGGGCCCGCTCCTTGTCCCTTGCAGGGTCGATCCTCACTCGGGCGTCTGGTGCGATTTTGGAGAAGTTGGCACAGGACGCTTCCGGTTCATGTAAGAGAAACAGAGATGGCTCGCAGCGCGGCCGTCGGCGAAGACGGGACAGGCCCCCGGACTCACGGCGGTCCTCCCGGTCTCCATCCTCCTCGCCGTTTTGCGCTCCTCGGGTACGAGGTCGCGTCGATCATCGACAGAGAAGGTCTGTTCGGACGAGGATTGGTTTGACTCCTCCTCAGACTTTGTCATGGAGGAGGATCAGGTCCTTAGATTTTCGGCGATGGTGGAGAGCTTAGGGGATACGTTTCAGCTTACTGAGCAAGAGCCACAGGCGTCTGGGATATCCTTTTCTTTTAGGCAGCCCAGACACTTCCCGAAGACCTTTCCTGCCCATGAGGCCTTTGACAAGGTCCTATCTAAGGAGTGGAAGGCACCGGGATAAGCGTTCCTTCCAAGTTTGGTTACTTGGACGGGAAATACCTCTTCTCGCAAAAGTTAGGAGAAGTGGTCGATCCCACCGCTAGTTGATTCGCCTATCTCTCGCCTGGCTAAGCCTATTATGCTGCCTACGGCGGAGTCCTCCTATCTCACGGATTTCAAGGATCGAAAGGTCGAGGCGTTGGCGAAGACCGTTTTCGAGGCGGTTAGGTCGGCTCTTAAGCCTGTGTTTGCCTCTTCCCGGGTCAGTAAGGCTATTACTGACTGGGCAAAACGGTTACGAGGGGGAGTCCTTGAAGGGGCTTCTCCCGGGAATTTGCCAGGCACAGCACAGCAGATGCAGCCAAACAGGTGGCTCGGGCCTCTGCAGCATCAATGGCAACTTGCCGGAGCCTATGGTTAAAATCGTGGGATGCAGATGCTTCTTCAAAGGGGTCGTTAATCAATATGCCCTTTGGAGGATCTCGCCTTTTTGGCGCCGAGCTAGTCGGGCTCATCTCAGAGGGTCAACGGGCATTCTAAGCTGAATGTTCTTGCTCTCATCAGATGGCGGCCCCCAGCCAGCATGTCCGCCTGGGAGGCCCAGGTCCCGTTGACTTCTACGGGTAAAAGGAGCTCGCTTTTGCCGCAGCAAAGACTTTTGCCCCTGTCGCCGAACGAGTTCTCGCAGGATGGAGAGGAAAGGTCCGCAGGAGCGGGTATAAAGGAAGAGGCCTCCCTTTAAACCAAGGTCTCTTGGCGTGGGCCTCAGCCTACGAAGAGTTCCAAAAGCCCTCCGCATGAGGGACTGCCCCCACCTGTTTCCGGATAGGGTGGGGGGTCGGCTTCTCTAGTTCAGCCAGGTCTGGTCGACTCATGTCTCAGATACCTGGGTGCAGGAGGTCGTGTCCAGGGGCTATGCAATAGAGTTCCTGATGCAACCACACGTCCGCCCCCTTTTTTTCGGCCCAGAACCCCGAGGGACCCAGGGAAAGCAGCAGCTATCCTCAAGGCGGTCCACACTCTCTATTTTGCAGGGGGTGGTGCAAGCTCTCCCCGAGCATCACTGTGCGGGGTTCTACACTAATCCTTTGGTGGTCCCCGAAAAGGGTGGCTGTCTGTCCGATTGTGGCTCTAAAGAAATTGATCAAGTTGGTGGCAGTTCGTCATTTCCGCATGGAATCTGTACGACCAGGTCATCGCATCCTTGGAGGCAGGGGAGTTCCTTTCCTCGATAGATATCCAGGATGCATATTTACAAATCCCCATTCATCAGGCGCACCAGCGCTTCCTCCGATTGGGGCACTGGATCGGATGGTTTCCAGTTCACGGCGTTGCTTTTCGGGCTGGCAACAGCTCCCAGGGTGTTTACAAGAGTCTTAGCCGCAGTAATGGCATTCGTGCATTCCAGGGGGGTCGTTGCCATGTCATATCTGGACGACATCCTGGTAAAGCCCCGACCCAGCGGGACAACCTGGAGAGCCTGCAGATTGCCTTGGACACTCTTCCAGGTTTGGCTGGCTGATTATTACAAGAGGTCATCTCTTGTGCCAGCACAATGCATGGTGTACCTGGGATGTGCTTTGACACGATTCTGGGTCGAGTGGCTCACCCGGAGGCAAAACGCCAGCTGCTGCAGAAGCAAGTACTGTCCCTTCTATCATGGCGACTGGTGGCGATCCGCCATGCAATGAAGGTCTTGGGCCTAATGGTCTCGTTTTCTGAGGCGGTTTCATTTGCCCAGTTTGGGTTGGCATGATCCCTCGATCGGAAGATAAGGATTCCACCTGGGGTTCAGCAGTCACTCCAGTGATGGTTGGACTTGCCACGCATTCAGCAGGGCAGGTCGTTCCTGCGCCTGCAATGGCAGGTGCTGGCTACAGACGCCAGCATGTCAGGCTGAGGGTGCGCGCTGGGGGATCCGGTGGCACAAGGAACCTGGTCCAGGCAGGAATCCGGTCTCTATATAAATGTATTGGAGCTGCAAGCAGTAGTCCGGACCTTGCAGTTCTTTGCACATCGGCTGGAGGGAATGCCAGCGCGACCGCGGTGGCTTACATAAGCCATCAGGGCTGGACCTGCAGCAAAGGAGTCACTGGATCGGATGGCATCCCGCTTTAAACAGAAGCTTCCAGCCTAGCTGGCCAGGTCAAGGGATCCCAGAGCACTAGCAGCAGATGCGCTAATGGCTCCCCGGACGGGTTGTCATTACCCCTAGGTCTTCCCACAAACTCCTCTCATTTCCCGGCTGCTCTGGAGAATCAGGAAGGAGGGCTACCTGTGATTCTCTTAGTCCCAGATTGACCGCAAGAAACATGGTATGCGGAACTCGTGGACCTGGTAGCAGTCGTGCCCGGGTGGTTACCCCTGCGAAAAGATCTGCTCTCTCAGGGTCCCCTCTACCACCAGAATTTGGCTACGCGGCATTGGACGGCGTGGCGGTTGAGGCCACGGTACTGAGGGCACGGGTTTCTCAGACCCAGTTATTCAAACAATGATTAGGGCTAGAAAGCCGTCGTCATTGAGAGTATATCACCGGGTAATTCCAAAGAACAAACACTAGAATATGGTGTGCTGTGCTGTCAGCTTGCTCACTTCACTACCACTGACAAGGGCTCTGTGCAGCCAATACGTGTCTGGTACACCTGGCAATTTTAAATATGACTAAATAGAGAGGATTACAAATTTTGCTCTGCAAGCAAGCGTGGATTACACTTTTTCCTGCATGGAATTTTTTTGCCATATCACCGGGTGTGGAAAACATTCCTTCACTGGTGCGAGCAGAGGGGGGCACACCTGAGGCATTTCTCGTTGGCTCGCCTCCTTGTCTTTTCTCCAGGACGGGTTGGACTTGGGCCTGAGCCTCAGCTCCCTTAAGGGATAGGTTCCGGCCTTTTCGGTCTCCGATGCCACCCTGGGACCTAAAACAGGTTCTGGATGCCATACAGGCCCATCCGTTTGAACCATTAGTGGAGATATCGCGGCGGCTGATGTCCTGGGAGGTTGCCTTCCTGGTGGCCGTTACCTCTTCGCACAGGGTGTCGGAGATTGCGGCTCTGTCGGCAAAACCACCTTTTACGGTTTTTCACCAGGATGGGGTGGTGCTGTGACCGGTGCGGTCTTTTCTCCCAAAGGTGCTGTCAACCTTCCACATTAATGAAGACATTATACTACCATCGTGTCCAGAGGCTGTTCACCCCCAGGGGACGAGTTCTACATACCTTAGACCTAGTCCGCGCCTGAGGACGTATTTGGACCAGACCGCGTCCTTCCGGCGCTCGGGTTCCCTGTTTGTGATACCGGATGGTCCAAGACGTGGTCTTGCAGCATCAAAAGTGACAGTTGCTCGCTGGTTTCGTTCGGCAGTAGTGGAGGCCTACCGGGTTAGGGGTTAGACACCGCAGTTTCCGGTGACGGCACACTCCGCCAGGGCAGTGGGGGCTTCATGGGTGGTAAATCACGGGGCCTCAGTGTCACAAGTGTGTAGGGCGGCTTCCTGGGTATCCCTGCACGCCTTTTTCTAAATTTTATCAGATGCATACGTTTGCATCAGCCGACGCTTGCTAGGTCAAAAGGTTTTACAGACGGCTGTAAACTGACTGCATGCGTTTATGATTTATTTGTACCCACCCTCGGGGACGGCTGTGGGACGTCCCACGGTCTTTGCTGTGTACCCCAATGACACGAGCGAGAAAAGAGGATTTTTTACTCACCGTAAAATCTCTTTCTCGTCTCGTCATTGGGGGACACAGCACCCACCCCTCTTTCTTTATATGACACAGTGGTGGTCCTGATCGGACTCCGGATTCTGTAAGTCACACATGGTCATGTGTTTTTCATTACAGTTAAATTTTGTTGATGTGTCATATTGCTAACTATTGTTGTCTCTCGGTTCCCGCATGGCTACTCCAACTGCTGGCATGACAAACTGATTAGCCTGCTGTCGGCAGGAGGGATATAGCCAGAGGGCGGAGCTAACTTTTTGTGCTTAGTGTCGCCTCCTAGTGGCAGAAGCTATATCCCACGGTCTTTGCTGTGTCCCCCAATGACGAGACGAGAAAGAGATTTTACGGTGAGTAAAAAATCCTCTTATTCTTGTGTTTTGAATTAATGGATGAATATGTGACTCGCTCAGACAATCACTGGCAGGTCACACAGCACTCTGTGTAATCATTCCATTTATTTGTTAACAAGCCAAAGTATTTCTAGTTATACCTTGTAAGCTAGGCTGGAGGACACCTGACTTATACTTATGCACAACTTGTTACAATTAATTTATTATTGGTTATTAAAACTTAGCACATGCAGAAACATCTGTCTCGGGGGAAACTCCTCTCTAGTCACGCACTGTTTACTGCTTCTGGGATCGTCAATTAGTTCATCTATAAACACTCCTGAGCTTATTTATGGATTACATCGTTAAATATCTGTATAGAAAATCAAATGATCAAAAACTCTTTATCATTTGTTCTACTATTTGCTAAGCAGAGTACATTTCTGAAACAAAGTCCATCTTTAGTCTTCCCCTGAGAACACACTTGTGTGAGTAAAGGTCAATCATAGTTTTTCTTCTTCAGGCCTTGTAAACATCTGATTGTCCTGATCATGAGTCAAGATATCTGGACACATGAAGCAAGAAACACACGATAAGCTATTGAACAAGATAGAGTGCAGCAGACATTATAGTTTCTCTGACAATATCACTAGGAGCTGGATACTACATCATTATGTCACAAGAGACTAGAAACTGCACCAAAAAAATCACCAGGGACTGGATGCTACACCCTTATATAGATTCTAGATCACGTGAGGTAATTGTTACGGTATACTACCCATGATACGCTAGCCCGGGTGCCCTAGATCTCACGCACAACCTGTGCCCCTGCCTGCTTGCCTCCACTCTTGGCTAACCCCAGGCAGGCAACTGGGCGGCGGTCCCTACTCTAACTAGGGACCGAAAAAGGGACGCCGGCGTACCAGGATGGAAAGGGTGGAATACCGACAGAAAAGGCAGATGTAAATAACCAATATGAACAATACTAAGCTGAACTGAGGCAGATGGTAAAACCTGGTGGATAATAGCAAGTATAGCAGACAAACTGACAAGAGCGGGAGACCAACAGAGGCAGACTAGCTAGCACACTGAGGGAAACCAATTACTGGCAGTGATTGACAGTCTCTGCCCGACCTTTAAACAAAAGCCTTCGCCCAGGGGCGGAGAGAAGAAGACAGCCAACTTCCAACAGACCATAATAAAAGGGAGTTCATGCATGGCAGCTGCACTTAAAGGTGCGTGCGCACGGTGCCGCATGCCACCCGCACCACGCCGGCCAGGCACCCGCGCCCCTCGCAACCGAACAAACAACCTTGGGGGACGCGCCCCGACTATGGGACTCCACACACCGCCACCCCGGGAGGACCAGCAACTGCCGCATGGTAACAGTAATTTTCCCCCTCTACTCTTCCTTAGTCAGACCTCATCTGGAATACTGGGTCCAGTTCTGGGCACCCAACTTTAAAAAAGACATAGGCAAACTGGAGCAAGTCCAGAGAAGAGTTACCAAGATGGTGAGCGGTCTGCATATCATGTCCTATGAGGAACGGGTAAAGGATCTGGGAATGTTTAGCAGAAGAGAAGGCTGAGAGGAGACTTAATAGCTGTCTACAAATATCTGAAGGGCCGTCACAGCGCAGAGGGATCAGCCCTATTCTCATCTGCACAAGGAAAGACTAGAAGCAATGGGATGAAACTGAAAGGGAGGAGACACAGATTAGATATTAGACAGTGAGGGGGATCAATGAGTGGAACAGGTTGCCACAGGAGGTGGGGAGTTCTCCTTCAATGGAAGTCTTCAGAGGCCGGACAGACATCTGTGTGGGATGATTTAGTGAATCCTGCACTGAGCAGGGGGCTGGAGCCGATGACTCCGAAGGCCCCGATGACCCTACACCATTATATCACTAAGGATTGAATACTACATCATTATGTCACCTGGGACTGGGTACTACACCATCATTTAACTAGGTACTGGATACTACACCTGGATGGCAAGAAAAACAGACACAGAAGTCCTGAATCGTCTAAGGCCACAATATACCTCCGCAGGACAAGATGACCGGACTCAGACTCACGGATTTTGGCCATGTAATATGAGCAGAGCCACTAGAAATATCCATAATGCTTGGATAGATCAGCGGTAAAAGGAGACCGGGCCGTCAAAGAATACAATGGTTGATACTGTCAGAGCGGATACTGGCATAGCTATCACACAACTGAAAGAAGCAAAAACGAAAAATATGAAGGGAGGGAGCCTGTAGGGTCACCGAGGGTCGTGAACGACTAAATGGCCAACAACAACTGCACCAATATATCACCAGTGACTGGATATTACACCATTATATCACCAGGGACTGGATACTGTACTATTATATCACCTGGGTAGAATACTGCACTAAACCTGAACTCTATATAATGATGGATCTGATATTATAGGACACTTTCATCTACATGATAAATATATGTTTCCAGGTTTATTGGCAGCTCGGACCCTACATTACAAGCTCTATATAATGGAGAGACATCTGACAGGCATCTACTTGCCCCTCCAGTGCAGGGCGTACTGCGGTCCATTAGTTCCCCCTAGGATCTGGCATCAGTGCAGTTGGCTCTGGAGATCACTTGGCCAGAAGCATCAGGTAGCTGAGCCGTGTGACCTGCTAGGCCGGGCTCATACTGGCTAATTTGAATTGCAGATTCTGCGATTGCCATCTGCAAAGGTGATCTGCGCTAAAGCACCGGCATGGAAAGGCATGCAGTTTTGCTTTTTCATTCACTCCCACGGATAGGAACTGCATATTCTGTGAGCAGAAGAAAAAGCTATGATATTTAAAAAGGGTTCTTCAAGCATCATTTTGCAGAGTGCAACCGCCCCCCCCCCCCCCAAAAAAAAAACAACAGCCAGTCATTGCTGCTTGGAGGAAAAGTGCTTATAGAGTAGATTCCCCATCAGAGTATTGCATACCTTCTTCTGTCATCAGCCATCCAAAAATACCGTGTTTCCCCCCAAATAAGACCTACCTCGAATATAAGCCCTAGTCAGATTTTCAGGGAGGCTTGACATAAAAGCCATATCCCAAAAATAAGCCCTAGTTACATTACATTTAAAAAAAATGGAATACATGGCCCTCCTCCTCCTCTTCATAGCTCGGGTGCGCTTCGCTGCAGTCCTCGTACAAGATCACTTTCTGTTTACAGGATTAATAAATCACGCCTCCCGAAAGCGATGGATATGACTTGTTCTTCAACCTCTGCTTAGCCAATCAATGCAGCGCTGGATGAAACAATGTGATGGCTTGGCTTGTTTCATCCAGCGCTGCATTGATTGGCTGAGCCATGATCAAAGAATTAATCCCAGCCATTGCTTCCTGGAGGCGGGATTTATGAATCCTGTAACCAGGAAGTGATGTTGTAGGAGCCCCGAGGACTGCGGGGAGGCCCGCGCAGGTGCTATGAAGAGGAGCCGGAGGGACCTGGACTAAGTCTACTAGGAGATCCTGCTCCCTTTTCTCTATCTTTTATGTACAGATAAGCAGCAGTGTGAAGGACATTATACAGCAGTAGTGAGCAGTGTAGATGTTAATCCATTACTGATGTGAGATGAAACACTTATTCGAAGCTGCAGCCACATCTCTGTGCAAGTCTCTCTGTCTTTGTTTCCCTTCAACAGCTTTCACCTCCTCCACCTGCCTCTTCATAGATATCTATGGGCAGCATGACACAGCGGCAAGTAGAGCCCTCCCCCACTTCCTATAATCTGTCTTGCCCCCTGCAGCCACCACTGCCATAAGCACAGCATGGGGCAGTGGATCACTGAAACAGGAATCAAATCTAATCAAAGATCTATTCGGAAGGCAGCCATACTCATTACTATACTGATACAAATATCGGCTGCCAGCAGACAGGAAAGTGTTACATGCAAAAGATTTCACAGGGGCAAAATACTGATGATCAACCATTCATACGCCTACCATATATTGGGGTGGGGGGTGCTTATCATTAAGTATTTATCATTATTTTTGCAGTAAGTGGTCTGGCAATAAAATCTTGAGGGAGTCCGAGGTGTCAATACTTTGGACTGGGTACAATTCACACATGGCAATTTAGCAAACAGAAAATTCTCCACTTATTTCCCAACAGTTGCTGTGCCGTACATTTACTCCTTGACTCTCTCCTAACGAACAGGGTGAGACTGTCCGACCAGTTTAAGTGGCTGCTGCACTTGGAAGTCATTTGTGGAGGAATGGAGGGAAGGGTGCTGGCAAATTATTTCAGCTCTGCCTCTGTGCAGAGCGTCTCACAATACCCTTTCCTTGGTGGGGTTGAGATCGCCGCAGTTACCAGCACTATCCACTGGCTTTAGAGTCTTCTCCCCCTCCACACAGCCTCTATTATCTACAAGTATCTGCGAGCAGTAAATTACCCCTAGGTATCAGCGCAAGACACAAGTCACAGCATAGAGCCTCCGCTATCTACAAGTCTCTGTGTGCGGTGAATTACCCCTAGGTATCAGCGCAAGACAGCGGGTTAATTTTTTCAAGTCACAGCATAGAGCCTCTGCTATCTACAAGTCTCTGTGTGCGGTGAATTAAGCCACAGTTGTCAGTGCTGTACAGTGGGGTAATTTATTTGGGCGCTGCTCTATTCTTAATCCGTCATGATGAGGAGTAGGGGTAAGGGTCGAGGACGTGGGCGTCCAAGTGAGGGTGTGGGCACAGGCCGAGTTCCTGGGCGTGGTGAATCACAGCCGGCTGTTGCGGGATTAGGAGAGAGGCAAGTTTCTGGGGTCCCCAGCTTCATATCACAATTTATGGGTCCACGTGGTAGACCTTTATTACAAACGCATCCAGCAATGTATCGACTACCCAGTCTTCTACCCATCCCACTACTTTCTGCCTAGGGACTGCAACTCTGAATCCTCTGGCTGCTCCTCCTTCCTCCCAGCCTCCTCACTCCATGAAAATGACATATTCTGAGCAGGCAGACTCCCAGGAACTGTTCTCGGGTCCCTGCCATGAGTGGGAAAAATTGGTTCCTCTCTCACCGGAGGAGTTTGTCGTGACCGATGCCCAACCTTTGGAAAGTTCCCAGAGTCCGGATGATGAGGCTGGGGACTTCCGGCAACTGTCTCAAGAGCTTTTTGTGGATGAGAATGATGAGACATAGTTGTCTGTCAGTGAGGTAGTAGTAAGGACACTAACTCCGAGGGAGGAGCGCACAGAGGATTCGGAGGAAGAGCAGCAGGACAATGAGGTGACTGACCCCACCTGGTTTGCTACGCCTACTGAGGACAGGTCTTCAGAGGGGGAGGCAAGTGCAGCAGCAGGGCAGGTTGGAAGAGGCAGTGCGGTGGCCAGGGGTAGAGGCAGGGCCAGACCGAATAATCCACCAACTGTTTCCCAAAGCGCCCCCTCGCGCCATGCCACCCTGCAGAGGCCGAGGTGCTCAAAGGTCTGGCAGTTTTTCACTGAGAGTGCAGATGACCGACGAACAGTGGTGTGCAACCTTTGTCGCGCCAAGATCAGCCGGGGAGCCACCACCACCAGCATGCGCAGACATATGATGGCCAAACACCCCACAAGGTGGGACGAAGGCCGTTCACCGCCTTCGGTTTGCACCGCTGCCTCTCCCCCTGTGCCCCAACCTGCCACTGAGATCCAACCCCGCTCTGAGGACACAGGCACTACCGTCTCCTGGCCTGCACCCACACCCTCAGCTCCGCTGTCCTCGGCCCCATCCAGCAATGTCTGTCAGCGCAGCGTCCAGCCGTCGCTAGCGCAAGTGTTGGAGCGCAAGCGCAAGTACGCCGCCACGCACCTGCACGCTCAAGCGTTAAACGTGCACATAGCCAAATTTATCAGCCTTGAGATGCTGCCGTATAGGGTTGTGGAAACGGAGGCTTTCAAAAGCATGATGGCGGCGGCGGCCCCGCGCTACTCGGTTCCCAGTCACCACTACTTTTCCCGATGTGCCGTCCCAGCCCTGCACGACCACGTCTCTCGCAACATTGTACGCGCCCTCACCAACGCGGTTACTGGCAAGGTCCACTTAACAAGGGACACGTGGACAAGCACAGGCGGGCAGGGCCACTACATCTCCCTGACGGCACATTGGGTGAATTTAGTGGAGGCTGGGACAGAGTCAGAGCCTGGGACCGCTCACGTCCTACCCACCCCCAGAATTGCGGGCCCCAGCTCGGTGCTGGTATCTGCGGCGGTGTATGCTTCCTCCACTAAACCACAGTCCTTCTCCTCCTCCTACGCAACCTCTGTCTCGCAATCAAGATGTGTCAGCAGCAGCACGTCGCCAGCAGTCGGTGTCGCGCGGCGTGGCAGTACAGCGATGGGCAAGCGTCAGCAGGCCGTGCTGAAACTACTCAGCTTAGGAGAGAAGAGGCACACGGCCCACGAACTGCTGCAGGGTCTGACAGAGCAGACCGACCGCTGGCTTGCGCCGCTGAGCCTCCAACCGGCCATGGTCGTGTGTGACAACGGCCGTAACCTGGTGGCGGCTCTGCAGCTCGGCAGCCTCACGCATGTGCCATGCCTGGCCCACGTCTTTAATTTGGTGGTTCAACGCTTTCTGAAAAGCTACCCACGCTTGTCAGACCTGCTCGGAAAGGTGCGCCAACTCTGCGCACATTTCCGCAAGTCCCACACGGACGCTGCCACCCTGCGCACCCTGCAACATCGGTTTCATCTGCCAGTGCACCGACTGCTGTGCGACGTGCCCACACGGTGGAACTCTACGCTCCACATGTTGGCCAGGCTCTATGAGCAGCGTAGAGCTATAGTGGAATACCAACTACAACATGGGTGGCGCAGTGGGAGTCAGCCTCCTCAATTCTTTACAGAAGAGTGGGCCTGGTTGGCAGACATCTGCCAGGTCCTTGGAAACTTTGAAGAGTCTACCCAGATGGTGAGCGGTGATGCTGCAATCATTAGCGTCACCATTCCTCTGCTATGCCTCTTGAGAAGTTCCCTGCAAAGCATAAAGGCAGATGCTTTGCGCTTGGAAACGGAGGCAGGGGAAGACAGTATGTCGCTGGATAGTCAGAGCACCCTCATGTCTATATCTCAGCGCGTTGAGGAGGAGGAGGAGGAGCATGAGGAGGATGAGGAGGAGGGGGAAGAGACAGCTTGGCCCAATGCTGAGGGTACCCATGCTGCTTGCCTGTCATCCTTTCACCGTGTATGGCCTGAGGAGGAGGAGGAGGATCCTGAAAGTGATCTTCCTAGTGAGGACAGCCATGTGTTGCGTACAGGTACCCTGGCACACATGAATGACTTCATGTTAGGATGTCTTTCTCGTGACCCTCGCGTTACACGCATTCTGGCCACTACGGATTACTGGGTGTACACACTGCTCGACCCACGGTATAAGGAGAACCTTTCCACTCTCATACCCGAAGAGGAAAGGGGTTCGAGAGTGATGCTATACCACAGGACCCTGGCGGACAAACTGATGGTAAAATTCCCATCCGACAGCGCTAGTGGCCGAAGGCGCAGTTCCGAGGGCCAGGTAGCAGGGGAGGCGCGGAGATCAGGCAGCATGTACAGCACAGGCAGGGGAACACTCTCTAAAGCCTTTGACAGCTTTCTGGCTCCCCAGCAAGACTGTGTCACCGCTCCCCAGTCACAGCTGAGTCGGCGGGAGCACTGTAAAAGGATGGTGAGGGAGTACGCAGCCGATCGCACGACCGTCCTCCGTGACGCCTCTGCCCCCTACAACTACTGGGTGTCGAAGCTGGACACGTGGCCTGAACTCGCGCTGTATGCCCTGGAGGTGCTTGCTTGTCCTGCGGCTAGCGTCTTGTCAGAGAGGGTGTTTAGTGCGGCTGGGGGAATCATCACAGATAAGCGTACCCGCCTGTCAACCGACAGTGCCGACAGGCTTACACTCATCAAGATGAACAAAGCCTGGATTTCCCCAGACTTCTCTTCTCCACCAGCGGACAGCAGCGATACCTAAGCAATACGTAGGCTGCACCCGCGGATGGAAGCATCGTTCTCTATCACCATCAAAAACGGGGACATTTCTGCTTCATCAATCTGTGTATAATATTCCTCCTCCTCCTCCTGCTCCTCCTCCTGAAACCTGACGTAATCACGCTGAACGGGCAATTTTTCTTAGGCCCACAAGGCTCACTCATATAATTTTTCTAAACACTTTTTATACGTTTCAATGCTCATTAAAGCGTTGAAACTTTCACCTGAACCAATTTTTATTTTAACTGGGCTGCCTCCAGGCCTAGTTACAAATTAAGCCACATTAACCAAAGTGATTAATGGCTTTCACCTGCCCTCTTGGTTGGGCATGGGCAATTTTTCTGAGGTACATTAGTACTGTTGGTACACCAATTTTTTGGGGCCCTCGCCTACAGTGTAATCCAATTAATTTTTTGCCCACCTGCATTAAACATGACATTACATCAGCTGTGCTGGGCACTGCAATGGGATATATTTATGTGCCGCCGGTGGCTTCCTGGCACCCACCCATGCTGTCGGTCCACATGGAGTTGTAACTGCATGTGTCCACTTCTAAAGAACCCCAGTCTGACTGGGGCATGCAGTGTGGGCCGAAGCCCACCTGCATTAAACATGACATTACCTCAGCTGTGCTGGGCACTGCAATGGGATATATTTATGCACCGTCGGTGGGTTCCAGGGAGCCACCCATGCTGTCGGTCCACACGGAGTTGTAACTACATGTGTCCACTTCTAAAGAACCCCAGTCTGACTGGGGCATGCAGTGTGGGCCGAAGTCCACCTGCATTAAACATGACATTACCTCAGCTGTGATGGGCAATGCTATGGGATATATTTATGTGCCGCCGGTGGCTTCCTGGCACCCACCCATGCTGTCGGTCCACAGGGACTTCACAATAGGGAGTTGTACCTGCCTGTGTCTATGAATTAAAAAGCCCGGTCAGGTTGGGGCATGCAGTGTGGGCCGAAGCCCACCTGCATTTAATCTGACGTTAGCTCTGCTGTCCAGGGCACTGCAATGGGATATATTTATGTACAGCCGGTGGGTTCCAGGGAGCCACCCATGCTGTGGGTGCACACGGAATTCCCATTGCGGAGTTGTACCTGCCTGTGACTATTTAAAAAAAAAAAAACGCGGTCTGACTGGGGCATGCAGACACCTTGACAGAATGAATAGTGTGTGGCACATAGGTTCCCCATTGCTATGCCCATGTGTGCAGCTCCTGATGGCGGTGGCACAGGATTATATTTCTCATTGCTTCTGTACAGCATTGTGGGCTATCGCCCCGCCCCTTTTAAAGAGAGTCGCTGCCTAGCCGTGCCAACCCTCTGCAGTGTGTGCCTGCGGTTCCTCCTCATGGCAGACGCACTTATAAATAGACATGAGGGTGGTGTGGCATGAGGGCAGCGTGTGGCATGAGGGCAGCTGAAGGCTGCGCAGGGACACTTTGGTGTGCGCTGTGGACACTGGGTCGTGCGGGGGGGGGAGGGGGGTTGGGCAGCATGTAACCCAGGAGAAGTGGCAGCGGAGTGTCATGCAGGCAGTGATTGTGCTTTGTTGGAGGTAGTGTGGTGCTTAGCTAAGGTATGCATTGCTAATGAGGGCTTTTCAGAAGTAAAAATTGTTGGGAGGGGGGGGGGCACTCTTGCCGCTATTGTGGCTTAATAGTGGGACCTGGGAACTTGAGATGCAGCCCAACATGTAGCCCCTCGCCTGCCCTATCCGTTGCTGTGTCGTTCCCATCACTTTCTTGAATTGCCCAGATTTTCACAAATGGAAACCTTAGCGAGCATCGGCGATATACAAAAATGCTCGGGTCGCCCATTGACTTCAATGGGGTTCGTTACTTGAAATGAACCCTCGAGCATCGCGAAAATTTCATCCCGAGTAACGAGCACCCGAGCATTTTGGTGCTCGCTCATCTCTAGCAGCCAGACGTCTCCTCAGTGGGTATTTGTTTTTTCCTGGCAGGGTCATGGATCCCATTGAGGCATTATCCAACTAGCTTAGGTCTCTGGCTATCGAGGTTGCTGAAGTTAAGCAACAATGCGTAGGTGGTATGGGGTTAGTTAAAGAACTAACAGAAGGTTTTTCATTCAAAGAATCCTGCAAGTTATACTTTAAACGGCGCCCTGTTTCTTCTAGTGATGAGTCTCAGAGGGTAGGGCTGGTAATCTCCAGGTTGCAGGGAGGTCCCCAGGCTTGGGTGTTTTCATTGCCTCCAACCTCTGAGGCTTTGTCGTCGGTGGATTCATTTTTCTCGGCTTTGGGCCTGAACTACGATGACCCCGATAGGGTATCCCTGGTGGAGGGTAAGGTTAGAGGCATATGTCATGGAAAATCACCTATTAAAGACTTTTGCGCAGAGTTTCGCCCTTGGTCTAATGACTTACAGTGGAATGATCCCCCATTGCAGAGTAAAATTTGCTTTGCGACAAGATAAAAGATCTCATGGTTTGATATCCCGCACCTAGAACTCTTGACAAGGCCATGCCCCTAGCAATATGGATTGGTCAACGGTTGAGAGAGCGAGCAAGTGAGCGATCCTTTGCCTCATCTGTAGAACCCATGGAGCTTGATGAATCCGTGCAATTAGGCTCTTTATCTAGTGGTACGGGAAAAGGGAGAAGCAGGGGGGCAGAGGTGTCTTTTTTTTTCTGTGTCCGGATAGGACTCTTCCTACAGGTATGTCCTTTTAGGCGGTCTCATTAAGGAAACTAGCTGGCCTGGGGGTTGAGGGGGAAGTTCCCTTTGGGCCCACAAATCGCCTGGATATCTTCCTCCAGGTTGGTCCTTCCAGCAGAGATCCGTATTGGTGGGAATAGATGTCCGGTGACAATTTTTTTGGACAGTGGAGCCAGAGTCAATTTAATTCATTATGAGGTGGCCAAGTGTCTGAGACTTGACATTAGACCCTTGACTGCCCGATACCTGTGTCCACCATTGATTCCGCCCCACTGTCCCAGAAGTGCTTAAAATCTTTTGTTTCAGATGTTTGTTTAAAAATTGGGTTATTCCATACAGAAAGAACAGCATTGTTCATCATGGAGTCTCTCCCTACGCAGAATGTTAGGTTTGCCATGGCTGAAGTTGCACAACCCAGTGGTAGACTGGGAAAAGGGACACATGGTTCAGTGGAATCCTTCCTGTAGACAGAACTGCATGTCAGTCAATGTCTCTGCGGTACAAACCGAGGAGTTACCAGAGTACATCAAGGACTTTGCTGACATTCTTTCTAAGGAGGGAGCGGATAAGTTACCACCTCATAGGCAGGGGTTGGAAGCTCTCTGTGAAAACGACCTATTTGCCAAGAGAGAGAAGTGTACTTTTGCAGTAGAGGAGATTTCCTTCCTAGGGCATGTTATAACCACAGAAGGATAGAAGATGGACCCAGGGAAGGTCCAAGCTGTTCTGGACTGGGTTCAATCTAAGTATTTAAAAGGGCCTTCAAAGATTCTTGGGGCTGACGCATTACTATCGTGTGTTTATACAAAGGTTTTTGGAGAGGGTCAAACCTTTAACCGATGTGACAACAAAAGGGTCTTTTACTCCTGAATGGTCTCCTAAAGCAATTCCTGCATTTGATGTAACCAGAGTCTTGAGCAGTATCTGCGAATCAGGATCACTGCTCTGGTTACTTACCTCTGGCAGAGTTTGCTCTGAACAACAGATCTTTAGAGTCTACAGTCACATCTCATCTCCAATCTTTTGCAATTATGTTTTCCATCCGTGTTTTGGTTCTTTTACTAAATTCACATCAGAGGCACCGCAAGAGGGTGAATTTTCATCCAGTTTTGAAGTAGTTGGGAGGAGGTGAAGAGAAATCTCGAGAGATCAGTCAGAAGCTATAGGAGGGTGGCGGATAAGAATAGGTCCGAGGGGGTTAGCTTTCAGGTGGAGTCTGGTTGTCCACATGGAATATCATGCTTAAGCAACCATCTTTTAAGCTGGATCCACGGTTTATTGGTCCTTTTAAGATTACGGAGAGCATTAACCCGGTGTCCTTCAGATTGGAGATTCCCAAATCACTAAAGATCAACGTTACTTAAGAAGGTGGTGAACCCCGTACTTGGGTCGTCACCTCCTCCGCCAATGTTAGTTGATGAAAATTTGCAGTTCAAGGTCAGCCGCATCATTGACTTCAGGAACTTGCAGCAGTATCTGGTGCATTTCGGGGGTACGGCCCTGAGGAGAAGATGTCAGTTCAAGCAGCTGAGGTCAATGCTGACCGTTTAGTCAGGTATTTCATAAATGGAATCCTGGTAAACCAGAACCTAAGGCTCCAGAGGCCCCTCCTCAGAGGGGAGGTACTGTTGCGGCTTGTGAGTCGCAACAGCGTCGTGGCATTGTGGCCTTGATGCAGGCCAAGACCTGTCACCTTCTTATGCAGTACAAGGGATAATGCACCATGTGCAGAGATTGCTGGGTGCTGTCTGTCTTTGCTGCATGGATGCATGCTGGATTAGTCATGCCTGGGAGAAGGTTGGAGGTATGGTTCTCTAATTACTCTGCCAGTCCTCTGGTGTGTAGTAGCTTTATATTCTCACCCCTCCCTTTGCTCGATGCTGCTTATTCAGTTCCCTAGAGGAAAGGCTGGAGTCAATGGGACTTTCTAATGTTAAAAACGCATCGCACAAAAATCACAAAGCACAAACCTGCGATGCGGTTTTATCATTAGAAAGTCCCATTGACAATTACGTTAAAAAAACGCAAGTGGGTAGAAGACCTTATTGTTATTTTTTTGCTGTATCAGCTCATCTATCCAGGGGCTCCTATAGGGACAACCAGGGCCCAGGAAGAAGACCGTGGGGCCGCCTCTTTCGAGGCGATTCCTCTGCTCCTAGGCAGGCACCCTTCACCCCTCTGCTAGGTTACGGCCAGGCTTCCTTCCCCCTGGAGTGATGCTACTGTTCGGCATAGTGCGGGGGCTTCTATTTCCCGCAGTGTGTACGTTGTCTGACGCCGCGCCGACTGTTGTACTCTTGTGTCGCACGGGCTTTACATACGGGTTTACGTACTCCCGTTGTGGTGCGCACCGTTCTATAGTGTGGAGTATTATCAACTGCAGTAGTGGTGAACGTCGCCCTGCGTCCATGATGAGAGTGGTGCTCGTGTGTCGCACGGACGTGACAGGAATGGCCAATCAGGAAATTAGCTGACAGCAGCCAATCAGAGGCGGCACTGTTGCTAGGCAGATACCCTTTTACTCAGATTTCAGGGTAAACAGGGTTTTTCCCTAGAAGGCCGCCTCCTATGTCTCCCAAAGTGCTTATAGTGAGGCTCTCAGGACCTATTAGCCCTTTGCCTACCCTGTGCGACTCTCTGGGTCACTACACGAGTCTAAGTGTGCGTTCACACAGGGTGGTTTGGATGTGGCAAAAACTGCATCGGAAAAAAACACGTGCATTGTAACTGCAGTTTGCTTTTTTTGGTGGGGTTTCTCCAGTGCAGCTTTTAACTCCATCCAAACCGCACTTCTGTGATTTTGGAAGTGGCAGAAGGCAGTAAATTAGAAGTAAGACGCCCACTTGTGGCCAGCCCTTCAACCCCTCGGGGACAGCCGAATGACTATAAACGTCCTGCGGTCATGAAGTGTATATGGGGTGGGCTCGGGTGCCGAGTGCACTACATGCTCAGCGGCTGGCAGCTGCTTCTGATGACAGCCACCAGTAACTGCCAGGATCACAGTCAGCTCTGATCATGGCAGTTAACTAGCTGCCGCCGTCAAAGCTGACCACACGTCTAAACAGTCGTAGGGACCCCTTCTTGTACCCCATAGATACCCCCTGCAGCTTGATCGGAGGGTGCCGATGGGCTAGAATGGCAGCCTGGAGCCTACTGCCAGGGCTGCATGCATAGATGCCTATCAAGTCCTACCTGAGGCAGCATCAAGAATCACCATATACTGCAATACGGAAGTATTACAGTATACAGTACAAGCGATCAAATGATAATAGGTTTAAGTCCCCGTGGAGAAAAATTAAAAAGAATAAAAAAAAGTTATCAAATCTTTTTTTAAACAGTTAAAAAAAATGTAAAAAATTCAAGAAAACCTTCATTTGCCCATTTTCCCTATTAAAAACCTAAACAACTAAAAAAAAAATACATTTTTGGTATTGCCATCTATTTAAATAGTACGAGAATTACAATTTTTCTTTTCCTGGAATACCAGCTCCCAAAAAATTAGAATAAAAAGTGCTAAAAATCATGCCTGCACCCCAAAACAGTCATAATAAATACTACAGCTCACTCCACAGAAAAGGAGGCATCACAGCTAGAGATGAGCGAGCCTATTCGGCCACGCCCCTTTTTCGACTGAGTACTGCGATTTTCGAGTACTTCCGTACTCGGGCGAAAAGATTCAGGGGGGGGGGCGCCGTGGGTGAGTGGGGGTTTGCAGCGGGGAGTGGGGGGGAGAAAAAGAGAGAGGGCTCCCCCCTGTTCTCCGCTGCTACCCCCGCTCCGTCACGCCTCCCCCTGCCCCCCAAATCTTTTCACCCGAGTACTGAAGTACTCGAAAATCGCGGTGCTCGATCGAGTAATTACTAGAAACGAGTATATTCGCTCATCTCTAATCACAGCCTAATCGACCAGAAAATACAAATGTTGCGGTCTCAGAATACAGCGAAGGAAAGCCATTCCTTAAAAAGAAAAAAAATATACGTACTTTTTAAAAATAGAAAAACATTTTAAAAACCCCCTATACATTTGGTTTGGCTGTAATCGCAGCGGCTCGCAGAACAAAGTGCATATGTCAGTCGTTCTTACTGCACTGTGAACACTATTAAAGCTCAACCCACCAAAAATGGCACAAACCTTTTTTTTTTTACAATGTGCCATTAAAAAACACAACTTGTCCCACAGAAAACAAGCCCTCATACGGCCCGGAAAAAGGTAAAAGTTCTTGGGAGGCGGGGCGGAAAAACGAAAATAAAAAAGTGACAAATCTCCTGTCCTGAAAGGGTTTAGCCCAGAGACATTGTATAGGTATGAGGTGACGCGCACTCCTGCTGTGGGTCACACTGGCGTCACGTCGGCGCAGGTTCCTTCAGTGTTCCTGACCATTCAGTCATGTAATTCACGAACAAGATCCGCAGGTCATTCGCCGCTCGCTGACAGCCGCTCACTTCGTGGTGCAGGTCATCCTGGTTTTGAACAATAAGTCCAGATTCATACCAGAATGGGAATCCATTGATTTCAATAGGCCAAACTTCCATATGTGGGAGCCAGTTACACTTGTGGAGGACACCAATGAGACAGCCACTCACACAACCTCCTAATGTAGAGGGGGTGGCTGCTTGGCGTATACTCCCACACATAGTGGATACATAGTGGCAGACCTTCTGATACATGTAGTGCGCCATGCAGACTAGCAGCCTATTAATGATGCCATAATAGCTTGACAGGCTGCTCTGCAACTTAAAAAGGGGACCATATATTTAGTGTAGGGACTCACAAAACGTCTCCTGTGCCAGGGGTAGCGGGTGCTCGACTGTCAGATGACAGCAGGGACCAAGGAAACCGATCCTGCTTTTCAATACAACCGTAGCATGTGAAGGGATGACAGAGGGAGGGGGGTTCCCTCTTGTCATCCCCCGGACCTCCGCTTTTTTTTGTAACTTTTTCACCGTCTTTTTTTTAAAAAAAAAAGCCACATTCACAGACCCCGACCATTTTTTCTCAACGGTGCCCTGTGAGAGGGGTTTTTGCTAAACAAGTTGTACTTTTTAATGGTGCCGTTTGTAAATCCATATGGATTTTTCATTGCTTTATGTTCAAATTTTTTTAATTTTTTTTTTTTACAGTTTGCGCCGTGTGAGTTAAATAAGGGATTAACTTTTTTACAAATGCAGCAAAGCTTAAAGGGGTTGTCCCGCGAAAGCAAGTGGGTCTATACACTTCTGTATGGCCATATTAATGCACTTTGTAATGTACATTGTGCATTAATTATGAGCCATACAGAAGTTATTCACTTACCTGCTCCGTTGCTAGCGTCCCCGTTGCCATGGTTCCAGGAGGCTGGAACCGGCACACGTCATGGGGCGGAGCTACGCGATGACGCATACAAGGGGGCGGAGCCAAAACGCCGATGCTTTCAAGACCAGCCGAAGGGAGAAGATGCATCTGCACAAGCGCGTCTAAAAAAGCAAGAAGACACCGAAGTTAGACGGAACCATGGCAACGGGGACGCCAGCAACGGAGCAGGTAAGTGAATAACTTCTGTATGGCTCATATTTAATGCACGATGTATATTACAAAGTGCATAACCCCACTTGCTGCCGCGAGACAACCCCTTTAATTTGTGGTAGTTTTTTTGGTGTTTTCTTTTACATACTCAGGCTACCTGCAGACAGGTGAGGGCGATATCGGGCTCATGAATGTGCGATTTACCTGCGGCTGTGAGGCATCTTTCATGCAGAAACACCTTGCTGCGCATCTATAAAATTCCAATCCTCTTCTGCGAGTTTCACATATGATGGAGGATCGGAAGTGTTTCCCATTGTCCACAATAGGAAACCTTGCATCGCACTCGCACTCAAATCACAGGGCATGCGAGAACCATGGGATGCATTAAAGGTCCCATTGAAATCCATGAGCAATGCATTCTGAGGAACGTGATAAGATAGCGCACGCCCGTGGTGCGAGAAAACACTGCTCTTCTACGTGACTCCATTCAAAAGAATGGGGTTCATATTTGCACAAGATTTGTGCATTTTCACAAAAGGGGTTCATATCTTGCACGAGTTTCTCGGCTGTGTGAAAGAGGCCTACGGGGTAAAAGGTATGGCTTTCATTTTATTTTTATTATTTTTGTAGTTTTACTATTTTTTTTTTTCATTTCCCTACTTTTGTCCCACTAGGGGACTTGAATTCCACAACCTCTGATTGTTCTTATAATACACTGCTATACTTCATTATTGCAGTGTAGTATATTACCTATGAAGCTTAGACAGAAGCTGAGCCTCCTAGGCCACCGTACCTTGCAGACCCATCTTCAGCCCTCCATGTGCCATAAAAAAGTGTATGCATCAGAATAAGGCCCCTTAACAATCACCGTAAGAAGAGGTAGGGATGGTCGTTAAGAGGGAGGGGGGCACCAAAATGTAACTTTGCCCCAGATGCGGGTAAACTTAGTTACACGTCTGCATCCTATACTCTGGTGGGACATACCTGCTCCAGGTATGTCTGTGATAGGCAGGCCTATTCGGCACAAGTCACGACCCAAGCTGCTGGAAAACATTGGAGAGCG
Organism: Eleutherodactylus coqui; assembly: GCF_035609145.1. Classification (NCBI taxonomy): domain Eukaryota; kingdom Metazoa; phylum Chordata; class Amphibia; order Anura; family Eleutherodactylidae; genus Eleutherodactylus; species Eleutherodactylus coqui. The sequence continues at coordinate 297,641,435 of NC_089840.1, read as the reverse complement.
GCCGGACTTCACCCCAAAGCTGCACTGGTCCAAGTCCATTAAATGACTTTATAAGGTGCAGTACGATCCTCCTCCATTGAGAAACATGTAATTGCTTGGAAATCACTCGTTATAGTTTCTATGGAACAGCTTTGCTACAAAAAGTTTAGGCGAAGCCCTGATGTAACCACAGAGGAGACGGATCGCTGTGATTGGCTGCCAGTGGCTGCCACCTTGTAGTCAACCCCAGTTATCAATGTGCCATCGATCAACTCTGAGTAACAAGGGCTGCACTCATCCAACGGCAGATCTAAGGAGCGCGGTGCGGAAGTTCAGGTCCTTACTGCCCAAAGACCCCAGATTAGCAGAGAACAGATTGGAGGAGCCGCACCGCCGACTCCTTGCGCACTTAACCCCTTCAGGACCAGAGATTCAGCACTCTTTATTATCATCATTTCATCATAGCTCTTTAATGTTTCCATCGGGGTGGCCGTATGAGGGGGGAGTTTTTTCCAGGAAGAGTTGTATTTTTAATGGCATCCCTTACTGTACTTTATAATGTGCGGAAAAATTTTTTAAAATGTTTCAGTGTAGAGAAACGAAAAGCAAAACTGCAATTATCGCCATTTTTGAGGAGTTTAGTTTTCACAGTGCTAACGATGCATAAAGACGGCCAGGAGGCTCGTTCTCACGAATCGGCACAATTACCTCGATACTAAAGTTATAAAGTTTTTTAAAAATTCTTCTTAAGCAGAAGTTGCCTTCTGTCGCCGTATTCAGAGACCCGTGACTTTGTGTTCTCCCCGATCGGGCTGTGGGGCTCGTTTATCGCGCAGTGAGCTGCAGTATTTAGTAGCACTATTTTGCGCTGCGTACGACTTTTTTGATCACTTTTTATTCCCATTTTCTGGGAGCCAGACCACACAAATAAAGTAACCACAATTCTGGCCATCCATTCCTTTCACCAGGCGGGATAAATATTGTGATATGTTAATAGTTTGGACTTTCACACTCAGAGACACCAAACACGTGGGCTTTAGTTGTTTAGTAATTTCAATATGAAGTATTGGCATTGGGAGATTTTTGAACTTTTTATGTTTCTTTATTTTTTAAACATTAGAGAAAAAAAACTTCATACAACTTTTTAAATACTTTTTTTAGCCGCACGGGGAACTTGAATTTGTGATCCTTTACTATATACTGTAATACTTCATATCACCAACAGAAGCTGCCCAGGATATGGTTATCAACAAGAAAATGAATGTAAAGACAGAGCTCCGCCCACTGGTCAAAATGACTCAATCAGATGTAGATACAGATGAACTTACCAGGTGTGGGTGGGAAAGACTCCCAAATGAGTGGGCCCCCCACGCAACACCTCCAAGTCCTGGTACACGTATATTAAATCCAAGTGGAAATCCACATCCTCGTTTCATTGATCCCTGTAAGAGCAGGGAGGAGCTGGCCACAGCCCGTCGTATCCCTAAACCTAGGGCTCGACTGCTAGGAAATACTAGGCAATGCACAAAAAGAAAAAAATGGGGGCTCGGCGCTCCACAAAACGGGTCCAAATAGATTACAATGGTGATCAAATTAAAGACCCTTTAATAATGTATGCAACGCGTTTCGTTGAGGTAAACGCAACGTTTTCAAGCATATCAAAACCTACAATACAAGCAAATTTAAACACAAAATGCGGGACTTACAATGTTCAATGAACCAATCCTGCAGCTCTGCGCGTGCTTGCCCTTCTCCTAGCAAATCCTGTAGGAGTCCGTCTGTCAAGGCACTGCCTGCGCCGTCCATACAATAGGACTTCTGGGTTCGTGTGTGTCACGTGTGACGTGCTGGCGTCCTACGTCACACGTATGCAAAGGGATCTCACAGATGCGTGGGTGTGTGGATGACGCAACAACGCACCCGTGGAACGCACACGGGTAGGAGAAGGAACGCAGGCGTCGGAGATTGTATCAAACAAAGACAATCTGCATGAAGAATTAAAATACAATGTTATAGTGTTATATAATACCCATGTCAATCTAAAATGGTTTAACCCTTTCCAATCCACTGTCTGACCTGTGAAGACATTATGATTTAAGGCTGTAGAGCTCCGATGTTGGAAGACGTCCGTCGGGGTTCTCTTACTGTATATTGCCAGCCTCTCTGCTGTCAGAGCCTATCCAACCTGTCACCTCATGCAGTGCCGGCTTTAGCCAGCAGATAGCGCTGTTGTATAACAGCAGAAAAAGAGTAAGCCCCCTAGGAAAACCAGGATACAAGTTGGACTGGAAAGGGTTAAACACAACCTAAAGTGTATATAGAAAACCCATAATTCCATATTTTAAACGGACCTAGAATATATCTCTATATCTCTTTCTGATGGAATAAAATCTCACACGGCTATCCTAGATGAATAAATAAATATACAAATATCAATGAAACCTTGTCTATACATTATATAGATGGGGTAATATTTTACAAATAATGTATACACCTCAATAAATTACTGTAAGGATCATGAAAAAGTATGATTATATACATAAACAAACATCTAAATATACACATATGCACGTATACCTACAAATAATTGTATCGTTTCCCCTAAAATTAAACAGTCAATATTACTCGCATAGTACCTATCAATAATATATACCCAGTATGTAATAAATATGTAAACCGGGATAAAAAGTATAAATATATATAAAATAAATGTAAATTGATATATATAGATACACATTGTATGTGATAAATATATAAACCGCCTGATGTAAGGTAAAAATAAAACCAAATATAAAAACCACAGTAAGTCTTCATGGGAGCAAGGTATATAGATAAATCAAGATTACTATATAAAGGTATATAGATAAATAAAGATTACTATATAAAGGTATATACATAAATAAAGATTACTATAAAAAGGTATATATTATTATGTGCAAAAAATATAAATATTTACATCCCTAATAAAATTCAAATATCTAGAACTAGGATATGGATATAACCTGCCTGCTTACATATATACGGCACCAAATAAAATCCACACTGAGCAAGAAAGCAGGTAGTGTGAGCGCAAAATACAAGGGATGAACTACATGTACAAGAATGTGATGTCCATAATGAAGTTATGTCTGCAGGCCGGTTAATAAAACCTATATATCCGTTATACATCATCATCAATGCACAGAAAGGTAAATAACATATAAATCCCGTGCAAATAAGCCCAGCAGCACATCCAGCCCCCACAGATACCACAGCAAGGCCCCGACGGACATCTCGCTTCTTGCTTCTTCCAGGGGTACAAAATCTTTTACACTACGGAGTGAGCATATTACTTGGTACTGCAGTACTTCAGTATTGCAGTATCTAGTGGTTTTTGATGTTGCCTTTGGGCACGGCTTGACGCGGATATATGTGTAACCGCCCTGGGAGCCTTCAGTACTCACCAGGCTGCCATGCTAGCCCATTAGCACCCCACGCTCGCACTAAAGGAGTTGTCGATAGGGGGCAGGGAGGGTCAGCCGCTCCCACTGACTGTTTAGATGTATGGTCAGCTATGGCCATGGCACCTCAGCAGTTAACTACCATGATCAGAGCTCCCCCTGATTGTGGCAGTTCCTGGCGGCTCCGGGTATGCAGCGGACTTGGCACCCGAGCTCCATACAGACTTCAGGACCGCATGGTGTTCATAGTCGTGGAGTGGTAAAACAGCGTTTTTGGCATCAGGGTTTGGCTTCATTTGTGCTGAAACCCTGATGTTAATAAACACTATTGTTACATGTAGAAGGCGGAGGTGCTATAACTCCAATCTCCTCTGTGAGGCCATTCATCCACCAGGGGGCAGTGTTGTACCAGACATCACACACCACCAGCTCCTTGGCTGAGCATTCACCTGGAGGAGCCCATCAAGAACCACAGCCGGGCGACAGATGATTTGGAGGTTACCCTTCACACCCTCGGGGTCCGATGCTCCAGCCGAATGTATGGAGTTTGGGGACCGTCGGTGCAACTCAGGAAGAGCTCCTGCTTCTAGAAGGATGGAGGAAAGTGGCGGAATGTGGAAGTAACAGATTTGTATCAAATGGCAACATTGTATATAAATAAGTATTACATTCAACTTTTCTCCACTTCTGGGAAAGCTGGGTGACAAGTGACGGCCGCCCTCATAGCAGCTGCTGGGGTGCAAAGTGCCAAAGGGCATCATTTCTGTGATGCTGGGGGACCTCAGTGGACGTTGGCACGGTGGCGCTGTGTACCTCCCCGGGACTGGTAGCATTAAGACATGACAATGGAAGCAGGAGGACGACTGTTTTCTCTTTTTCAGTTTGTGTAATATTTTATTTTAACCCCTTCCCATCCAGCTCCCTAGTATTACACCACTGTGAAGACGGGGCCCCCGTGAAGTGCTTTCAGGCTCGGTGCATATGAGCCTTGTGGCTGGGATCAAGATGAAGCAGATCCTCCCCATTTCCCCGCTTAGGCCGCTCTCACACAGGCGTTTGTAAAAACAACATCTTCCTAAAACGCGGCGTTTTAGAACAGCATTTTCAAAAGCGTTCAAAATGCCGAAAAATAGGACGTCCGGCATCGTTTGTGGCATTAGAAAAGCTTCGCTAAAACGCTCATCTGAGAAGCCCCATTGGAATGAAGGGAGGCTCAGTGCAGCGGTACAAACACCCGCTAATCGCTGCTAAAAACCGCATGTGAGGTCATCGATAGCAGCGATGGCGTCTGCGGGGGGGGGGTCACGCGATTCTTCGATTTTTATATTGACACAACGTGTGTGTGATAACCTCGCATGCGGGGTGGGGGGGGTGCTTTTCTCAAAAGATTCATCAGACTTGCATGAAAAAATAAAATAATGGGTGGTTGCCAGTGCGACATCGCACCACACTCGCCCATGTGACTGCGCCCAGAGCCCATGTGACATTGCACCACACTCGCCCTAAACCATGTGACTGCACCCAGAGCCCATGCGACATCGCACCACACTCGCCCTAAACCATGTGACTGCGCCCAGAGCCCATGCGACATCGCACCACGCTCGCCCTAAACCATGTGACTGCGCCCAGAGCCCATGCGACATCGCACCACTCTCGCCCATGTGACTGCGCCCAGAGCCCATGTGACATCGCACCACGCTCGCCCTAAACCATGTGACTGCGCCCAGAGCCCATGCGACATCGCACCACTCTCGCCCTAAACCATGTGACTGCGCCCAGAGCCCATGCGACATTGCACCACACTCGCCCTAAACCATGTGACTGCGCCCAGAGCCCATGTGACATCGCACCACACTCGCCCATGTGACTGCGCCCAGAGCCCATGTGACATCGCACCACGCTCGCCCATGTGACTGCGCCCAGAGCCCATGTGACATCGCACCACACTCGCCCTAAACCATGTGACTGCGCCCAGAGCCCATGCGACATTGCACCACACTCGCCCATGTGACTGCGCCCAGAGCCCATGCGACATTGCACCACACTCGCCCATGTGACTGCGCCCAGAGCCCATGCGACATCGCTCCACGCTCGCCCATGTGACTGCACCCAGAGCCCATGTGACATCGCACCACACTCGCCCTAAACCATGTGACATCGCACCACGCTCGCCCATGTGACTGCGCCCAGAGCCCATGCGACATCGCACCACACTCGCCCTAAACCATGTGACATCGCACCACGCTCGCCCATGTGACTGCGCCCGCAGCTTCTTATTCTTGTGAAACAAAAGAAATTAATAAAAAGCAAATTTCTCGACATCCATAACCGCATATATTAGGAAATGAACACATTGCTTATCCCACTAGTAGACAAAATATGACGATTGCGGTTTTTTCTTCATTTTGCCTCCAAAGGAACACAACAAAAAGTTCTAAACATTCTATAAACTCAAACAATAAACCTGCTGAGGGCCGGCAGACGCTCCTGTGCGGCGGCCCTGAAGGAGGCCCCCTACAGACGGGTTTGTGCATGCGATATGCAGACAATAGAAGCCATTGGTTTCAGTGGGCTTATTCTCATTGTCGTTTCTGCATGCACATTATGCGAGCACGAGACACGGCGCAGGAATCCATGGGGGGGGGGGGTCACGCAAATGTGTAATAAGGCTACATAGCTTTTTAAGTCCCACATGGGTGAGACCCGCACCCATGTGAAATGTCCCTGTCAAAAAGTGCAAAAGAGTACAAAAGCGCAACATTCACGCTGCGAATAAGTCACACTAAAATGTGCATTTTTGCACATATGCCCGTGTGAAGCCTGGCAGAACTAAGCCGTTGTGAATTCTGAAGTTTCCACAGCTTGGGGTGAACGTTGCAGCCAAATTCGGCCCGTATGAAAACAAAGCGAACGACCATCCAAAAATACACAACCATAAACTCTAGATCAGCAAAACAAAAAATATCTGAATTAAAAACAATAAAAAAAAGTTCTCCCATCTACACAACGCTGGCAGAAGTGTCGGGGCACATGGAAGGCCATGAAATTGGATTTTGCTCATATTCTTCCTCCAGTGTTGGGCCACCTTCGGCCTCCATGACTGCAGCCCCCCTCCGCGGCCACTTCCACCAGATCCCCATAGATGTGTGCAGAGATTTGCCTCCATTTCTGGAGGAGCCTCAGATGGTGATGGGGGATGATGGGTGTATTGGGCACACAGATACAACATTCTGGTTTGTGCCAAACATGCTTGATGGGATTTAGGTCTGGACTTTGGGCGGCCATTGAAGTCTGCAGTCGTTCTGCTCCTCCACACTGCGTGCCATATGACATGATAGTTGTCATGTTGGTGGAGACACGGAGCTGTACCAGAGTATTACCAGAGGGAAGGTGATGCCACATTGTGCGGGATGTCTCTGTACCCATTGGTGGTGATGGTGGACTTTACTATAACCAATGACCCTCGTGCTTCCCAGCAGAACCCCCCAACCCACCATAACAGAACCTCCCCCAAACCTCACTGTTGGGAAGATGCGTCACGTAAAAACTGCTCTCCAGACAACACCACACCCAAGTGCTGCCATCCAATTGGAAGATGGTGTCCTGTAACTCATCCACAACACTTGCTTCCACTCACTTACAGCCCATCACTCCGAGCCCCATAGCAGGAGCTTCTGTGCATTTACTGCTGTAATGTGTACAGCCCCTCGTCCATGGTAACCCTTCACTTGCCGTTCCCTACGGAGGTTTCTGGTGCTAGTCGATGTCTAATGGCCGGTAAGACCCCCTGAGCAAGGGCAGATGATGTGTGTAATGTCTTCACAGCTCCTACAAGGCTTCATTGTCCACATTCTGTCACTTTACGAGGTCTCCCTGAATGTGGCGGCACCACACACACCGGATGGCCTCCATCCTTCAATAACATGGGCAACAGTGGACTCCGCAAGGTCCACAAGCTGTGATGTATGTACTGATTGGTTGGTGACATCCCCCCACCAGACCCCGTTGTCGGCTCTACACCTGGTGACATCCCCCCACCAGACCCCGTTGTCAGCTCTACACCTGGTGACATCCCTCCACCAGAACCCGTTGTCAGCTCTACACCTGGTGACATCCCCCCACCAGACCCCGTTGTCCGCTCTACACCTGATGACATCCCTCCCACCAGACCCCGTTGTCAGCTCTACACCTGGTGACATCCCTCCACCAGAACCCGTTGTCAGCTCTACACCTGGTGACATCCCTCCCACCAGACCCTGTTAGCTCTACACCTGGTGACATCCCACTACCAGACCCCATTGCCAGCTCTACACCTGGTGATATCCCACCACCAGACCCCATTGTCAGCTCTACACCTGGTGACATCCCCCCACCAGACCCCATTGTCAGCTCTACACCTGGTGACATCCCCCCACCAGACCCCATTGTCAGCTCTACACCTGGTGACATCCCCCCACCAGACCCCATTGTCAGCTCTACACCTGGTGACATCCCCACCAAACCCCCGTTTTCCACTCTACACCTGGTGACATCCCTCCCACCAGACCCAGTTGTCAGCTCTACACCTGGTGACATCCTCCCACCAGACCCCGTTGTCAGCTCTACACCTGGTGACATCCCACCAGCAGACCCAGTTGTCGGCTCTACACCTGGTGACATCCCACCGCCAGACCCCGTTGCCGGCTCTACACCTGGTGACATCCCACCGCCAGACCCCGTTGTCAGCTCTACACCTGGTGACATCCCACCACCAGACCCAGTTGTCAGCTCTACACCTGGTGACATCCCACCACCAGACCCAGTTGTCAGCTCTACACCTGGTGACATCCCGCCACCAGACCCCGTTGTCAGCTCTACACCTGGTGACATTCCCCACAAGACCCCGTTGTCAGCTCTACACCTGGTGACATCCCATCACCAGACCCAGCTGTCAGCTCTACACCTGGTGACATCCCATCACCAGACCCAGTTGTCAGCTCTACACCTGGTGACATCCCATCACCAGACCCAGTTGTCAGCTCTACACCTGGTGACATCCCATCACCAGACCCAGTTGTCAGCTCTACACCTGGTGACATCCCCCCACCAGACCATGTTGTCAGCTCTACACCTGATGACATCCCACTGCCAGACCCCGTTGTCAGCTCTACACCTGATGACATCCCACCACCAGACCCCGTTGTCAGCTCTACACCTGGTGGCACCCCCCCACCAGACCTCGCTGTCAGCTTTACACCTGGTGACATCCCACCACCATACCCCATTGTCAGCCCTACACCTGGTGACATTTCCCAACCAGACCCCCATTGTCAGCTCTACACCTGGTGACATCCCCCCAACCAGACCCCGTTGTCAGCTCTACACCTGGTGACATTCCCCAACCAGACCCCATTGTCAGCTCTACACCTGGTGACATCCCCCCAACCAGACCCCATTGTCAGCTCTACACCTGGTGACATCCCTCCAACCAGACCCCATTGTCAGGTCTACACCTAGTGGCATCTAATGGTTTCTGTAGTGGGATCTCCTGTGTGATTCTCTCCTTTATACCTAAAGCAACACATCACCTGACGGCGCTGGACTGCTGGGGGGCACATACTTTCATCAGCATGGTATAATATAAAGGGATCATAAAACAGCACCATATATCTATCACTCTAGCTGATATACCCTCTTCGGCTGAGTTAGTTTGATACCGGTGTTACGTGTTGTTTGCACGGAGAATTTTATGAAGTCAAGGTTACTTCGAACAAACAGCCGCCATGTCACCTATCCTCGGGAAGATATAAAAGTTACGGGTTTTGAAATGTGGAGATAAAAAAAAAACCTTAGCAGACAGCAGTGGTTTTATACAATCGGGGTGCAGCTAGGGTGGCAACATGCAACCTAGAAGCGACCTGCGAGCGACCCGCCGGTGACCCGCATGTGACCAGCCGGCGACCTGCACGTGACCCAAAATTCCCAAATGTCACTTTAGCGGCTCCAGTGGAAGCCGTGCCACACGGTGATGTCATAGTGAGGGAAGCTGAACCTTCTTTGCTGCATCGTCACCACGTATATACGACACAGAGCGCGGGGCGGACAAGAATGAATAAATATCCCCCAGTACTTCTTGCCTTTGGAGGTGGGTCCACATATTTTTCAGGAGACGGGCATGAACGTCTGAGGTGGGCAAATCATTTTCAGTGGGAACAATCTTTTCAGAGGCACAAACTTTTTAGGAAGGGGCAAATACTTTTTGGAGAAACATATTTTCAGAGGCGCATAATTATGGGGGCACATACTTTTCAAGACAGGACCAGTACTAATGGAGCAAACTAGAGGACGAGGACCACCATCACTGTGGCGGGGGGCCCCAAAGGGAGGACCACCATCACTGTGGCGGGGGGCCCCAAAGGGAGGACCACCATCACTGTGGCGGGGGGCCACAAAGGGAGAACCCCCATCACTGTGGCGGGGGGCCACAAAGAGAGAACCACCATCACTGTGGCGGGGGGCCACAAAGAGAGAACCACCATCACTGTGGCGGGGGGCCACAAAGAGAGAACACCATCACTGTGGCGGGGGGCCACAAAGAGAGAACACCATCACTGTGGCGGGGGGCCACAAAGAGAGAACACCATCACTGTGGCGGGGGGCCACAAAGAGAGAACACCATCACTGTGGCGGGGGGCCACAAAGAGAGAACACCATCACTGTGGCGGGGGGCCACAAAGAGAGAACACCATCACTGTGGCGGGGGGCCACAAAGAGAGAACACCATCACTGTGGCGGGGGGCCACAAAGAGAGAACACCATCACTGTGGCGGGGGCCACAAAGAGAGAACACCATCACTGTGGCGGGGGGCCACAAAGGGAAAACACCAGCACTGTAGAGGGGGCACAAAGGGAAAACACCAGCACTGTAGAGGGGGCACAAAGGGAAAACACCAGCACTGTAGAGGGGGCACAAAGGGAAAACACCAGCACTGTAGAGGGGGCACAAAGGGAAAACACCAGCACTGTAGAGGGGGCACAAAGGGAAAACACCAGCACTGTAGAGGGGGCACAAAGGGAAAACACCAGCACTGTAGAGGGGGCACAAAGGGAAAACACCAGCACTGTAGAGGGGGCACAAAGGGAAAACACCAGCACTGTAGAGGGGGCACAAAGGGAAAACACCAGCACTGTAGAGGGGGCACAAAGGGAAAACACCAGCACTGTAGAGGGGGCACAAAGGGAAAACACCAGCACTGTAGAGGGGGCACAAAGGGAAAACACCAGCACTGTAGAGGGGGCACAAAGGGAAAACACCAGCACTGTAGAGGGGGCACAAAAGGAAAACACCAGCACTGTAGAGGGGGCACAAAGGGAAAACACCAGCACTGTAGAGGGGGCACAAAGGGAAAACACCAGCACTGTAGAGGGGGCACAAAGGGAAAACACCAGCACTGTAGAGGGGGCACAAAGGGAAAACACCAGCACTGTAGAGGGGGCACAAAGGGAAAACACCAGCACTGTAGAGGGGGCACAAAGGGAAAACACCAGCACTGTAGAGGGGGCACAAAGGGAAAACACCAGCACTGTAGAGGGGGCACAAAGGGAGAACACCAGCACTGTAGAGGGGGCACAAAGGGAGAACACCAGCACTGTAGAGGGGGCACAAAGGGAGAACACCAGCACTGTAGAGGGGGCACAAAGGGAAAACACCAGCACTGTAGAGGGGGCACAAAGGGAAAACACCAGCACTGTAGAGGGGGCACAAAGGGAAAACACCAGCACTGTAGAGGGGGCACAAAGGGAGAACACCAGCACTGTAGAGGGGGCAGAAAGGGAGAACACCAGCACTGTAGAGGGGGCACAAAGGGAGAACACCAGCACTGTAGAGGGGGCACAAAGGGAGAACACCAGCACTGTAGAGGGAGCACAAAGGAAACCACCAGCACTATGGAGGGGGCACAAAGGAGAACACTGGAGGCACATAGGAGGACGCCATCACTGTGGAGGGGGCACAAAGGGAGAACGCCATCACTGTGGAGGGGGCACAAAGGGAGAACACCATCACTGTGGAGGGGGCACAAAGGAGAGCACTGAGGGCACATAGGAGGATGCCATCACTGTGGGGAGGGGGCACATAAGAAGTCATCCACCCATTATCCACAGTGCAGGAGGAAAGTAAGTGAATCCCTATGTAATGCAACTAATAACACACAGCTGTACCGCCCATCATCCACAGTACAGGAGGAAAGTAAGTGACCCCCTATGTAATGTAACTAATAATACACAGCTGTACCACCCATCATCCACAATACAGGAGGAAAGTAAGTGACCCCCTATGTAATGTAACTAATAACACAGCTGTACCGCCCATCATCCACAGTACAGGGGGAAAGTAAGTGACCCCCTATGTAATGTAACTAATAACACACAGCTGTACTGCCCATCATCCACAGTACAGGAGGAAAGTAAGTGACCCCCTATGTAATGTAACTAATAACACACAGCTGTACCACTCATCATCTACAGTACAGGGGGAAAGTAAGTGACCCCCTATGTAATGTAACTGATAACACAGCTGTACCGCCCATCATCCACAGTACAGGAGGAAAGTAAGTGACCCCCTATGTAATGTAACTAATAACACAGCTGTACCACTCATCATCCACAGTACAGGAGGAAAGTAAGTGACCCCCTATGTAATGTAACTAATAACACACAGCTGTACCGCCCATCATCCACAGTACAGGAGGAAAGTAAGTGACCCCCTATGTAATGTAACTAATAACCACCAGCTGTACCACCCATCATCCACAGTACAGGGGGAAAGTAAGTGACCCCTATGTAATGTAGCTAACACACAGCTATACCGCCCATCATCCACAGTACAGAAGGAAAGTAAGTGACCCCCTATGTAATGTAACTAATAACCACCAGCTGTACCGCCCATCATCCACAGTACAGGGAGGAAAGTAAGTGACCCCCTATGTAATGTAACTAATAACACACAGCTGTACCGCCCATCATCCACAGTACAGGGGGAAAGTAAGTGACCCCCTATGTAATGTAACTAATAACACACAGCTGTACCACCCATCATCCACAGGGCAGGAGGAAAGTAAGTGACCCCCTATGTAATGTAACTAATAACACACAGCTGTACCACCCATCATCCACAGGGCAGGAGGAAAGTAAGTGACCCCCTATGTAATGTAACTAATAACACACAGCTGTACCACCCATCATCCACAGTACAGGAGGAAAGTAAGTGACCCCCTATGTAATGTAACTAACAACACACAGCTGTACCGCCCATCATCCACAGTACAGGGGGAAAGTAAGTGACCCCTATGTAATGTAACTAATAACACACAGCTGTACCACCCATCATCCACAGTACAGGAGGAAAGTAAGTGACCCCCTATGTAATGTAACTAATAACACAGCTGTACCGCCCATCATCCACAATACAAGAGGAAAGTAAGTGACCCCCTATGTAATGTAACTAATAACACACAGCTGTACCGCCCATCATCCACAGTACAGGGGGAAAGTAAGTGACCCCCTATGTAATGTAACTAATAACACACAGCTGTACCGCCCATCATCCACAGTACAGGAGGAAAGTAAGAGATCCCCTATGTAATGTAACTAATAACACACAGCTGTACCGCCCATCATCCACAGTACAGGAGGAAATAAGTGAACCCCTATGTAATGTAACTAATAACACACAGCTGTACCACCCATCATCCACAGTACAGGAGGAAAGTAAGTGACCCCCTATGTAATGTAACTAATAACACACAACTGTACTGCCCATCATCCACAGTACAGGAGGAAAGTAAGTGACCCCCTATGTAATGTAACTAATAACACACAGCTGTACCGCCCATCCCCCACAGTACAGGAGGAAAGTAAGTGACCCCCTATCTAATGTAACTAATAAAACACAACTGTACTGCCCATCATCCACAGTGCAGGAGGAAAGTAAGTGACCCCCTATGTAATGTAACTAATAACACACAGCTGTACCGCCCATCATCCACAGTACAGGAGGAAAGTAAGTGACCCCCTATGTAATGTAACTAGTAACACACAGCTGTACCACCCATCATCCACAGTACAGGAGGAAAGTAAGTGACCCCCTATGTAATGTAACTAATAACACACAGCTGTACCACTCATCATCTACAGTACAGGGGGAAAGTAAGTGACCCCCTATGTAATGTAACTGATAACACAGCTGTACCGCCCATCATCCACAGTACAGGAGGAAAGTAAGTGACCCCCTATGTAATGTAACTAATAACACAGCTGTACCACTCATCATCCACAGTACAGGAGGAAAGTAAGTGACCCCCTATGTAATGTAACTAATAACCACCAGCTGTACCACCCATCATCCACAGTACAGGGGGAAAGTAAGTGACCCCTATGTAATGTAGCTAACACACAGCTATACCGCCCATCATCCACAGTACAGAAGGAAAGTAAGTGACCCCCTATGTAATGTAACTAATAACCACCAGCTGTACCGCCCATCATCCACAGTACAGGGAGGAAAGTAAGTGACCCCCTATGTAATGTAACTAATAACACACAGCTGTACCGCCCATCATCCACAGTACAGGGGGAAAGTAAGTGACCCCCTATGTAATGTAACTAATAACACACAGCTGTACCACCCATCATCCACAGGGCAGGAGGAAAGTAAGTGACCCCCTATGTAATGTAACTAATAACACACAGCTGTACCGCCCATCATCCACAGTACAGAAGGAAAGTAAGTGACCCCCTATGTAATGTAACTAATAACACACAGCTGTACCACTCATCATCTACAGTACAGGGGGAAAGTAAGTGACCCCCTATGTAATGTAACTAATAACACAGCTGTACCGCCCATCATCCACAGTACAGGGGGAAAGTAAGTGACCCCCTATGTAATGTAACTAATAACACAGAGCTGTACCGCCCATCATCCACAGTACAGGAGGAAAGTAAGTGACCCCCTATGTAATGTAACTAATAACACACAACTGTACTGCCCATCATCCACAGTACAGGGGGAAAGTAAGTGACCCCCTATGTAATGTAACTAATAACACACAACTGTACTGCCCATCATCCACAGTACAGGGGGAAAGTAAGTGACCCCCTATGTAATGTAACTAATAACACACTGCTGTACCGCCCATCATCCACAGTACAGGAGGAAAGTAAGTGACCCCCTATGTAATGTAACTAATAACACACAACTGTACTGCCCATCATCCACAGTACAGGGGGAAAGTAAGTGACCCCCTATGTAATGTAACTAATAACACACAACTGTACTGCCCATCATCCACAGTACAGGAGGAAAGTAAGTGACCCCCTATGTAATGTAACTAATAACACACAACTGTACTGCCCATCATCCACAGTACAGGAGGAAAGTAAGTGACCCCCTATGTAATGTAACTAATAACACACAGCTGTACCGCCCATCCCCCACAGTACAGGAGGAAAGTAAGTGACCCCCTATCTAATGTAACTAATAAAACACAACTGTACTGCCCATCATCCACAGTGCAGGAGGAAAGTAAGTGACCCCCTATGTAATGTAACTAATAACACACAGCTGTACCGCCCATCATCCACAGTACAGGAGGAAAGTAAGTGACCCCCTATGTAATGTAACTAGTAACACACAGCTGTACCACCCATCATCCACAGTACAGGAGGAAAGTAAGTGACCCCCTATGTAATGTAACTAATAGCACACAGCTGTACCACCCATCATCCACAGTACAGGAGGAAAGTAAGTGACCCCCTATGTAATGTAACTAATAACACACAGCTGTACCGCCCATCATCCACAGTGCAGGAGGAAAGTAAGTGACCCCCTATGTAATGTAACTAATAACACAGCTGTACCGCCCATCATCCACAGTACAGGAGGAAAGTAAGTGACCCCCTATGTAATGTAACTAATAACACAGCTGTACCGCCCATCATCCACAGTGCAGCAGGAAAGTAAGTGACCCCCTATGTAATGTAACTAATAACACACAGCTGTACCGCCCATCATCCACAGTACAGGAGGAAAGTAAGTGACCCCCTATGTAATGTAACTAATAATACAGCTGTACCGCCCATCATCCACAGTACAGGAGGAAAGTAAGTGACCCCCTATGTAATGTAACTAATAACACACAGCTGTACCGCCCATCATCCACAGTACAGCAGGAAAGTAAGTGACCCCCTATGTAATGTAACTAATAACACACAGCTGTACCGCCCATCATCCACAGTACAGGAGGAAAGTAAGTGACCCCCTATGTAATGTAACTAATAACACACAGCTGTACCGCCCATCATCCACAGTACAGGAGGAAAGTAAGTGACCCCCTATGTAATGTAACTAATAACACAGCTGTACCGCCCATCATCCACAGTACAGGAGGAAAGTAAGTGACCCCCTATGTAATGTAACTAATAACACACAGCTGTACCGCCCATCATCCACAGTACAGGAGGAAAGTAAGTGACCCCCTATGTAATGTAACTAATAACACACAGCTGTACCGCCCATCATCCACAGTACAGGAGGAAAGTAAGTGACCCCCTATGTAATGTAACTAATAATACACAGCTGTACCGCCCATCATCCACAGTACAGGAGGAAAGTAAGTGACCCCCTATGTAATGTAACTAATAACACACAGCTGTACCACCCATCATCCACAGTGCAGGAGGAAAGTAAGTGACCCCCTATGTAATGTAACTAATAACACAGCGGTACCGCCCATCATCCACAGTACAGGGGGAAAGTAAGTGAGCCCCCTATGTAATGTAACTAATAACACACAACTGTACCGCCCATCATCCACAGTACAGGAGGAAAGTAAGTGACCCCCTATGTAATGTAACTAATAACACACAGCTGTACCGCCCATCATCCACAGTACAGGAGGAAAGTAAGTGACCCCCTATGTAATGTAACTAATAACACACAGCTGTACCGCCCATCATCCACAGTACAGGAGGAAAGTAAGTGACCCCCTATGTAATGTAACTAATAACACACAGCTGTACCACCCATCATCCACAGTACAGGAGGAAAGTAAGTGACCCCCTATGTAATGTAACTAATAACACACAGCTGTACCACCCATCATCCACAGTACAGGAGGAAAGTAAGTGACCCCCTATGTAATGTAACTAATAACACAGCTGTACCACTCATCATCCACAGTACAGGGGGAAAGTAAGTGACCCCCTATGTAATGTAACTAATAACACACAGCTGTACCGCCCATCATCCACAGTACAGGGGGAAAGTAAGTGACCCCCTATGTAATGTAACTAATAACACACAGCTGTACCACCCATCATCCACAGTACAGGAGGAAAGTAAGTGACCCCCTATGTAATGTAACTAATAACACACAGCTGTACCACCCATCATCCACAGTACAGGAGGAAAGTAAGTGACCCCCTATGTAATGTAACTAATAACACAGCTGTACCGCCCATCATCCACAGTACAGGAGGAAAGTAAGTGACCCCCTATGTAATGTAACTAATAACACACAGCTGTACTGCTCATCATCCACAGTACAGGGGGAAAGTAAGTGACCCCCTATGTAATGTAACCAATAACACACAGCTGTACCGCCCATCATCCACAGTACAGGAGGAAAGTAAGTGACCCCCTATGTAATGTAACTAATAACACACAGCTGTACCGCCCATCCCCCACAGTATAGGAGGAAAGCAAGTGACCCCCTATGTAATGTAACTAATAACACACAGCTGTACCGCCCATCATCCACAGTACAGGAGGAAAGTAAGTGACCCCCTATGTAATGTAACTAATAACACACAGCTGTACCACCCATCATCCACAGTACAGGAGGAAAGTAAGTGACCCCCTATGTAATGTAACTAATAACACACAGCTGTACCACCCATCATCCACAGTACAGGAGGAAAGTAAGTGACCCCCTATGTAATGTAACTAATAACACAGCTGTACCACTCATCATCCACAGTACAGGGGGAAAGTAAGTGACCCCCTATGTAATATAACTAATAACACACAGCTGTACCACCCATCATCCACAGTACAGGAGGAAAGTAAGTGACCCCCTATGTAATGTAACTAATAACACAGCTGTACCGCCCATCATCCACAGTACAGGAGGAAAGTAAGTGACCCCCTATGTAATGTAACTAATAACACACAGCTGTACTGCTCATCATCCACAGTACAGGGGGAAAGTAAGTGACCCCCTATGTAATGTAACTAATAACACACAGCTGTACCGCCCATCATCCACAGTACAGGAGGAAAGTAAGTGACCCCCTATGTAATGTAACTAATAACACACAGCTGTACCACCCATCATCCACAGTATAGGAGGAAAGTAAGTGACCCCCTATGTAATGTAACTAATAACACACAGCTGTACCGCCCATCATCCACAGTACAGGAGGAAAGTAAGTGACCCCCTATGTAATGTAACTAATAACACAGCTGTACCACCCATCATCCACAGTACAGGAGGAAAGTAAGTGACCCCCTATGTAATGTAACTAATAACACAGCTGTACCACCCATCATCCACAGTACAGGAGGAAAGTAAGTGACCCCCTATTTAATGTAACTAATAACACAGCTGTACCGCCCATCCCCCACAGTACAGGAGGAAAGTAAGTGACCCCCTATGTAATGTAGCTAATAACACACAGCTGTACCGCCCATCATCCACAGTGCAGGAGGAAAGTAAGTGACCCCCTATGTAATGTAACTAATAACACAGCTGTACCACCCATCATCCACAGTACAGGAGGAAAGTAAGTGACCCCCTATTTAATGTAACTAATAACACAGCTGTACCGCCCATCCCCCACAGTACAGGAGGAAAGTAAGTGACCCCCTATGTAATGTAGCTAATAACACACAGCTGTACCGCCCATCATCCACAGTGCAGGAGGAAAGTAAGTGACCCCCTATGTAATGTAACTAATAACACACAGCTGTACCGCCCATCATCCACAGTGCAGGAGGAAAGTAAGTGACCCCCTATGTAACTAATAACACACAGCTGTACCGCCCATCCCCCACAGTACAGGAGGAAAGTAAGTGACCCCCTATGTAATGTAACTAATAACACACAGCTGTACCGCCCATCCCCCACAGTACAGGATGAAAGTAAGTGACCCCCTATGTAATGTAACTAATAACACACAGCTGTACCGCCCATCCCCCACAGTACAGGAGGAAAGTAAGTGACCCCCTATGTAATGTAACTAATAACACACAACTGTACTGCCCATCATCCACAGTACAGGAGGAAAGTAAGTGACCCCCTATGTAATGTAACTAATAACACACAGCTGTACCGCCCATCCCCCACAGTACAGGAGGAAAGTAAGTGACCCCCTATCTAATGTAACTAATAAAACACAACTGTACTGCCCATCATCCACAGTGCAGGAGGAAAGTAAGTGACCCCCTATGTAATGTAACTAATAACACACAGCTGTACCGCCCATCATCCACAGTACAGGAGGAAAGTAAGTGACCCCCTATGTAATGTAACTAGTAACACACAGCTGTACCACCCATCATCCACAGTACAGGAGGAAAGTAAGTGACCCCCTATGTAATGTAACTAATAGCACACAGCTGTACCACCCATCATCCACAGTACAGGAGGAAAGTAAGTGACCCCCTATGTAATGTAACTAATAACACACAGCTGTACCGCCCATCATCCACAGTGCAGGAGGAAAGTAAGTGACCCCCTATGTAATGTAACTAATAACACAGCTGTACCGCCCATCATCCACAGTACAGGAGGAAAGTAAGTGACCCCCTATGTAATGTAACTAATAACACAGCTGTACCGCCCATCATCCACAGTGCAGCAGGAAAGTAAGTGACCCCCTATGTAATGTAACTAATAACACACAGCTGTACCGCCCATCATCCACAGTACAGGAGGAAAGTAAGTGACCCCCTATGTAATGTAACTAATAATACAGCTGTACCGCCCATCATCCACAGTACAGGAGGAAAGTAAGTGACCCCCTATGTAATGTAACTAATAACACACAGCTGTACCGCCCATCATCCACAGTACAGCAGGAAAGTAAGTGACCCCCTATGTAATGTAACTAATAACACACAGCTGTACCGCCCATCATCCACAGTACAGGAGGAAAGTAAGTGACCCCCTATGTAATGTAACTAATAACACACAGCTGTACCGCCCATCATCCACAGTACAGGAGGAAAGTAAGTGACCCCCTATGTAATGTAACTAATAACACAGCTGTACCGCCCATCATCCACAGTACAGGAGGAAAGTAAGTGACCCCCTATGTAATGTAACTAATAACACACAGCTGTACCGCCCATCATCCACAGTACAGGAGGAAAGTAAGTGACCCCCTATGTAATGTAACTAATAACACACAGCTGTACCGCCCATCATCCACAGTACAGGAGGAAAGTAAGTGACCCCCTATGTAATGTAACTAATAATACACAGCTGTACCGCCCATCATCCACAGTACAGGAGGAAAGTAAGTGACCCCCTATGTAATGTAACTAATAACACACAGCTGTACCACCCATCATCCACAGTGCAGGAGGAAAGTAAGTGACCCCCTATGTAATGTAACTAATAACACAGCGGTACCGCCCATCATCCACAGTACAGGGGGAAAGTAAGTGAGCCCCCTATGTAATGTAACTAATAACACACAACTGTACCGCCCATCATCCACAGTACAGGAGGAAAGTAAGTGACCCCCTATGTAATGTAACTAATAACACACAGCTGTACCGCCCATCATCCACAGTACAGGAGGAAAGTAAGTGACCCCCTATGTAATGTAACTAATAACACACAGCTGTACCGCCCATCATCCACAGTACAGGAGGAAAGTAAGTGACCCCCTATGTAATGTAACTAATAACACACAGCTGTACCACCCATCATCCACAGTACAGGAGGAAAGTAAGTGACCCCCTATGTAATGTAACTAATAACACACAGCTGTACCACCCATCATCCACAGTACAGGAGGAAAGTAAGTGACCCCCTATGTAATGTAACTAATAACACAGCTGTACCACTCATCATCCACAGTACAGGGGGAAAGTAAGTGACCCCCTATGTAATGTAACTAATAACACACAGCTGTACCGCCCATCATCCACAGTACAGGGGGAAAGTAAGTGACCCCCTATGTAATGTAACTAATAACACACAGCTGTACCACCCATCATCCACAGTACAGGAGGAAAGTAAGTGACCCCCTATGTAATGTAACTAATAACACACAGCTGTACCACCCATCATCCACAGTACAGGAGGAAAGTAAGTGACCCCCTATGTAATGTAACTAATAACACAGCTGTACCGCCCATCATCCACAGTACAGGAGGAAAGTAAGTGACCCCCTATGTAATGTAACTAATAACACACAGCTGTACTGCTCATCATCCACAGTACAGGGGGAAAGTAAGTGACCCCCTATGTAATGTAACCAATAACACACAGCTGTACCGCCCATCATCCACAGTACAGGAGGAAAGTAAGTGACCCCCTATGTAATGTAACTAATAACACACAGCTGTACCGCCCATCCCCCACAGTATAGGAGGAAAGCAAGTGACCCCCTATGTAATGTAACTAATAACACACAGCTGTACCGCCCATCATCCACAGTACAGGAGGAAAGTAAGTGACCCCCTATGTAATGTAACTAATAACACACAGCTGTACCACCCATCATCCACAGTACAGGAGGAAAGTAAGTGACCCCCTATGTAATGTAACTAATAACACACAGCTGTACCACCCATCATCCACAGTACAGGAGGAAAGTAAGTGACCCCCTATGTAATGTAACTAATAACACAGCTGTACCACTC
This sequence comes from Eleutherodactylus coqui, assembly GCF_035609145.1. Lineage (NCBI taxonomy): Eukaryota > Metazoa > Chordata > Amphibia > Anura > Eleutherodactylidae > Eleutherodactylus > Eleutherodactylus coqui. Next base: position 297,620,099 of record NC_089840.1, on the reverse strand, counting down.
ATCATCCACAGTACAGGGGGAAAGTAAGTGACCCCCTATGTAATATAACTAATAACACACAGCTGTACCACCCATCATCCACAGTACAGGAGGAAAGTAAGTGACCCCCTATGTAATGTAACTAATAACACAGCTGTACCGCCCATCATCCACAGTACAGGAGGAAAGTAAGTGACCCCCTATGTAATGTAACTAATAACACACAGCTGTACTGCTCATCATCCACAGTACAGGGGGAAAGTAAGTGACCCCCTATGTAATGTAACTAATAACACACAGCTGTACTGCCCATCATCCACAGTACAGGGGGAAAGTAAGTGACCCCCTATGTAATGTAACTAATAACACACAGCTGTACCGCCCATCATCCACAGTACAGGGGGAAAGTAAGTGACCCCCTATGTAATGTAACTAATAACACACAGCTGTACCACCCATCATCCACAGTACAGGAGGAAAGTAAGTGACCCCCTATGTAATGTAACTAATAACACACAGCTGTACCACCCATCATCCACAGTACAGGAGGAAAGTAAGTGACCCCCTATGTAATGTAACTAATAACACAGCTGTACCGCCCATCATCCACAGTACAGGAGGAAAGTAAGTGACCCCCTATGTAATGTAACTAATAACACACAGCTGTACTGCTCATCATCCACAGTACAGGGGGAAAGTAAGTGACCCCCTATGTAATGTAACCAATAACACACAGCTGTACCGCCCATCATCCACAGTACAGGAGGAAAGTAAGTGACCCCCTATGTAATGTAACTAATAACACACAGCTGTACCGCCCATCCCCCACAGTACAGGAGGAAAGCAAGTGACCCCCTATGTAATGTAACTAATAACACACAGCTGTACCGCCCATCATCCACAGTACAGGAGGAAAGTAAGTGACCCCCTATGTAATGTAACTAATAACACACAGCTGTACCACCCATCATCCACAGTACAGGAGGAAAGTAAGTGACCCCCTATGTAATGTAACTAATAACACACAGCTGTACCACCCATCATCCACAGTACAGGAGGAAAGTAAGTGACCCCCTATGTAATGTAACTAATAACACAGCTGTACCACTCATCATCCACAGTACAGGGGGAAAGTAAGTGACCCCCTATGTAATATAACTAATAACACACAGCTGTACTGCCCATCATCCACAGTACAGGAGGAAAGTAAGTGACCCCCTATGTAATGTAACTAATAACACAGCTGTACCGCCCATCATCCACAGTACAGGAGGAAAGTAAGTGACCCCCTATGTAATGTAACTAATAACACACAGCTGTACTGCTCATCATCCACAGTACAGGGGGAAAGTAAGTGACCCCCTATGTAATGTAACTAATAACACACAGCTGTACCGCCCATCATCCACAGTACAGGAGGAAAGTAAGTGACCCCCTATGCAATGTAACTAATAACACACAGCTGTACCACCCATCATCCACAGTACAGGAGGAAAGTAAGTGACCCCCTATGTAATGTAACTAATAACACACAGCTGTACCGCCCATCATCCACAGTACAGGAGGAAAGTAAGTGACCCCCTATGTAATGTAACTAATAACACAGCTGTACCACCCATCATCCACAGTACAGGAGGAAAGTAAGTGACCCCCTATGTAATGTAACTAATAACACAGCTGTACCGCCCATCATCCACAGTACAGGGGGAAAGTAAGTGACCCCCTATTTAATGTAACTAATAACACAGCTGTACCGCCCATCATCCACAGTACAGGAGGAAAGTAAGTGACCCCCTATTTAATGTAACTAATAACACAGCTGTACCGCCCATCCCCCACAGTACAGGAGGAAAGTAAGTGACCCCCTATGTAATGTAGCTAATAACACACAGCTGTACCGCCCATCATCCACAGTGCAGGAGGAAAGTAAGTGACCCCCTATGTAATGTAACTAATAACACAGCTGTACCACCCATCATCCACAGTACAGGAGGAAAGTAAGTGACCCCCTATTTAATGTAACTAATAACACAGCTGTACCGCCCATCCCCCACAGTACAGGAGGAAAGTAAGTGACCCCCTATGTAATGTAGCTAATAACACACAGCTGTACCGCCCATCATCCACAGTGCAGGAGGAAAGTAAGTGACCCCCTATGTAATGTAACTAATAACACACAGCTGTACCGCCCATCATCCACAGTGCAGGAGGAAAGTAAGTGACCCCCTATGTAACTAATAACACACAGCTGTACCGCCCATCCCCCACAGTACAGGAGGAAAGTAAGTGACCCCCTATGTAATGTAACTAATAACACACAGCTGTACCGCCCATCCCCCACAGTACAGGAGGAAAGTAAGTGACCCCCTATGTAATGTAACTAATAACACACAGCTGTACCGCCCATCCCCCACAGTACAGGAGGAAAGTAAGTGACCCCCTATGTAATGTAACTAATAACACACAGCTGTACTGCCCATCATCCACAGTGCAGGAGGAAAGTAAGTGACCCCCTATGTAATGTAACTAATAACACACAGCTGTACCGCCCATCATCCACAGTGCAGGAGGAAAGTAAGTGACCCCCTATGTAATGTAACTAATAACACAGCTGTACCGCCCATCATCCACAGTACAGGAGGAAAGTAAGTGACCCCCTATGTAATGTAACTAATAACACACAGCTGTACCACCCATCATCCACAGTGTAAGAGGAAAGTAAGTGACCCCCTATGTAACTAATAACACACAGCTGTACCGCCCATCATCCACAGTACAGGAGGAAAGTAAGTGACCCCCTATGTAATGTAGCTAATAACACACAGCTGTACCGCCCATCATCCACAGTGCAGGAGGAAAGTAAGTGACCCCCCTATGTAATGTAACTAATAACACACAGCTGAACCGGCCATCATCCACAGTGCAGGAGGAAAGTAAGTGACCCCCTATGTAATGTAACTAATAACACACAGCTGTACCGCCCATCATCCACAGTACAGGAGGAAAGTAAGTGACCCCCTATGTAATGTAACTAATAACACAGCTGTACCACCCATCATCCACAGTACAGGAGGAAAGTAAGTGACCCCTTATGTAATGTAACTAATAACACACAGCTGTACTGCCCATCATCCACAGTACAGGGGGAAAGTAAGTGACCCCCTATGTAATGTAACCAATAACACAGCTGTACCGCCCATCATCCACAGTACAGGAGGAAAGTAAGTGACCCCCTATGTAATGTAACCAATAGCACAGCTGTACCGCCCATCATCCACAGTACAGGGGGAAAGTAAGTGACCCCCTATGTAATGTAACTAATAACACACAGCTGTACCGCCCATCATCCACAGTACAGGAGGAAAGTAAGTGACCCCCTATGTAATGTAACTAACACACAGCTGTACCGCCCATCATCCACAGTACAGGAGGAAAGTAAGTGACCCCCTATGTAATGTAACTAATAACACAGCTGTACCGCCCATCATCCACAGTACAGGAGGAAAGTAAGTGACCCCCTATGTAATGTAACTAATAACACTCAGCTGTACCACCCATCATCCACAGGGCAGGAGGAAAGTAAGTGACCCCCTATGTAATGTAACTAATAACACACAGGTGTACCGCCCATCATCCACAGTACAGAAGGAAAGTAAGTGACCCCCTATGTAATGTAACTAATAACACACAGCTGTACCGCCCATCATCCACAGTACAGGAGGAAAGTAAGTGACCCCCTATGTAATGTAACTAATAACACACAGCTGTACCGCCCATCATCCACAGTACAGGAGGAAAGTAAGTGACCCCCTATGTAATGTAACTAATAACACACAGCTGTACCGCCCATCATCCACAGTACAGGAGGAAAGTAAGTGACCCCCTATGTAATGTAACTAATAACACACAGCTGTACCGCCCATCATCCACAGTACAGGAGGAAAGTAAGTGACCCCCTATGTAACTAATAACACACAGCTGTATCGCCCATCATCCACAGTACAGGGGGAAAGTAAGTGACCCCCTATGTAATGTAACTAATAACACACAGCTGTACCGCCCATCATCCACAGTACAGGGGGAAAGTAAGTGACCCCCCTATGTAATGTAACCAATAACACACAGCTGTACCACCCATCATCCACAGTACAGGGGGAAAGTAAGTGACCCCCTATGTAATGTAACTAATAACACACAGCTGTACCGCCCATCATCCACAGTACAGGAGGAAAGTAAGTGACCCCCTATGTAATGTAACTAATAACATACAGCTGTACCGCCCATCATCCACAGTACAGGGGGAAAGTAAGTGACCCCCTATGTAATGTAACTAATAACACAGCTGTACCGCCCATCATCCACAATACAGGAGGAAAGTAAGTGACCCCCTATGTAATGTAACCAATAACACACAGCTGTACCGCCCATCATCCACAGTACAGGAGGAAAGTAAGTGACCCCCTATGTAATGTAACTTATAACACACAGCTGTACCACCCATCATCCACAGTACAGGAGGAAAGTAAGTGACCCCCTATGTAATGTAACTAATAACACAGCTGTACCGCCCATCCCCCACAGTACAGGAGGAAAGTAAGTGACCCCCTATGTAATGTAGCTAATAACACACAGCTGTACCGCCCATCATCCACAGTGCAGGAGGAAAGTAAGTGACCCCCTATGTAATGTAACTAATAACACACAGCTGTACCGCCCATCATCCACAGTACAGGAGGAAAGTAAGTGACCCCCTATGTAATGTAACTAATAACACACAGCTGTACCACCCATCATCCACAGTACAGGAGGAAAGTAAGTGACCCCCTATGTAATGTAACTAATAACACACAGCTGTACCACCCATCATCCACAGTGCAGGAGGAAAGTAAGTGACCCTTTATGTAATGTAACTATTAACACACAGCTGTACTGTGTATCACGGGCATAGTACATGTAGCGTTTTACTCTACCAGTACATATACACAGTGTGCACCACGAAGTCAGACTAGCGGTCATCTTTGCTTCTCCAGGCCTGGAGGGTTGTTTTATTGAACCAAGCACAGGATCCACCATTCACAATAGTCACAGCTCACCTCCTCCCCTCCCTGTACAGACAGGATTACACTTAGAGGAGATACCTATACATAGATAGCACAGGATCCACCATTCACAATAGGGGATGTCATAGCTCACCCCCGCCTCTCTGCACAGAGCATACCCACAACACTCACCCTAATAAGTCAAAAAGAACAAAGCTCACCTGCCGCCCCTCTGTGCACAGGTCACGGATAGAGATGAGCAAGCATACTCGGTAAGGCGATTTACTCGAGAGAGCATCGTCTTTTTCGAGTAACTGCTGGCTCATCCCTGAAGATTCAGGGGGGGGGGGGAGCTCCTCTGCAACCCCCCACTCACCCCCCCCCCCCCGAATCTTCAGGGACGAACCAACAGTTACTCGAAAAAGGCGATGCTCTCGGGTAAATCGCCTTACCGAGTATGCTCGCTCATCTCTAGTCACGGAGCATGCCCACAACATAATATATCCAATAGAAGTCTTTACAGATTGAGGAACTAAGAATTTGTCACTTTTTTCTTTTGATAAATGAGATATTTGATAATTGAGGCGGTCGTGGATGCAGTGATATAAATCATTTTTAATGAGGAAATCTATACATACATTTAAATATATGCAGGGTTTCCAAAACCTTTTATTAAAAAACATTTTTAAACATACAGTGCAGCGAGCTGGAGTTGGCGGGAGTAGCTTGAGTGGGTGCGCCAACTCTAGACTGGTCACGGTGGTGGCTACGTGGCCTACAAGGATAGCTCATGTGGCAGGCGGGATTGCAAAGTGGTTTTCGGCTAAAGCACTTAGTGTAAATTCTTCGTGACGCCAGTGCCTTACAATGAATGTGTTTGTGGTTACATGAGGAGACAAGTCCATAGATGTAACAGTAAAACTGAAGGCGCACACTTCTATTAGCTTTGAGGGCTACAAATGATGTTCACACTTTTTCTTGTAACAAACAGTAAACTCTCTAGCATCTTCTTGAACATATGAAATGACATACATTAATTCCTTTACCTTCTCCTGAAGAATGAGCTAGGAGGTTATTTGTGGAGACATGGGGGGATGGGGGGGGCAGTGCAAGCTTTATTGTGGACACACTGACTCCTGACTTTGCAGAGACAAGTTAAACTCACAGTTGCTGTGTCTCGTTCCAGCTTACACAAAGTCTGCCCTGGCCCAGGTTTCTCCTGGCAGTGTTGAAAAAGACTCCTCTTCTTTTTTGGTCTCTTACTGATCAAGTCTCCCGGCTCCTGCACCCCTCAAGCACTTGCTTGCTCCTTTCCTTACATCTCTGCTTCTCTCTGCCTTCTGCTTCTCACTCATTCCACTACCCCCCCACTAGCTCACTTTCTTGAGCTGCATTTGACTCCTCCCACTCCTCCAATCAATGGAGCTCTCTCCTAGGTCACATGGTTTCTTCCAGTAACACAAATTCTCTCAGGAGGGAGGCAGAGCAACCAAGAAATTAGCTGCAGGCGGCCAATTAGAAGGGGCACGGTTGCCAGTCAGATTACATTTAACCCATTACGAAGGGAAAAACTGTTTCTCCTGAAGGGTGCCTCCTGTGCCCCCTAAGGGCTCATAGTGAGGTCCCTGGGACCTATTAACCCTTTCCACTCCAATTTGTATCCTGGTTTTCCTAGGGGGGCTTACTCTTTTTCTGCCATTAAACAACGGCGCTATCTGCTGGCTAAAGCCAGTACTGCATGAGGTGACATGTTGGATAGGCTCTGACAGCAGAGAGGCTCTCAATATACAGTAAGAGAACCCTGACGGACGTCTTCCAACATCAGAGCTGTACAGCCTTAAATCATACTGTCTTTAGACGTCAGACAGTGGATTGGAAAGGGTTAATCTGAAGCCTGCCCTGTAGAACCCTCAGGATCACTACAGTTCCACCCTATTTAGAACACAGCTGTCCTCATTGTTAACTATGTTTTGAAGCACGAGACAGTTTACCAATCTATGTTTACGACAGCTCATTTATATTTGAGTACTTGCAAGTATATTTTTTATGTGTATTAAAATTCTGGCCAAGATGACATCTTACGTCTCAGCTGGCTATGGGGCCCTTACTTTTCTCTCCACATTCTGATGATTGCACATATCACAGTTATGCATAAAATGACATTTAACGAACTGTAAGGCAAGTAACCTGGAAGGGAAGAGTTAATTGGTTAGTATCAGACTGTTACGTTCACGTGGGCATATAAGCACCAGGCCCACACGAATGTTACCGGAGATAGGGACTGCCAACCAAACACTTACCTTGTATAACAGCACACAACAGACTGAATTGCTGAAATAAATACGAGGGATTATTTCGTGAATTGGCCAAGTCACTTAAGCCACGAGCCCAGCGATCAAGGGTCCTTGTATCTCACAGTCCCTACACTAGCAAGAAAACAGACCCTAAGCTGCAGGGAGAATGGCAGGACCCTACCTAATAAGTGGGACGATCACCTAGATAAAGGCAGCCCCAGGCTGGAACCTCGGTCCTGAATATCCCTCGAGTTAATATACGAAACCAGACAGACTGGCACACAGAACACAAAACACAAACCAACACATTAGGGCTAGCATGCCCCAAAAGAAAAACAAACAAAAAAAAAAACCACACATAGAACAGGACAGTTCACTCCTCATGTCTAGCCGTCCGCACCACATGCGCAGAACAGGGCCGTCCGCACCACATGCGCAGAACAGGGCCGTCCGCACCACATGCGCAGAGCAGGGCCGTCCGCACCTTGCATACCAGAACATAACAGACGAAATTGCTGAAATTAATACGAGGGATTAGTTCGTGAATTGGCCAAGTCACTTAAGCTGCGAGCTCAGCAATCAAGGGTCCTCGTGTCTCACGGTTCCTATACTAGCAAGACAACTGACCCCAAGCTGCAGGCAAAATGGCAGGACCCTACCTAATAAGCAAGGCGATCACCTCGATAAAGGCGACCCTGCGCTGAAACCTCGGTCCTGACTATCCCTGAAGGGTTAATACACGTTACCAGACAGACTGGCAAACAGGACAGCCGTCCGCACCATATACACAGAGGAGGGCCCTCCGCACCATATACACAGCAGCACAACCCAGACAAAGGTTATGAATAATAAGTCCACATTATTGAAACAACCTGGAAGAGAAAACATAAAATCATAATGTTAAGTCTACGAGGTGACGGCCTTTTTAGAGATCGTGGGGCACACAGACCATAAGTTTAGGATGCACCACGTGGTCCTCTAGTAATGTGTCCTTCAAAAGCAAGTAAGAAGCAAAAACACAAATCTCCAAGTAGTCTCATGGGGCAAATTCCTTGAATGGTACAAATTCACAGAGTAGTCTCTCAGGGCACGAACCTTATAACAGTCTCTAAGTAGTCTCTCAGGGTATGAACCTTATAACAGTCTCTAAGTAGTCTCTCAGGGTATGAACCTTATAACACAGTCTCTGAGTAGTCTCTCAGGGCACGAACCTTATAACACAGTCTCTGAGTAGTCTCTCAGGGTATGAACCTTATAACACAGTCTCTGAGTAGTCTCTCAGGGTATGAACCTTATAACACAGTCTCTGAGTAGTCTCTCAGGGCACGAACCTTATAACAGTCTCTAAGTAGTCTCTCAGGGCATGCACCTTATAACACAGTCTCTGAGTAGTCTTTCAGGGTATGAACCTTATAACACAGTCTCTGAGTATTCTCTCAGGGCACGAACCTTATAACACAGTCTCTGAGTAGTCTCTCAGGGCATGAGCCTTATAACACAGTCTCTAAGTAGTCTCTCAGGGTATGAACCTTATAACACAGTCTCTAAGTAGTCTCTCAGGGCATGAGCCTTATAACACAGTCTCTGAGTAGTCTTAGGGCATGAACCTTATAACACAGTCTCTGAGTAGTCTCTCAGGGCATGAACCTTTTAACACAGTCTCTGAGTAGTCTCTCAGGGCACGAGCCTTATAACACAGTCTCTGAGTAGTCTCTCAGGGAATGAACCTTATAACACAGTCTCTGAGTAGTCTCTCAGGGCACGAAACTTATAACACAGTCTCTGAGTAGTCTCTCAGGGCACGAAACTTATAACACAGTCTCTGAGTAGTCTTTCAGGGCACGAACCTTCTAACACAGTCTCTGAGTAGTCTCTCCGGGCATGAACCTTATAACACAGTCTCTAAGTAGTCTCTCAGGGCACGAACCTTATAACACAGTCTCTGAGTAGTCTCTCAGGGTATGAACCTTATAACACAGTCTCTAAGTAGTCTCTCAGGGCACGAACCTTATAACACAGTCTCTGAGTAGTCTCTCAGGGTATGAACCTTATAACACAGTCTCTGAGTAGTCTCTCAGGGCACGAACCTTATAACAGTCTCTGAGTAGTCTCTCCGGGCATGAACCTTATAACACAGTCTCTAAGTAGTCTCTCAGGGCACGAACCTTATAACACAGTCTCTAAGTAGTCTCTCAGGGCACGAACCTTATAACACAGTCTCTGAGTAGTCTCTCAGGGTATGAACCTTATAACACAGTCTCTGAGTAGTCTCTCAGGGCATGAACCTTATAACACAGTCTCTGAGTAGTCTCTCAGGGTATGAACCTTATAACACAGTCTCTGAGTAGTCTCTCAGGGCACGAACCTTATAACACAGTCTCTGAGTAGTCTCTCAGGGCATGAACCTTATAACACAGTCTCTGAGTAGTCTCTCAGGGTATGAACCTTATAACACAGTCTGCACTGGAGACTCTAGTATCATCAACGGGCTCTGGTACCAGGTCATCAGATCAGCCGAATCAAAGGGTATTGGACACAGTGTCTTACTTGGCTCGGGTTCAGAGTCAGTGTCCGTTTTTTCAGCTGCAGAGTCTGTCTGTTCCGGCGGTGGCGTGGTTGCAGGACAGAGTTTAAGTCGATTGTGATGAACAATCTGAGGTCTCTTGTTAGTCTTGGTAATGCAGTACAGTCCTTTCTTGAGATGGAATAGAGGATATGACATAAGGTTGTAGTTCTCACAAGTTTGCCAGTTCAATGTTCCTTTCGAAGCCAGACTTGATCTCCATCTTGTAACGAAGTAGCATGGGCATACTTATTGAAGTCTGCTTGTTGTTTCTGTCGCACTCCCTTCATTTGGGTATTAACAAAGAGTTGTGGTTCCTTGAGGCGTTGTTGACCATCTTGCACCCATTCTGTAGTGGGTAAAAGATTCATTTGATCGGGAACCTGAAGTCCCAATGCAAGATGGGAGGGTAGTATTCCTTGTCTGCTGAACATCATGTAATAGGGGGTGTATTCTGTAGAGCAATGGGTGGTATTATTGTAGGTGTAGATCAGTTCTGGGAGAAGGTTAGGCCATTGTGCTCTTTGATGTGGAGGAATGGTTCGGAGGAATTCCAGGATAGTCTGGTTTGTCCTTTCACAGAGTCCATGCCCTTGCGGGTGGTAGACAGTGGTACAGAGTTTCTTGCATTTGTAAAGAGCACAAAGTTCTTGAAATAATTGGAACTCAAACGCAGCTCCTCTATCTGATAGGATATTCTCAGAACACCCATAGGTAAGCAGCAAAATTGTTCCAGACCACTGCAGCTGTGGTCTTCGCTGTCAGATTCCTGATGGGTACGGCCACTGTGAATTTAGTATAATGATTGACCATGGCCAGTATGTAGCTTATCCTGAGTGACTGCGTTCAATGTTCAAGTGGTCAATAACTAGGAGCTCCAACAGCTGAGAGGCAATGATAGGATGGATGGCGGCCTTTCGATCAGATTTAGCCCTCCGTCTTGTCTCACAGGTGAAACATTTCTGACACAATTTTTCTATGTCGGCCCACATCCCAACCCAATAGAATCGCTTCGGATTGTGACTATGGTCTTTTGGATGCCGAAGTGTCCAGACTGGTCATAGTAAGCAGTAAGAACTTGGCTAGCATCCAGTTGGGGTATTTGTATTTGATGTACTTTGTTACCTGAGACAGAATCTGTGGAATTTCTCAGTATAAGGCCTTTTTTAAGAAATAGTCTTTTTCTCTGTCTCCAGAGGCACTGTAGTTTGGAGTCTGGTGCTTTTCAAATAATCCCCTTGGAAAGTGAACCAGATAGCAAATACTCCTGGATGTCTCTGAAAGTTCTACTGTCCTGTTGGAGAAGGAGCCATCTCTGGCTTTTTATTTTGGAAGTCCTGGGGTTTGTTGAATGAGTCATTTGTGACTGAGCTTTGTTGGGTTTGCCGGACACTGAAGTTAGGCATTTCTACCTCTTCCCATTGGTCTTCTTCAGGATATGGGTCTACAGCCATAGTTAACCTGGACAGAGCATCAGCATTTTTGTAGCTTTTCCAGCTCAATATTTCACAGTGAAATCAAAATTGGCTAATCTGGAGAACCATCTCTGCTCTAGGGCTCCAAGTTTTGCAGAGTTCAAGTGGGCTACTGGATTATTGTCAGTATAGGCTATAAATTTTGCTGCAGCTAGATAGTCCTTGAACTTTTCTGTAATAGCCCACACAAGTGCTAGAAGTTCTAATTTGAAGGAACTATATTTTTGGTCATTTTGTTCAGAGACTTTCAAGGATTGGCTAGCATAGGCAATCACTCTTTCCTTGCCTTTCTGAACCTGAGTGAGAACTGCACTAGTCCCTTAAAGTTGCCATTTGTGTAGAGGCTGAGTGTAATCAGGGTATGCCAGAGTAGGAGGAGTAATCAATTTCCCTTTAAGGACTTGGAAAGCATATTCTTGTTCTTCTTCCCAATTGATGGGAATGGGCTTCCGGTGTGGCTCTTTGGGATGCCCTCTCAATACCTCCTGCAATGGCTCAGCTATGCATGCAAATTTTGATATGAAATGCCTGTAGTAACCTACAAACCCTGGAAAACTACAAACTTCCTTAAAGGTCTAAGGAGTGGGACAGTTTTTGATGGCCTCGGTTTTTCGGGATGTACCCCTTCAGCACTGACGATGTGGCCTAAATATCGGACTTGAGTCTGCAACAGGTGACATTTTGATGGCTTAATCTTGAGCCCATGCTTAATGAGAATCTGAAATACTTCGCCCAGATGTTGCAGGCGATCTTCATAGGTCTTAGAATAAATGATGATATCATCGAGGTAGAGGAGCAGAGTCTCAAAATTTTTGTGACCAGGACAACGTTTCATCAGTCTCTGGAAGGTATCTGGAGTGTTACACAGTCCAAAATGCAGCTTAACTCAAACAGGCATATGGCGGTAGTAAATGCCGTTTTTTTCTTGATCGGGCTCGTACATAGGGACCTGCCAATTACCACTAGTAAGATCTAGCATGGAGAAATAAGCTGCAGAACCTAAAGCAGTCAAAGATTCCTCTATTTGGGTGTTAGGTCCTGCAGGCTGAGGCGTCGTCCTGTCTCCTAAGTCTGCTTCTGTGTCTTCCAGCACTCACAGGGTTACTGTGGCTACCCCCTCTGCACAGCCTGTGGGGATTTGTAATCAGCTTCCTATTTAAACCCTCCAGACCTCTCCCACAATGCTTGGTGTTGTTGTCATTTCCTGTACGATTGCATGCAAGTTGCTGGTGCAGCCTTTTAGTCTGTATTCACTTTGTTGTGTATCCTAAACCAGTTTTCACTGTGTCTTGGTGTGTTCCCAGCTTCCTGTGTGCTTGCTACTGGGTTTTGTTTGTCTGTGCATTCTCTGCATCTGTGAGCTCTGCTCAGGACTGTCTCTGGTTTCCGGTTTATGTTTACTCCTGCATATTGGTGTGGCTTGGTGCATATGACCCTAGATACCTATCCTCACCAGGTAGGTAGGGACGTCTAGGAGTCAGGGTCAGGAAAGGTGGCCTGGACCTCTCCACCTTCAGGAGTATCTCCATGATAGGGACACCTCATCTATCTGAGTTCAGGGTAAGGCCCATTCTCACTATTGTGCCGAGTTCCCGCATTCTGTTCTGTCTTCGCCTTGGAGTCAGCTGTCTATCCTGCTGGGTAGTTCCGTTTGGCAGGGCGACACAGTGGATCCACAAGCATTATGTAACATCAGGGCAGCGGGTATGCATCCTTATGAGTGATATTGTTGAGCTTGCTATAGTCCACACAAAAACGGATGCCACCATCTTTTTTGACAAGCACTATAGTCGCAGCCCAGGGGCTATAACTCTCCTGAATGATTTTAGCGTCTTTCATCTCCCGAATTATGGACTCGACTTGCTGATATGAGGAAGGTGGTATTATTGCCTAATACCACCTTCCTCATATCAGCAAGTCGAGTCCATAATTCGGGAGAGATATTGCCTATCTCTCTTTTATTAGAGCATGGCTGTCTGAGCGATGGTATGAGATGCTTTTGACTTGGCTAAAGTCCATGGCATGCTTACTAAAGGCAGCTTGATTTTCTCGAGCCACGTTCTGTACCCCTCATATTTGTTCTTTAGGTGATGGAGTCTCCAATAAGCAAGCTAGCTAACCATGACTCCTCACCCTGGGTTCGGGAATGGTTCTGCTGGGCATATTGCTGTACTTCTCTGCCGTTGGGGCCTAGAATGTCTTCGGTGTGAAGAAGGGAAGCTTGTGCCACTGCTGCATATCTTTTTAGTTGAAAAGAGGTATCCCCGATTATTGATGAGATGAACTGGTACCCTTCCTGAAGACACTGTAACAATAGTTCTGGCGGGCATCAGGAAAGGGTGCTCTTCCATATGAATGGGTTCGACTAATGCCTGATAATCTTTTCCCTGAAGTCCAGGCCTGGTCTATTTTCGGGGGAACCACCACCAGTCTAACATCCTTAACACAGGCTCGCCCTACATGGCCTTTGGGATTGGCGAACCTCTGCTATGCTGACAGGGCTTTGATAGTTTTCTTCAACACGACTTATTGGGCCTGGGATTCTGCAGGAACAGACACCTGCAACACTTCCAGCATTTCCTTGGAGCAGTTTTGCAAAATGTTCATGCTTTGTACAATGGTTGGAGCATTTCTATCTTGCATGTCTACTACCAGGATGGTCTGTTTTGGTAATTCGGCCCTTCCAACAAGAACCGTAGGTTCCCAATACCCCACTACAGGTACTGGCTGGACATTGCTAGCCGTAACATCAAGCAACTGTTTTGGTGCGCAAATCAGAGCGTTTAAGGTTCAGTACTTTTCAAAACTAGCTTTTTTTATTAGTGGTGACTTGCGATCTGGTGTCTAATAGGGCTGGAAGAGGTATGCCTTCAATGTACAAAGTGACTTCAGGTCACGGGCCGACATACTTCAACAGCCATTTGGAGGGAGATGGACCTACACTTTGTCCACCTGGGGTATGGTCCTTGGACCCTGGGGAAACCCTGTTTAACTTCTGGCGGGTACATTCTAGTTGGTCATAGTGCTGACAGTGCTTGCAGCATGGTTGCTCACCTCGAGGATAGTTTTCAGGATGCTACGGTGACCCAGGAGGAGGCCTACACTCTCCGGCCACAGGCCATGGAGAGAAAGTCTGACTCTCTAAGCCCCCCAACTTTTTACGTAAAGTAGCCACATTACGGGCCAGTTCAGCCATTTGTTTTTGCATCTCCTGCACTGGCTCTTCAATAGGTGCTCCAGTCTGAGTAGCTTGTCGGGCTGCTTGCATTTGTGGGGGCAAAGCTGCTGCACCTCTCTAATTATACCAGTGAAGGTTTCAAGATCATCTAGCAAGGACACCTGTGGTTCGGCTCCCAGCACTTGGATGGCCAATTCCTTAAACTCAAGAAAGCTACTAGTGGGGTGTTGAACGGATAGCATCTTTAACTGGCTCCGGAGGGTTTCTGTCACTACCCCCTCTATGAACTGCTCTCGGAGGGCTTGATCTGCCCCGTCAGCTTCTTTAGGGTCGTCATGGATCACTGCCTTCATGTCTTCCTGCAAGGGCAAGGCATAATCTCAGAGAGTCTCACCTGGCGCTTGCCTTCTATTAAAGAAATGTTTTTTGACATGGTGTGGGCTTCAAAGATACTTTGCAGCTTCTCTAAAATTTGGTCTACTATTTACTTTTGTGCTCGGGGCCAAATTTTTACTTCCAGGGCAGCTGCTCCTTCTAACTGCCCTATCAACATCTCAACTTTCTGCTCCATGGCAACCGAGTAGAGATGGAACATGGTTCCCATATTGCTCTTAAATTCTCTCAGCATATGCCTTACTCCACTATAATGTGGCAGCCAAGAGGCACCTAAACAATAAGGCGTCGTTAAAGGCATGATAAAAGCAGAATTAGGGGCTGGAGAAAGGCTAGGCTGCTCCGTATCACTGCTGCCGGACATGCTGATAGATTATTTGGAGTCCGTTTCACTTTCGGCACAATTTTTAAAAATAGGGTGCTAGCCCTTTAAATACTAAAATTTTGGGGGAAATCGCAGGACAGGTCACAGAGGTCTATATCCTGTTCGTGATGCCAAAAATCCCAGTGCTGCAGTGAGCAGAAGATGGCAGGTGTAGCTTGAGTGGGTGCTTCAACTCTAGACTGGTCACGGCCTACAAGGATAGCTCGCGCGGCAGGCAGGATTGCAAAGGGGTTTTTGGCTAAAGTAATGTGTTAATTCTTCGTGATGCCAGTGCCTTAGAACGAATGCATTTATGTTGTGAAATGAAGAGATAAGTCCATAGATGTAACAGTAAAACTGAAGGCACACAGTTTACTTTGACTTAAGGAGTGCGGACAATGTTCACCCTTCTTGTAACAAACAGTAAAGTCTCCTGCAACTTTTTGAACATATTAAATGACATTCATTAATTCCTTGACTCTTTCCTGAAGAATCGGTTGGAGGGCTGAACTAGGAGGTTATTTGTGGAGGCATGGGGGGAACAGTGCAGGCTCTCTTGTGGACGCGCTGACTCCTGACTGTGCAGGTTACACTCGCGGTTGCTGTCTGGTTTCCTTCCAGCTTACACAAGGTCTGCCCTGCCTCAGGTTCCTCCTAGCAGGGTTGATAGAAACTCCTCTCCCGCTCTGTCTGATCAAGTCTCCCGACTCCTGCACTCCTCCAGCTCTTGCTTGCTCCTTTCCTTACATCCCTCCTCTTCTCTCTCTTCTCCCGCTCTCTCCTTCTGCTGACCCATTGCACTCACTTTCCCGAGCTGCACTTGACTCCTCCCACTCCACCAATCAACGGAGCTCTCTCCTGGGTCACATGGCAAGTTTCCTCCAGTAACATAAATTCTGTCAGGAGGGAGGCAGAGCAACCAAGAAATTATCAGCAGGCAGCCAATCAGAAGGGGCACTGTTGCTAGGCAGATCACAATTAACAGTGTTTTACTCCTGAAGGGTGCCTCCTGTGTCCCCCTAAGGGCTCATGGCGAGGTCCCCGGGACCTATTAACCTGAAGCCTGCCTTGAGGACCCTCAGGGTCACCACCACAGCACTGTCACATGTTTTAGGCAAGTGGGGAAAAAATCCTGCAGAATAAGAATGTTTTCAGAAAAAGAAAAGATAATAGTTTATTTTTGCCAGTTAACAAAATGCAAAAATGACTGGAAAAAAGAGAGATGTAATCCCATCAGCATTTGGTGTGACACTTGCACACAGTTTTTGAAGGCACTCGGCAGAGAGGTTATTCCAGACATCTTGGAGGACTAAGCCCAGATCTTCTGTGGATGTCGGCTCGCTCCAATCCTTCTGTCTCTTCATGTAATTGTGAGAGCTTCAGGCTCAGGGTCTCCCCTTCAGTTGTCTCTGGGAGGGATAGACCCAACTCCCTTACGCTCCCCCGATGCCGCTCCGGCAGGGGTGCCAGCTGGGACTCATGACCCAGATCTGGAGAGGACCAGGCCTGATGTGCTGCGGTGGCCCAGAGGCTCCAGGGAAAGGTCACAAACAGCTCCGAAGTGGACATCTTTGCGTTAACAGTAGGGGGCGCCCCACATGCTTTCATTATGATGAGTTATGTTTCTTCTAATACCAGTGAGTTTGGAGAGCTGCGGGTACAGAGGTTCCGGCTGCCACTCTGGCATTTCCCGTTGTCCTTCATGGGTTAGTCAGTCGGTGAGAAGGACTGTGAGTTGTGTGGGAGTGCTTCAGAGGTATCTCCCGCACCCGTTAATACTGCAGAGGGGACCTAACGGGTGACCTGTCCTGGTGCCCTGCTGGAGATAGCTAAGGTTTCTGGGAGCACAGTTGTCCTGTAATCAGCCGCTGCCCGGCCCGGAAGCATTAACCATCTCCAATCCACTGTCTGACCTCTGAAGACATTATGATTTAAGGCTGTACAGCTCCGATGTTGGAAGACATCCGTCGGGGTTCTCTTACTGTATATTGCCAGCCTCTCTGCTGTCGGAGTCTATCCAACGTGTCACCTCATGCAGTACTGGCTTTAGCCAGCAGATAGCGCCGTTGTGTAATGGTAGAAAAAGAGAGAGCCCCCCTAGGAAAGCCAGGATACAAATTGGATTGGAAAGGGTTAAGACCCCCACCATATGGACTAGTGCCGCACTGTGCTTGAAATAAGGGGGGAGAGAAAGACACAGACGCTGTACGCTTCTGGGGAGAACTCTGCACAGGCCGCGAAGCAAACGTCCAACGGCTGCTAAGGAAGTCACCTTCCATCTGATCTGCGGATGATCGCTGCTAAGGACTTCCTATATCCCGTGAGAAGTAAGCAAAGTCCTACAAACGGTCACACGGCCGGTTAACCGCCTGACCGTTAAAGACACCTGGGTTCCGGATTCAATGACTGTGACGTTGCTGATATGACCGTAGCGGCTGTTTTGCTTTTTGCATCGCTGTCCTGTTTGGATAAATGTTTCCCACATTCAGGATGCCGGCTGACGATAAATACATGGGGTATCCCAGACCGGGTCCGAGCTGCCCGCTACCCCGTAACTCCCCAGTGGGTAGGGGCATATCCATCTAACACCTATTTCCGTCCTCGGCTTCTGTCTTGGCCATAGTCGGGTCGGTAGGTATAAGTCTCTTTTCCGTGCAATGGATTTCTTCTCAGAGCCCTTACATTAGTGCTTACCCCGTACCGGAGATCCACAGTCCTGCAACGTACCCAGATAAGCTGCCGCGGCCGGATTGGGGGAGGAGGGAGTAAGATAGCAGTAGACTCCGAAAGTTCTTGTAACATCCATAAGGAGGAAGTAACAAGCGAGGATGAACTGTGTGTTACAATGTTTTTTTGGCCAGCAGCGTCTTTCTTCGTGGTGTCCTTCCATGATCACCATGCTTGGTCAGTGTCTCTCTAATAGGGATCACATGAAGAGAGGTCTCTGCAGTCTGTAGGCTCTTCTGTGGGTCCTCTGCGGTTCTTCTTGGGTTCTTTCTCCCATCTTTCAGGATTGCCCGTTGTGCTCTTGGAGTGATATAACAAGACGCTCCTGGGGAGGGTAGATCAGTCCTGAATGTCCTCCATCTGTAGATGATAACCGGGGACTGGTGGACACCCCAGCCATTGACTTTTGTAGCCTTTTCTAGCTTCATGCATCTGTATAACACGTCTTCTGAGCTCTTCTAAAAGTTACTTACATTGAGGCGAAGTTCCCACTAACCAATTATTGAAAAGAACAGATCTGTCAGTAATCAGGCTTTGTGCACCTTTATTTAATAGGCAAAACCTCAGTTCAACCTGCACTTCCATCTCATCTCCTTAATGTAAACCCCTCTTGCCAATTAGCTCTTGGAGAAATCAGTAACACAGGGGTTCACTTACTTTTCCTCCCTGCACCGTGGATGATGAGCGTTATAGCTGTTATTAGTTACATTGTGTTTGTAATTGTGACTTGAATACAATCAGACACATTGTATTAGTGACCAGTGCAGAAATTTAGGGTATTTCAAAGGGTTCACTTACTTTTTCTTGCAGCTGTTTCTGTTACGTTTTGCTTCATCCTGTATATAAAACCTCAGCATCGTCTTCCCTATATTATACCTGATATCTGCATATTTCCATGTCAGACATAGACAGCATTAGTGGTGTAACCCCACCGCCCAAGGGAGGCATCTGCAGGCTCAGCACCATCCACCATGGTCTGTGGGGGGTCGGTGATCCGGGGATTTGGGATTTCCAGGCCTGGATTAGCGCTTCACACCTGTGGTTTTTAATATCAGGAGGGGTTAACCCTTCTTCTTCCGTCAGGCACAATGCTCACAGAGATTTTCCACCCCTGCCTGTGATCCTAATACTGGCAGAAATTATGAATGGAGATATAGGCATAAACGTGGGATCATGGGATAACAGAGGGGTAACATGAAGCTCCTGGGTCCCAAATCAAAGCCTGAAAAAGGGCCCCGTAGAGGGGCCCAAGCCTTTATGCTGTCTCAGGGGAATTATAAAATGACGCTTCTCACTCCTGCAAAAAAACTCATTTTAATGACATTGAAAGCACCAATACATGAGATACCCAACACATATTTGAACCATTGATACTTGTCTGAGCCGACAGCAAATAGTGGCCCCAGTAGCTATAGTGACCCCATTAGTGGCTCCAGAAGTAATAGTGACCCCCATAGTAGCCCCAGTAGTAATAGTATCTGCTGCTAAGTCTGTGGCCGCTGACCTCTCCCCCTGGTATCTGCGTTGCATGCAAGATGGTGCACCCAGATGCCGGGGGGGGGGGGGGGGGGGGGGGGGGGAGAGCTCAGTGGTCTCATACTCTGGACTGCAGCTGCAAGATGGGTGAATGGAATGTCTATCGGGCTGCTGCCCGGCTGACTTGCAGTAGACAAATATTTTTTATCAGCTGGATGGCAACCTGCTGTCCCCTTGAGGTTGGGTGGACTGCTGCTTGAGATGGCAGTCTCAGGTTGCATCATGGTAGGGGCTTCCCTGACCCTGCTCCATTTACAATATGCCAATACTGGGGTCTTCTTACGTTGTCGTTGGGGACTTTGCTGCGCTTCTGTTGCACCCTCTGTAGCTGCCCTTCTGGATGCCTGGCATATCGCTCCACTCTGATGTCCCTGATTGTTGCAGGGGCCCGTGAAGCAGTATTAAAGTTTAGTCCTAGTTCTTTTGTTATCGCTTGGCTGCCAATACATTTCCCCTCTTGTACGTTCCTGCAGTACAAAATGGTGCAAAGTTTTCCCCATTTGTGCCACATGCGCAAAATGGATTTGTAAGAATTGGATGCAGATTCTATATATCAATACGGCCTTTCTGATTTATCTCATCAGACTTTCCCCGCTTGTCACTGCCAGAAATTCTCTCTACTGTCTCAACCTGTGTGAAATGTGCATAACTGATACCCTAAATAAGTAGCAGGGCCAGACAGAAGTTGAAGTACAGTATAGCACCCAACTGCCCTCTAAATGGTGAATCATTGTGCACATCGTGCCACGGGCAGCTTTAGATAGGGGTAATACGGTACGTAAGGAGGGTTAAGCTTCACTACCCTTACCATAGGGACTGCCTATGTAAATGAGCTTGCACTGCAATTTTAACAGTTGCCACTAGATGTCACTGTTGTTGCAGAAGACAGGAGATTATACATGTAGCTGCAGGCAGGAAGTGAGACCATGCGTGGCCGAGGCAACGTATTAAAAAGTTCACATCCGTGTTGAATTTTCTATTATGGTTCATCCTAAAAGCAGAAAAACAGAAAAAAAACACATCCTGTAAAAAGTACATTGATTTTGGTTGGCCTCTGCTCTGCTTGGTTTCCGCTTTTTTGACAGAAAAAAGACTGATCTGCGGGACATTTTTTCCAACCAAAGTTATGGGAAGACAAAGATAATGGAGCTTTCTGATTTTTTGTTTAACATTGCTGTTGTAAGTGGGGTGAGCAGTGCCCCCTACAGCTTGTAGCGCCCTGGCTGCTCTGATATAAAGCCCAGGAGCCACTCATGTAGTCCTGCCCACTCTGGTCTCGGATGCATCCAGGAGGGGGGTGAGGAGGAGAGCGCTGACAGGTGCTGAAGTCAGGTTCCCTGAGCCCCAATTTTCTAGGCCACACTTCCCTGCTGGGCCAGTGGCAGGGAGAGCTGCGCAGCAGCGCTGGGTAATCAGCAATTAGAAGTGGTGTGTAGGAGTCCCCTCCATAGGCCAGTGCCACAGTGTGCCATAGGGAATACAAGCAGTGACACAGCTACAGTTAGCTGTAGCTTAGGGTGAAGCAGTGACTGAGGCCACGTAACAGGGACGTGGTGGCAGCCACTATGGAGAGCGCTGTAGAAGATTATGAATGGCCCCGATGACCATAGGACCAAAAGGCCCTGAGGCTGGCCGGAGTCCAAGGGAAAGCACCAAAGCTGTAGCCCAGACCTGGAGGGGCCGATGGACTGGGACTGTGTTACAGAGCAATGGTTGAGGCTGAACCTCCCGCCATTGTGTGTAAGTGAGGCTCAGCCTTGTTAAAATCCATGGCAAATACCAACAAGGATAATAGGTCGTCAGTAGGCATGCTGTGACGGTAAGGATGAAATATACCATAGTCATGTGGGCACTAGTGGGTGAACAGAGGCTTGAATAGTTTATAATGGACTGAGGTAATTACCATGGTAAGAGTGGAGCTGGGAAGCCGAGTGTTAATTCTGAATGAAAATGTTTAACCCTTCATAATGTAATGTGTAGAGAGAGAATAGGAGCGTTTGGTTAATGACCGTTATGCTAATGATTTGTTAATTGATTTGCATTGCGGTATTCAGACCTGCGCTTTTCACACGCTTGAAAATAAAATCCCAGCATGTCCGATATTGGTCCATATTATGGTTGGAAATTGCCCATTAAAGCCGACGGGATTGTGTAAATCTGCAGTAAGTACCCATAATACACGCTAATGCAGTATTCACGCATGAAGGCAGGAGGGATCTATGACAAACACAGTGGATACATGTGCAAAAAGAAAGCGCAAGAAGGACCAAATATGTGTCGCTTCTGTGCGTGTAAATGGTGTATATATCACTGCAAACGCCAGTGTAAATGAGCCTTAAGAACTTCTTAACACGTGCGCTGCGATATTCGGTCAGCCCCGTCACAGACGCGGCACGGCTGAAAGTCATATGAACGAGAGGCAGCTGTGAGCAAGTCATGGCTGCATCTCCTGTTTATGAGCCCGTTCAGACGGCCCGGGTGCGGCGTATATACACCGAGCTCAGGATACCGTTGGGCGCGGGGGGGGGGGGGGAGAGTTCAGCTCTGCTAATATCCCTCCCCTTCCCTCCCCCTCTCCGTGCCTTGCCGGCTGTCAGCAAAGAGAGGGAGTGGGAACTACTCTGCTTATCTCCCGCCCCCTCCCTTTGCTAACAGCCGGTAAGGGGCGGAGAGGGGGAGTGAGTTTAGCATCCCTTCCACTTCCCTTTTCCGGTAGTTCTGGGCCTATCTTTTCTGGGCCGACCGTTTTTAGGCACCGGAAAATTGTCCATCTGAACTGAGGTATTGGAATCCAATGCATCAGATGGTCGCGTATATCAACCGGCCGTGATAATGGGGCGATATACGCCTGTGTGAATGAGCCTTAAGGCTGTGTTCACTGCTCGGGTCAGCCTTGAGCTATGGAGGCCCTGTGGTCTCAAGCCTCTACAGGTTCCGTTGGATCATGGCGCCGCCAGGACACGAGCAGAGGACCAGAGAAGATGGATGCGGCTCCCATCAATTATGGATTTAAGTTCTGCAACAAAAAAATGTAATTTGCCTAAAGTTTTAGTTGCCTCTTTGGTAATTCCTCTTATTTGGAGCCCCGGAACTTCCCAGATGCCTGATGTCCAATGTCTATGAATATTTTAACACCATTAAACAATGAAATAAAAGAAAGAGCAAAAAAAAACACATAAAATAATTGTTACATTCTATCGGGGCAGAAAATGGTGTAAATGAGCAAATGAAATAAAATAGAACAATAATAACAACTTAGATCTAAAGAAACTGGAAAAAAGAATGAAATGAATGAAATTGTAGTTAAAAATTACCAAAAAAGAACAATAAAAAATTCAATCAGGTAAAAAAATTAAATGAAAAATTTGCAAAAATGCTAAAAACGAGGAGTGGAAGCATTTAATAAGGTCGCTCTGTAATCTGAACCTCTATATATTTAGACCCGAGTCACCAATGAAGCTCCTATAAATTATGAAAAATGTCTGGAGGCCCAAATGCAATTGCAGCGGGGCTGACACAAGCAGGCAGCGCGGAGAGGGATCCGTCAGCCATTACTTCTGACACTTCCCGGCTTCCTTGACTTTTTTCAAGGTGAAAAAAAATAAAAAATTGCGGATAATGATGAATTTCTAAAGTGAATCCTGTTCTGCTCCATTTTACTCGTGTTTTAACAAGATTTGAATAGATGCTAAAGACATTCAACGAGGATGTCATTATTTCAACATGACGGTATGCCAAGATGAAACCGTGTCAGATCCCGCAAGATTAAAGAGTCCCCAACGCACAGGAAAGAATTACTCCTCTACATCTGTTTAGCGCTAATATATTTCCAGCTTACAGAATGGAAATGTCACCGGAGCTAATGGCAGAAAACTGCGAGTCAAAATTGTCACTCAAGAGAATCAATCTGCAAATTTTTAAAGTTTTTTTTTTGCATTCCTTAATCCTGCGCTTCTGAAAAACTTTGAAAACTCTTACAATGAGAGCCGGCAAACGTGGCGTGGAGGCCAGACGTTTTCATGGCGCCGATCGCTTATCAACCCGGGAACTTAGGACATTAGTGGTTTATAAATAGCTGCGCGGTAATTATTTCGCCTCGGACCGGTCGTTCTCCGTAGGGGGCCGATTGTTATTTAATAAAGACTTCTGTGGATCCGGATTTTTTTCTTTGGGGGGCGCAATGACTATGGAGATGGATAAGAATAATCTGCAGAAGAGACAATCCATTATTTATATTTGCTTACCATGCAAGTTCCGTCTCCAGAGACTGGAGTTGTGTTTCTTCTCTCTGTTCGGCACGAGCGCAGCCGCCACTAATGTGTATTTATTCGCTGCGCTGTGCTTGTTTGGGAGATGCTGGGCGATGGCGATAAGGTTTTGCATTCAGAGATGAAAGCGGTAGAGAGGAATTATTATTTCTTACTCTGAGATGTGGCTTCGTCTCGGGGAGTTTTCCTTGTGTGTCGGGGGGGAACATTCCAGATTCTGTTCCCATCTTCATTAGGACATAAGACTCTACAACCTCCATGATGGACGGCGTAGGAGGAGGAGCTTGTAGACTCCGGCCATACATTCTACTTGAATGCTCTGTATCCTGTATGCAATAGTCTTTCAGCTTCTAGGAAAGCTGGGTGACAACCAGGGTGGGTCTAATTAGGGTATCACAATGGTGTGCTGAGCGGCAGCACTGACATCGCAGAGAGTCTAGGACTGCAATGGCGACCATATTGGTTGTCACCCAACATTCCTAGGATGTAAAAGATAAATAGAATTTTGACAAGACAGGAAAGAAAGAAGGTTTTCCGAAAACTAGAAGTGATGTCACTAGGATATGTCATCACTTTCTGATGCGTGAAGGGTCTACTACTGGGACCCATGCTTCATAACTTTAGAACAATGACACAGGGACAATGCCAATTTTTTTTGTGTGAAGCCACACAATGTTTTATGTTAAACTATTCTCTCTGACCCCCTCACAGAAATAATGCCTTCAAAGATCACCTTAGAGTAACAGTGCCCCTCAGTGACCTCCTCACAGTAATAGTGCCCCTCAGTGACCCCCTCACAGTAATAGTGCCTCTCAGTGACCACCTCACAATAATAGTGCCCCTCAGTGACCACCTCACAGTAATAGTGCCCCTCAGTGACCCCCTCACAGTAATAGTGCCTCTCAGTGACCACCTCACAATAATAGTGCCCCTCAGTGACCACCTCACAGTAATAGTGCCCCTCAGTGACCCCCTCACAGTAATAGCGCCCCTCAGTGACCTCCTCACAGTAATAGTGCCCCTCAGTGACCCCCTCACAGTAATAGTGCCTCTCAGTGACCTCCTCACAGTAATAGTGTCCCTCAGTGATCTCCTCACAATAATAGTGCCCCTCAGTGACCACCTCACAGTAATAGTGCCCCTCAGTGACCCCCTCACAGTAATAGTGCCCCTCAGTGACCCCCTCACAGTAATAGTGCCCCTCAGTGACCTCCTCACAGTAATAGTGCCCCTCAGTGACCCCCTCACAGTAATAGTGCCTCTCAGTGACCTCCTCACAGTAATAGTGCCCCTCAGTGACCCCCTCACAGTAATAGTGCCCCTCAGTGACCTCCTCACAGTAATAGTGCCCCTCAGTGACCTCCTCACAGTAATAATGTCCTTTAGTGACCTCCTCACAGTAATAGTGCCCCTCAGTGACCTCCTCACAGTAATAGTGCCCCTTAGTGACCCCCTCACAATAATAGTGCCCCTCAGTGACCCCCTCACAGTAATAGTGCCCCTCAGTGACCCCCTCACAGTAATAGTGCCCCTCAGTGACTCCCTCACAGTAATAGTGCCCTTCAGTGACCCCCTCACAATAATAGTGCCCCTCAGTGACCCCCTCACAGTAATAGTGTCCCTCAGTGACCCCCTCACAGTAATAGTGCCACTCAGTGACCCCTCACAGTAATAGTGCTCCTCAGTGATCTCCTCACAGTAATAGTGTCCCTCAGTGACTCCCTCACAGTAATAGTGTCCCTCAGTGACTCCCTCACAGTAATAGTGCCCCTCAGTGACTCCTCACAGTAATAGTGCCCCTTAGTGACCCCCTCACAATAATAGTACCCCTCAGAGACTCCTCTCAGTAATAGTGACCCCCTCACAGTAATAGTGCTCCTCAGTGACCCTCTCACAATATTAGTGCTCCTCAGTGACCCTCTGACAATAATAGTGCCCCTCAGTGACCCCATCACAGTAATAGTGCCCCTTTGTGACCCCCTCACAGTAATAGTGCCCTCAGTAATAACCTCACAATAATAGCACCCCCCAGTGACCCCCTCACAGCAATAGCACCCCTCAGTGACCCCCCTCACAGTAATAGTGCCCTCAGTGATAACCTCACAGTAATAGTGCCCCTCAGTGACCCCCTCACAGTAATAGTGCCCCTCAGTGACCTCCTCACAGTAATAGTGCCCTCAGTAATAACCTCACAATAATAGCACCCCTCAGTGACCCCCTCACAGCAATAGCACCCCTCAGTGACCCCCCTCACAGTAATAGTGCCCTCAGTGATAACCTCACAGTAATAGTGCCCCTCAGTGACCCCCTCACAGTAATAGTGCCCCTCAGTGATAACCTCACAGTAATAGTGCCCTCAGTGATAACCTCACAGTAATAGTGCCCCTCAGGGACCCCCTCACAGTAATAGTGCCCCTCAGTGACCCCCTCACAGTAATAGTGCCCCTCAGTGACCCCCTCACAGTAATAGTGCCCCTTAGTGACCCCCTCACAGTAATAGTGCCAATCCTTTTTTTCATTAACTTTGCCTTAAACACAGCCCAGTGATGCCTGGTATAGTAGTGTAGGGTAAAGCCTTGTTCACACCACAGAATCTTATCCAATGTGAATTCACCTCCTAGTCTGCAGATGAACGCCGAGGCTTAGCCGTGGTTTTCTGCCACAGATTTGCTCATGCCCGTTTTTAATGGCTCTAGTCCGAGTTGCAGATTTTTATATGTGGATTTGACATCCGGAAGCGGCATGTCAGCTCATGTTTTCTGCAAAGACTTCCGCGCTCTACAGACTGCGGTACGGATTCCTACTGCAATTAACGGCACACATAATTGTGTGGATTTAATGCAGAATTCCAGGCAGAATCTGGACTACATGGTGAAATCTACAATGGGAACCGGGCCTAAAGGTTTTGTGTGTGGCTACAACTGTTCAGTGCCACAGCATTAACATCCCATACAGTTATGTGGCATCAGAAGAACAGTTAAGGAGCAGGGGGGTCCCTGCCAGGAGGACCCCCGGGCATGCTGCCTCTGCAGAACTCATATGGCTGGCGCTAGTGTTTCTACCCAGCCAGTAAAAATTTTTTTTTTTGCCAGCCATGGTAATTGCCGGTGAAAAATAATTGCCAGCTACAAACTGGCTGGGCAGCAACCCACAAACAGTTAACTCAGTCAGCCTGCAGCGCCGGGCGGGTGGCCACCGCTGCTGTATTCACTCTGTGACCTCTAACTTTTCTGTTTGGCTTCTGTGTTCTTGGGGCCACTATGAGGGACATTACTACTACTGGGGCCACTATAGAGGGGGTCATCATTAAAACTGGGGCTATTATGGGTGTCACAATTACAAGTGGGGTCACTAACAGACTCCCTTTAACTACTGGGGCCATTATCTTTACTATTGATATCTCTGCCCCCTCTACCCCCTCAGATATGTGTGGGGTATCTTGTGTATTGGCGCTTTCATTCTTTCAGTGCCAGCAAAATTAGTAACTTTTTTCATTGCGAAGAAACGCCATTTCACACTTTGCCTCAGGCAGCATAAAGAAGGTAGTCAGACAATGCAGGATTGGCAGTGGTGATGCAGCAGACTCCGATACGTGGTACAGTGGTCAGGCGAGGTATCCATATTGGCACCAACCAGGGCAGGGCAGCAGAACCTGTAACTGGCACAAGCCATCTGACTGATTGGGTGCGCCTGCCACCCCAGCCCTGCTGAGAGATGTGTTGTGGTGACGGGTGGCATAGAGACGGATGGCGGCGGGGTGAATAAGCAGTATGGCACTATCTGGGCACGCTGCGGTGGTGGAAGTTACTGTCTTACTAATCTTTAAATGAACACAGATGCCCAGCAGTGTCTTACCGCCACATGCCGGTGCAGCCGTGTCGCTCCTGCACTTAGGTAGAACATGATCCGGAGATGTTTGGACAGGCGGTTGGTGTTGTGCGGCAGCGCAGCCTCGTTACACGGGGAGGGGCACCGCAGCATTAGTTTGCATCTGTTAAATCAAACCTTCTCCAATGGAAGGATCATAAATAAGGAACGACGCGGCTTTGATTTCATTTCTTCTATTTGTTTCCCTTTGTTTAGGGAAGAACATTAAAGGGAATTTTAGACGAGGCGCCGGAGTAATATTCGCCTCTCCGGATATAGAATATTAACAAATATATCAACCAGCAACACACAAGTACAAGCGCCACATCTGAAAGCGCCATCCGTAGGAAACCAAGGCACGTTCTGCTCCACCGTCCCCCGGCAGACATCAGGGACGCTGATCTGTCATCCTGCTCTCCGCAGAGACTTCAAGGACACATATCACTCACAGAGTCACAGCAGACCCCTCACCCCTCCCTGCGCGATGACACAAACCCGGGCACAACTTTCAAACCGTGCAAGTAGCCAAAGAGCGAGAAAATCCAATCGAAGTGTGCAACAAGCAGCCATCAAGTAACGCAAGAAATGTGTGCCGTTAACTTAATAATGTGACCTAAATGAAGCCTCCCTGAAAACGACACTTTTTTTTGCTAATTGTCAGTTTGGACGAACAACTAAAAAACTCTGGAAGAATGAAAATCAATGTACTTTCATTTACGCCATTTGAACGCATGATGCATGCGTACAGTGTGTGTATAATACACGATGCAGATACGGTCCTGTGAGCCCGGCCTTATATATAAGAAGAGACAAATAATACAGAAAAATGGACAAAGCGATGTCAACGTACAAATATTAAAACACTGATGTCACGGAAATAACACATACACTGATGTCACAGTACAGGGATAATACACACAGTGATGTCACAGTATAGAGAATACACACAGTGATGTCACAGTACAGGGATAATACACACACTGATGTCACAGTGCAGGGATAATACACAGTGATGTCACAGTGCAGAGATAATTCACACAGTGATGTCACAGTAGAGGGATAATACACACAGTGATGTCACAGTGCAGGGATAATACACACACTGATGTCACAGTACAGGGATAATACACAGTGATGTCACAGTACAGATATTATACACACAGTGATGTCACAGTACAAAGATAATACACAGTGATGTCACAGTACAGGGATAATACACACAGTGATGTCACAGTACAGGGATAATACACACAGTGATGTCACAGTACAGGGATAATACACACAGTGATGTCAAAGTGGAGGGATAATACACACAGTGATGTCACAGTACAGGGATAATACAAACAATGATGTCACAGTACAGGGATAATGCACACAGTGATATCACACTACAGGTATAATACACAGCGATGTCACAGTAGAGGGATAATACACAGTGATGTCACAGTACAGAGATAATACACACAGTGATGTCACAGTACAGGGATAATACACACAGTGATGTCAAAGTGGAGGGATAATACACACAGTGATGTCACAGTACAGGGATAATACACACAGTGATGTCACAGTACAGGGATAATACACACAGTGATGTCAGAGTACAGAAATAATACACACAGTGATGTCACAGTACAGGGATAATAAACACAGTGATGTCACAGTACAGGGATAATACTAACAGTGATGTCACAGTACAGGGATAATACACACAGTGATGTCACAGTACAGGGATAATACACACAGTGATGTCAGAGTACAGAAATAATACACACAGTGATGTCACAGTACAGGGATAATAAACACAGTGATGTCACAGTACAGGGATAATACACAGTGATGTCACAGTACAGGGATAATAAACACAGCGATGTCACAGTGTAGAGATAATACACACAGTAATGTCACAGTAGAGGGATAATACACACAGTGATGTCACAGTACAGGGATAATACACACACAGTGATGTCAGAGTACAGAAATAATACACACAGTGATGTCAGAGTACAGGGATAATACACACAGTGATGTCACAGTGCAGAGATAATACACACAGTGATGTCACAGTACAGGGATAATACATACAGTGATGTCACAGTACAGCGATAATACACACAGTGATGTCAGAGTACAGAAATAATACACACAGTGATGTCAGAGTACAGGGATAATACACACATCGATGTCACAGTGCAGAGATAATACACACAGTGATGTCACAGTAGAGGGATAATATACAGTGATGTCACAGTACAGGAATAATGCACACAGTGATGTCACAGTACAGGGATAATACAGACAGTGATGTCACACTACAGGTATAATACACAGCGATGTCACAGTGCAGAGATAATACACACAGTGATGTCACAGTGCAGAGATAATACACACAGTGATGTCACAGTGCAGAGATAATACACACAGTGATGTCACAGTACAGAGATAATACACACAGTGATGTCACCGTACGGGGATAATACACACAGTGATTTCATAGTCCGGGATAACACATACACTGACGTCACAGTACAGGGATAATACACACAGTGATGTTACAGTACAGAGATACTACACAGTGATGTCACTGTACATGGATAATACGCACAGTGATGTCACAGTACAGGGATAATACACACAGTGATGTCACAGTACAGGGATAATACACACAGTGATATCACAGTACAGGGATAATACACACAGTGATGTCACCATACAGGGTTAATACACACAGTGATGTCACAGTGCAAAGATAATACACACAGTGATGTCACAGTACAGGGATAATACACAGTGTTGTCACAGTACAGGAATAATATACAGTGATGTCACAGTACAGAGATAATACACACAGTGAGTTCACAGTTCAGGAATAATACACACAGTGATGTCACAGTACAGGGATAATACACACAGTGATGTCACAGTACAGGGATAATACACACAGTGATGTCACAGTAGAGGGATAATGAAAACAAAGATCTGGTACCGTGTCGCCAGTAGAGCAAAATGTGATTGTTCCCAGCAAGAGAAACGACGTAGTCTTGTAGATATGATACCTTTTAATGGCTAACAAAAATACATGATGTAATAATAGCGAGCTTTCGTACCAACGCAGGGTACTTCTTCCGGCTTAAATGGATTGGATCTGAAGAGGCCTGCATATTTATACACACTTATAACATACATACTTATGACAAGGCACAGATATGGATGGGATTGGTTCGCACTTAAAAGGAACTCTGCAAACCAGAAAACAAACTTTTTTTGTCTAGGCACTGATAGCGGAGTGAAAGTTTTATGGTCTCTAAATTACTGTTGGGGGGGGGGGGGGGGAAGGTCAACAGGCTTTGTGTATCTCTTATAACAATTCGAGCCTGTTGACCTTTCCCCCCCACCCCCCAACAGTAATTTAGAGACCATAAAACTTTCACTCCGCTATCAGTGCCTAGACAAAAAAGTTTGTTTTCTGGTTTGCAGAGTTCCTTTTAAGTGCGAACCAATCACATCCATATCTGTGCCTTGTCATAAGTATGTATGTTATAAGTGTGTATAAATATGCAGGCCTCTTCAGATCCAATCCATTTAAGCCGGAAGAAGTACCCTGCGTTGGTACGGAAGCTCGCTATTATTACATCATATATTTTTGTTAGCCATTAAAAGGTATCATATCTACAAGATTACGTCGTTTCTCTTGCTGAGAACAATCACATTTAGTAGAGGGATAATACACACACTGATGTCACAGTACATAGATAATATACATAGTGAAGTCACAGAAATAATACATACACTGATGTCACAGTACAGATATTATACACACAGTGATGTCACAGTAGAAGGATAATACAAAGCAATGTCACAGTGGAGGGATAATACACACAGTGATGTCACAGTGGAGGGATAATACACACAGTGATGTCACAGTACAGGGATAATACACACAATGATGTTACAGTACAGGAATAATGCACACAGTGATGTCACGGAAATAACACATACACTGATGTCACAGTACAGGGATAATACACACAGTGATGTTCCAGTACAGGGATAATACACACAGTGATGTTACAGTACAGGGATAATAAACACAGTGATGTTACAATACTGGGATAATACACAGCGATGTCACAGTGCAGAGATAATACACACTGTGATGTCAAAGTACAGGGATAATACACACAGCGATGTCACAGTACATGGATAATACACCAGCAATGTCACAGTACAGGGATAATACACGCAGTGATGTCACAGTACAGGGATAATATACACAGTGATGTCACCGTACAGGGATAATACACACAGTGATGTCAAAGTACAGGGCTAATACACACAGTGATGTCACAGTACATGGATAATACACCAGCAATGTCACAGTACAGGGATAATACACGCAGTGATGTCACAGTACAGGGATAATATACACAGTGATGTCACCGTACAGGGATAATACACACAGTGATGTCACAGTGCAGAGATAATACACCCAGTGATGTCACAGTAGAGGGATAATACACAAAGTAATGTCACAGTACAGAGATAATACACACATTGATGTCACAGTACAGGGATAATACACACAGTGATGTCACAGTACAGGGATAATACACACAGTGAGTTCACAGTACAGGAATAATACACACAATGATGTCACAGTACAGAGATAATACACACAGTGATGTCACAGTACAGAGACAATACACACATGGATGTCACAGTACAGGGATAATGCACACAGTGATGTCACAGTGGAGGGATAATACACAGCGATGTCAAGGTGCAGGGATAATACACATAGTGATGTCACAGTGGAGGGATAATACACACAGTGATGTCACAGTACAGGGATAATACACACAGTGATGTCACAGTACAGGGATAATACACACAGTGATGTTACAGTACAGGGATAATAAACACAGTGAAGTCACAGTATAGGATAACACAAACAGTGATGTCACAGTAGAGAGATAATTCACACAGTGATGTCACAGTAGAGGGATAATACACACAGTGATGTCACAGTACAGGGATAATACACACAGTGAAGTCACAGTATAGGATAATACACACAGTGATGTCACAGTACAGAGATAATACACACAGTGATGTCACAGTACAGGAATAATACACACAGTGATGTCACAGTACATGGATAATACACACTGATGTCACAGTACAGGGATAATACACACAGCGATGTCACAGTGCAGGGATAATACACACTGATGTCACAGTACAGGGATAATACACAGTGATGTCACAGTGCAGGGATAATACACACAGTGATGTCACAGTACAGGGAAAATACACACAGTGATGTCACAGTGCAGGGATAATACACACTGATGTCACAGTACAGGAATAATACACACTGATGTCACAGTACAGGGATAATACACACAGTGATGTCACAGTGCAGGGATAATACACACAGTGATGTCACAGTACAGGGAAAATACACACAGTGATGTCACAGTACAGGGATAATACACACAGTGATGTGACAGTACAGGGATTATACACACAGTGATGTCACAGTACAGGGATAATGCACACAGTGATGTCACAGTGCAGAGATAATACACACAGTGATGTCACAGTACAGGGATAATACACAGTGATATCACTGTACATGGATAATACACACAGTTATGTCACTGTACATGGATAATACACCAGTGTTGTCACAGTACAGGGATAATACATGCAGTGATGTCACAGTACAGGGATAATACACAGTGATGTCACAGTACAGGGATAATACACACAGTGATGTCACAGTACAGGGATAATACACAGAGTGATGTCACAGTGCAGAGATAATACACACAGTGCTGTCACAGTACAGGGATAATACACACAGTGATGTCACAGTACAGGGATAATGCACACAGTGATGTCACAGTACAGGGATAATGCACACAGTGATGTCACACTACAGGGATAATACACACAGTGATGTCACACTACAGGTATAATACACAGCGATGTAAAGGTGCAGGGATAATACACACAGTGATGTCACAGTAGAGGGATAATACAGACAGTGAAGTCACAGTACAGGGATAATACACAGCGATGTCACAGTACAACGATAATACACACAGTGATGTCACAGTGCAGAGATAATACACACAGTGATGTCACAGTGCAGAGATAATACACACAGTGATGTCACAGTACAGGGATAATACACACAGTGATATCACACTACAGGTATAATACACAGCTATGTCACAGTGCAGAGATAATACACACAGTGATGTCACAGCAGAGGGATAATACACACATTGATGTCACAGTACAGGGATAATACACACAGTGATGTCACAGTACAGGGATAATACACACAGTGATGTCACAGTACAGAGATAATACACACAGTGATGTCAGAGTACAGTGATAATACACACAGTGATGTCACTGTACATGGATAATACACACAGTGATGTCACAGTAGAGATAATACACAGTGATGTCACTGTACATGGATAATACACACAGTGATGTCACAGTGCAGAAATAATACACACAGTGATGTCACAATACAGGGATAATACACACATGGATGTCACTGTACATGGATAATACACACAGTGATGTCACAGTGGAGGGATAATACACACATCGATGTCACAGTGCAGAGATAATACACACAGTGATGTCACAGTAGAGGGATAATATACACAGTGATGTCACAGTGCAGAGATAATACAGACAGTGATGTCACAGTAGAGGGATAATACACACAGTGATGTCACAGTACAGGGATAATACACAGCGATGTCACAGTACAACGATAATACACACAGTGATGTCACAGTAGAGGGATAATATACAGTGATGTCACAGTACAGGGATAATGCACACAGTGATGTCACAGTACAGGGATAATGCACACAGTGATGTCACAGTACAGGGATAATGCACACAGTGATGTCACAGTACAGGGATAATACACTCAGTGATGTCACACTACAGGTATAATACACAGCGATGTCAAGGTGCAGGGATAATACACACAGTGATGTCACAGTAGAGGGATAATACAGACAGTGAAGTCACAGTACAGGGATAATACACAGCGATGTCACAGTACAACGATAATACACACAGTGATGTCACAGTGCAGAGATAATACACACAGTGATGTCACTGTACAGGGATAACACATACACTGACGTCACAGTACAGGGATAATACACACAGTGATGTCACAGTACATGGATAATACACCAGTGTTGTCACAGTACAGGGATAATAGACCAGTGTTGTCACAGTACATGGATAATACACCAGTGATGTCACAGTGCAGGGATAATACACGCAGTGATGTCACAGTACAGTGATAATACACACAGTGATGTCATAGTACAGGGATAATACACACAGTGATGTCACCGTACAGTGATAATACACACAGTGATGACACAGTACAGGGATAATACACACAGTGATGTCACAGTGCAGAGATAATACACACAGTGATGTCACAGTGCAGAGATAATACACACAGTGATGTCACAGTAGAGGGATAATACACAAAGTGATGTCACAGTACAGAGATAATACACACATCGATGTCACAGTACAGGGATAATACACACAGTGATGACACAGTACAGGGATAATACACACAGTGATGACACAGTACAGAGATAATACACACAGTGATGTCACAGTGCAGAGATAATACACACAGTGATGTCACAGTAGAGGGATAATACACAAAGTGATGTCACAGTACAGAGATAATACACACATCGATGTCACCGTACAGTGATAATACACACAGTGATGACACAGTACAGGGATAATACACACAGTGATGTCACAGTGCAGAGATAATACACACAGTGATGTCACAGTGCAGAGATAATACACACAGTGATGTCACAGTACAGGGATAATACACACAGTGATGTCACAGAAATAACATATACACTGATGTAACAGTACAAATATTATACACACAGCGATGTCACAGTACAGGGATAATACACACAGTGATGTCAGAGTACAGAAATAATACACACAGTGATGTCACAGTACAGGGATAATTCACACAATGATGTCACACTACAGGGATAATACACAGCAATGTCACAGTGCAGAGATAATACACACAGTGATGTCACAGTGCAGAGATAATACACACAGTGATGTCACAGTAGAGGGATAATACACACATCGATGTCACAGTGCAGAGATAATACACACAGTGATGTCACAGTGGAGGGATAATACACACATCGATGTCACAGTGCAGAGATAATACACACAGTGATGTCACAGTAGAGGGATAATACACAGTGATGTTACAATACAGGGATAATGCACACAGTGATGTCACAGTGGAGGGATAATACACACAGTGATGTCACAGTGCAGAGATAATACACAGTGATGTCACAGTACAGGGATAATACACACAGTGATGTCACAGTGCAGAGATAATACACACAGTGATGTCACAGTGGAGGGATAATACACACATCGATGTCACAGTGCAGAGATAATACACACAGTGATGTCACAGTAGAGGGATAATATACAGTGATGTCACAGTACAGGCATAATACACACAATGATGTCACACTACAGGTATAATACACACAGTGATGTCACACTACAGGTATAATACACAGCGATGTCACAGTGCAGAGATAATACACACAGTGATGTTACAATACAGGGATAATACACCGTGATGTCACAGTACATGGATAATACACACAGTGATGTTACAATACAGGGATAATACACCGTGATGTCACAGTACAGGGATAATACACGCAGTGATGTCACAGTACAGGGATAATACACGCAGTGATGTCACAGTACAGTGATAATACACACAGTGATGTTACAATACAGGGATAATACACCGTGATGTCACAGTACAGGGATAATACACACAGTTATGTTACAATACAGGGATAATACACCGTGATGTCACAGTACAGGGATAATACACGCAGTGATGTCACAGTGCAGAGATAATACACACAGTGATGTCACAGTACAGGGATAATACACACAGTGATGTTACAGTGCAGAGATAATACACACAGTGATGTCCCAGTACAACGATAATACACCAGTGATGTCACAGTACATGGATAATACACCAGTGTTGTCACAGTACATGGATAATACACCAGTGTTGTCACAGTACAGGGATAATACACACAGTGATGTCACAGTACAACGATAATACACACAGTGATGTCACAGTGCAGAGATAATACACACAGTGATGTCACAGTGCAGGGATAATACACACAGTGATGTCACAGTGCAGAGATAATACACACAGTGATGTCACAGTAGAGGGATAATACACACAGTGATGTCACAGTACAGGGATAATACACAGCGATGTCACAGTAAAACGATAATACACACAGTGATGTCACAGTTCAACGATAATACTCTCAGTGATGTCACAGTGCAGAGATAATACACACAGTGATGTCACAGTACAGAGATAATACACAGTGATGTCACAGTTCAACGATAATACACACAGTGATGTCACAGTACAGGGATAATACACACAGTGATGTCACAGTGCAGAGATAATGTACACAGTGATGTCACAGTGCAGGGATAATACACACAGTGATGTCACAGTAGAGGGATAATACACACAGTGATGTCACAGTACAGGGATAATACACACAGTTATGTCACAGTGCAGGGATAATACACACAGTGTTGTCACAGTACAGAGACAATACACACAGTGATGTCACAGTAGAGGGATATTACAGACAGTGAAGTCACAGTGCAGACATAATACACACAGTGATGTCACAGTAAAGGGATAATACACACAGTGAAGTCACAGTATAGGATAATACACTCAGTGATGTCACAGTGCAGATATAATACACACAGTGATGTCACAGTACAGGGATAATACACACAGTGATATCACACTACAGGTATAATACACAGCGATGTCAAGGTGCAGGGATAATATACACAGCGATGTCACAGTACAGGGATAATACACAGTGATGTCACAGTACATGGATAATACACACAGTGATGTCACAGTAAAGGGATAATGCACACAGTGATGTCACACTACAGGTATAATACACAGCGATGTCAAGGTGCAGGGATAATATACACAGTGATGTCACAGTACAGGAATAATAAACAGTGATGTCACAGTGCAGAGATAATACACACAGTGATGTCACAGTACAGGGATAATACACACAGTGATGTCACAGTACAGGGATAATGCACACAGTGATGTCACAGTACAGGGATAATACACAGTGATGACAGTGCAGAGATAATACACAGTGATGTCACAGTACTGGGATAATACACACAGTGATGTCACAGTAGAGGGATAATATACAGTGATGTCACAGTACAGGGATAATACACACAGTGATGTCACAGTAGAGGGATAATACACACAGTGATGTCACAGTACAGGGATAATACACACAGTGATGTCACAGTATAGGATAATAATGTCCTAAACTTCCGGGGTTGGGTGGATGCTACGAAGTCTTTTCTGTTTACTCAGATCATTAATGGATAGAAGAAAGTAGTGGTTCGTTGTGAGTCTGGGCATCACATGTCCTTCCTAATTTTGTTAAAGCTTATAGTTTTTTGACTGGTTTGTTCATCGGGTTTTGAGGCCGCTATGTTTCCTGCAGCTTCTTCTCTGGCCTTTTTGGTGGGTTGCGTATATCGGAATTGGTCTCTATGAGTATTAATTGTCCAGGGGGCCTGTAGTTAGAGGATTTTTCCATTTGAGGGTTGGCGTTTGCCTCAGGCTGTGGTGTTCTGAGACGGATATTGGGAAAGGCTGTTGGGTTGCTTTGCAAAAAAAAGAAAATAAAGAAAGGCAAATGCAAAAGGAAAAACAAAAATGTTTCTGTGGGAACACAGAGCGCCGTCTATGGGGGGTACATTTTGGTGGCTGCAGCTGCACCAGCTGCGGCAGCAGTGTCGCCCCTAGGTCTACTAAGGCCCTATTGAAAACCGGTCCCGACCCAAGATCTGGTCTAGATGGAGAAGGTGAAGGTGGGCATATGGATGGTGAGAATATTCCAGGTACAAGAAAAAAAGTTAAGTACTGTGTTAGCCAGTAGAGCAAAATGTGATTGTTCTAAGTAAGAGAAACCAAGTCATCTTGTAGATATGAGACCTTTAATGGCTAACATTCATCATGTACTTTTGTTAGTCATTAACCCTTTCCAATCCAATTTGTATCCTGGTTTTCCTAGGGGGGGCTCTCTCTTTTTCTGCTGTTATTCAACGGCGCTATCTGCTGGCTAAAGCCAGTACTGCATGAGGTGACACGGATAGGCTCTGATAGCAGAGAGGCTGGCAATATACAGTAAGAGAACCCCGACGGGCGTCTTCCGACATCGGAGCTGTACAGCCTTAAATCATAATGTCTTAAGACGTCAGACAGTGGATTGGAAATGGTAAAAAGGTATGATATCTACAAGATTACTTGGTTTCTCTTACTGAGAGCAATCACATTTTATTCCAGGTACGTCTCAGGTTTCAGAAGCTACTAAGCGCTTGAAGACCCATGGTGCTCTTAGCGATCCTAGCAAGAGGCTACAAGTGGATGTAGTTTCTACAGGTAGCATAGTGGGGTCACAGGTTCCAGTCTTCCCTCTAACATTGACAACATTTAATAGGAGTTATACAAGTGTCACCGCTGGAGGGAGGGGGTCCTCCTTATCCCTGGCTTTAAGGAGAACATTTTGCAGCAGCACCTTTACAGAAGGGCAAGAGCTGAATTACAGTTGGAGGAAGCAAGGTGGACCGAACCATCTCTCTGGATAGAGAGACATGGCTTAGGTGTCTTCTGAGAGCAAATAGGGGAAGACTGCATGGTCCCTATCAACACCCAGGAAAAACGTAGGTCATAGGAATGTAGTACATCTTTGCTGCAGAGGCAATGATGTGTGTCCCCCAAGGGGGAAGGTAGTGAAGCTTCTGCTAAAGATGGGCTGCAGGACAGTTGACATCTTTGCCTTGCTGTATCAATGTGGCATGTTCGAGTTTTACATCAGTTTCGTTCACCCTGAGAGTCTAGAATTCTTTTGAGGTAATTAAGAGTAGGCAAAAACAAGCCCATCTGGTGAGACTTTGCCATCTAGGTGGTATCTTGCCAGACCAAGATCAAGAAGTTGACTATTTGACCCGTAAAGAGTCACTTTCTTGCTTTGATATCATGACGTGGTTCGGTTGGTATGGAGAAGTGGCAGGCATGGCCAAGAAGAACAGGGATGAGCACGGCATATGGTCTGGGGCCTGGACGTTTATGGTCAAGCTGAAGCGTTCAGGTAACTCAATGGCTCACATACCATCTGCATCCTTTCTCAGCAGGGACCATAACTTGGCCTTTCACCAGGGGCAGCCGAAGCTCTGCCACAGGTGCGGCGACCCCTCACACTTGAGCGCCGCTTGTAAGACCTTGAAGTGCGCTCTGTGTTAGTTAACTAGCTGCCTTCTGTGTGGACATTAGGTGCCAACTCTCTGTTTACTTCGGTCAACCATTTAGTCGCTGTCCACGCTTCTTTGTCTCAACCTCTATGGAGGGGTCCGTGATGAGGCCTATAAGGGGAGGGGGCCAGCAGAGGTGGAGCTCAGGAGCCAGGGAAGACCATCAAAAAATGTCTGCTCAGCTGAAGTGTCTGAGAAACACAGATGGAGCAGATGGGTCAATGGTGGCCACTGTTCGGGGAGCAAATCTTGCCTCCAGCTTTGAGAGACAGGTAATTAGATGAAGAGGACAGGAGGATAAGACCAAGAAAAGCTCAATAAGGGGGTGTTTAGTCTCTGTGTTATGGAAGCGTAGTTCCTTCCGGGAAAGAGGAGCCCTTGCTATGGTCAGATCCATGCCGAAAAAGAGGAGCAAGGGTCTTTCCTCTGACTTTGAGAAGGGAGGTGTGAGGAAGAAAGCTGTCTAATTTAATCACTTATGATGGTGGCACTCACTTCTCTGAGACCGGCATCAATTAACATTGCCATCATTTGGTCAGATACGGCAAGTTTTGTAACCACTGTCTAATATTGTTTTCTCAGAATGTTGCAGAGACCCTCAGGGTGGGAAGAGGCCTGTGGAGACTGAATTTGTGTCTTGTGGGGGAAGCAGAGCATTTTCTTTTCTCCTTGATGACTTTGAGGATTTTCTGCAGAGCCAGGTACCATTACTGGATCTCTGTAGCAGAAAGTCAGAGTGGTGGGAGATGTTCAAAAGGAGGGTGGTGAGGGTCTTCCGAGAGCTCTCCAACCTCAGATGCCTGGACAGGTACCGCCTGTACAACGGCCTGAGGAGGAACATCTTATTCCAACTGGGGGTAGTCACGAGGAGATCTCCAGGGTGAAATCTTTGCTCAAGAAGTGCCAGTATGATAGATACGCATCCTTGGTTTTGAGAGGGATTTCGGGAAGTACCGCTCGCCCGACCCTTACAGAAACTGTAGGATGTCAGTGAATAGTAAAGTGGTCACTAAATTGATTGATAGTACGGGGTCCCTGAATCGATCCAGATCAGGTATTTTGGAGTCCATCAGATCCTTCTACTTCACAGTGAGAGGTACTAAGGAAAACGGCAAAGAAACTCCATCATACCTACACAAGGATGACTGTCTGACCACCATATTTCCGAACCCTCTGCTTCTGTGTTACACGCAACCCTCAAATTTGAGGAGCTTTATAATCAGGAGTGCATTGCCCTCTGAAACACAAAAAGGAACTTATCCCTGTAATGTAAGGAGCTGTAAGACCTGCTGACATGTACGGACCGCAGACAGGATACAGATCCCCAACACACAGCAGGACTATAAGATCCCTGTAATGTAAGGAGCTGTAAGACCTGCTGAGATGTACGGACCGCGGACAGGATACATAACCCCAACACACAGCAGGACTATAAGATCCCTGTAATGTAAGGAGCTGTAAGACCTGCTGACATGTACGGACTGCGGACAGGATACAGATCCCCAACACACAGCAGGACTATAAGATCCCTGTAATGTAAGGAGCTGTAAGACCTGCTGACATGTACGGACCGCAGACAGGATACGGACCCCCAACAGACAGCAGGACTATAAGATCCCTGTAATGTAAGGAGCTGTAAGACCTGCTGACATGTACGGACTGCGGACAGGATACATAACCCCAACACACAGCAGGACTATAAGATCCCTGTAATGTAAGGAGCTGTAAGACTTGCTGACATGTACGGACCGAGGCCAGGATACTTAACCCCAACACACAGCAGGACTATAAGATCCCTGTAATGTAAGGAGCTGTAAGACCTGCTGATATGTACGGACCGCGAACAGGATACATAAGCCCAACACACAGCAGGACTATAAGACCCCTGTAAGGTAAGGAGCTGTAAGACCTGCTGACATGTACGGACCGCGGACAGGATACATAACCCCAACACACAGCAGGACTATAAGATCCCTGTAATGTAAGGAGCTGTAAGACCTGCTGACATGTACGGACCGCGGACAGGATACATAACCCCAACACACAGCAGGACTATAAGATCCCTGTAATGTAAGGAGCTGTAAGACCTGCTGACATGTACGGACCACGGACAGGATACATAACCCCAACACACAGCAGGACTATAAGATCCCTGTAATGTAAGGAGCTGTAAGACCTGCTGACATGTACGGACCGCAGACAGGATACATAACCCCAACACACAGCAGGACTATAAGATCCCTGTAATGTAAGGAGCTGTAAGACCTGCTGACATGTACGGACCGCGGACAGGATACATAACCCCAACACACAGCAGGACTATAAGATCCCTATAATGAAAGGAGCTGTAAGACCTGCTGACATGTACGGACCACGGACAGGATACATAACCCCAACACACAGCAGGACTATAAGATCCCTGTAATGTAAGGAGCTGTAAGACCTGCTGACATGTACGGACCGCAGACAGGATACATAACCCCAACACACAGCAGGACTATAAGATCCCTGTAATGTAAGGAGCTGTAAGACCTGCTGACATGTAAGGACCGCAGACAGGATACATAACCCCAACAGACAGCAGGACTATAAGAGCCCTGTAATGTAAGGAGCTGTAAGACCTGCTGACATGTACGGACCGCAGACAGGATACATAACCCCAACACACAGCAGGACTATAAGATCCCTGTAATGTAAGGAGCTGTAAGACCTGCTGACATGTACGGACCGCAGACAGGATACATAACCCCAACACACAGCAGGACTATAAGATCCCTGTAATGTAAGGAGCTGTAAGACCTGCTGACATGTACGGACCGCAGACAGGATACAGATCGCCAACACACAGCAGGACTATAAGATCCCTGTAATGTAAGGAGCTGTAAGACCTGCTGACATGTACGGACCGCAGACAGGATACATATCCCCAACACACAGCAGGACTATAAGATCCCTGTAATGTAAGGAGCTGTAAGACCTGTTGACATGTACGGACTGCGGACAGGATACATAACCCCAACACACAGCAGGACTATAAGATCCCTGTAATGTAAGGAGCTGTCAGACCTGCTGACATGTACGGACCACAAACAGGATACATAACCTCAACACACAGCAGGACTATAAGATCCCTGTAATGTAAGGAGCTGTAAGACCTGCTGACATGTAAGGACCGCAGACAGGATACATAACCCCAACACACAGCAGGACTATAAGATCCCTGTAATGTAAGGAGCTGTAAGACCTGCTGACATGTACGGACTGCCGACAGGATACATAACCCCAACACACAGCAGGACTATAAGATCCCTGTAATGTAAGGAGCTGTAAGACCTGCTGACATGTACGGACCGCAGACAGGATACATAACCCCAACACACAGCAGGACTATAAGATCCCTGTAATGTAAGGAGCTGTAAGACCTGCTGACATGTACGGACCGCAGACAGGATACAGATCGCCAACACACAGCAGGACTATAAGATCCCTGTAATGTAAGGAGCTGTAAGACCTGCTGACATGTACGGACCGCAGACAGGATACATATCCCCAACACACAGCAGGACTATAAGATCCCTGTAATGTAAGGAGCTGTAAGACCTGCTGACATGTACGGACTGCCGACAGGATACATAACCCCAACAC
Organism: Eleutherodactylus coqui; assembly: GCF_035609145.1. Lineage (NCBI taxonomy): Eukaryota > Metazoa > Chordata > Amphibia > Anura > Eleutherodactylidae > Eleutherodactylus > Eleutherodactylus coqui. Next base: position 297,576,267 of record NC_089840.1, on the reverse strand, counting down.
ACAGCAGGACTATAAGATCCCTGTAATGTAAGGAGCTGTCAGACCTGCTGACATGTACGGACCACAAACAGGATACATAACCTCAACACACAGCAGGACTATAAGATCCCTGTAATGTAAGGAGCTGTAAGACCTGCTGACATGTAAGGACCGCAGACAGGATACATAACCCCAACACACAGCAGGACTATAAGATCCCTGTAATGTAAGGAGCTGTAAGACCTGCTGACATGTACGGACTGCCGACAGGATACATAACCCCAACACACAGCAGGACTATAAGATCCCTGTAATGTAAGGAGCTGTAAGACCTGCTGACATGTACGGACTGCCGACAGGATACATAACCCCAACACACAGCAGGACTATAAGATCCCTGTAATGTAAGGAGCTGTAAGACCTGCTGATATGTACGGACCGCAGACAGGATACATAACCCCAACACACAGCAGGACTATAAGATCCTGGGGACATTCACATGTTCCACCTCTGATGTTGTGTACCTGATTCGACACAGTAATTGTCCTGTTGGTGCGGGTTATATCGGGGAAACAGGACAAAAACTGAGAGCCAAGATGAGATCACTTCGCCACACGATTACAGAAAGACAGAATTCCCTGCGGCCGAGCATTGTTCTAGTCACGGACACAACAGAGAGCAGATGAGAGTTTTGATACTGAAAGGAGATTTCAAATCACAAAGCCACAACTACTCCCAACTCTTGGGAAGATTTGGATGTGATGTCGCCTTTCCTGGATGAAACTGGGATAGGGAGTGATAGGTGGAAAGTAGAACAACATTTAGGTATGAAGTAGAAAATAGTGAAATCTAACAAAAAGCAATAACAAAAATACATAAATAAGTAGATATATAGTTCAATAATAAACCAAATCAGTTAAATAGCCAGAATGAAAGTACTAAGAAAGCAGACATAATCCTGATGAAATCACTAATGGACAGTATGAAGCAGTAAGCGTCATATATTGTACAATGCTTGTCATGTCCTAAACTGTCTATGTAGATCCAGGCATAAAGCTGGTAAATCTGAGCCTTGTGACTGTATATCCCAATATACGGCATAGAAGCCTCATAGAATGGCGGTGTGACGTGTATCCGCAGTTGTTCCATATTCATAAACAGCTAATTATTGTGACAAGCTGTCGGCATAAGGCTGGTCTCATGCGGATGGGTCGAATTCCGCATGTGGGAGCCCAAAGTGGAATTCGGCTCTGACTGCGTCCGGTGTCCGCGCTGAAATGTTTAAGTCTGTATTACGGATGGTCTGGACGGCTCGCCATCGGACATGCGCATTACAGATTTTTTTTCAAATCCTTTCTTCTTTCCCGTGCTTTCGCTCGGGGATGACCTGTGTGTCTGCCACCTATCTGCAATGTCAATTGTGGATGGGCTGTGGGTCGCACAGCTTCCATCGACTTCAGTGGAAGCTGTCCGTGCAGAATGCGCACAAGGATAGAGCAGGCTGCGATTTTATTTCCACAAGCGGAAATCGGAGTCACTGTCCGCTGATGTGAGCAGACACGACAATGCTCTATTCTTGGTAATGGATGTGGAATACCGCGGATCATCTGTGCGGGTGACGATCACGGATTCTGCAATCCAAATCCACTCGTGTGAGACCGGCCTTAAAAACATTCATGAAATCATCTCTGAAAACGATTCAAAAAGTATAGAGAATAAATGCAAACATTGTAACCAAATGTCTGTTTAGGGAGTGTAACAACTCAAATTCTGTATTTACAATGTAGCAATCCGAAGATACAAAACTCGAATTCTGTGTATTGAGAATATAAATGTCAGTTTGTGTCCGCATGGCTACAAAACATCGCTACAATGTGAGGCCCATGGCTTCCAATGGGTTCTGTCACACGAGGGATGTTTTGTAGCGAGACTTTGTAGCTGTGCGGGTGCAGCCTAAAAGTCTTATTAGTAGCAATAGATTGAGAAAAAGAAAATTAAAATGATGATCTTACCGACCCGGACACATTGTCTTAGAGGAAGTGCTTTCAGCGCTGATAACTAGAGAAGCCGTAGCGGTGATTTAAATTGCGCGGGAGCGGAGGGGGGGAGATATAGGAGAAACGCTGTTTGAAATTTATTGGTGGACTGAAAAAAAAAAAGGGAGGGGATTTTGAAATGGCGGAGCGCGATTGTGCGATTTAAATGAACATGAAAGTGCGAAATAGCAGAGAAACGATTGCGGGTGTGCGAACTCTGAGAGATGAAATCGCTGCGATGGGTACAGATACGGTAGATGCTGCGGGCACCTACCGAAGTGCATGGGATAAATACGGGAATAGTTAATAGAATAATTAAGAGGGGATAACAAGCAGCCTCAGCTTATAAAGACCACCGGGCTGTGGATGGTTGGCATGTAGGAGACCCTCGCTCGGTATTCAAACAGACCAATGTTTTAAGTAAATAAACGTATTGCCTTCAGAGGTTTAAGACCGACAGATGATCTGCCAAGACCTCACAACAACATGAGAGATAATGAACAAAGGCAGCGCTCCTGGCAGAGGACACAGATACATTCACTGAAGGTCACTTACCTGGTGGTTTTTTGGTCCTACGAGAATCTAAAGGAGGAGAGCGTCAATGGGACCGCGATGTGGATCTCAGAAGCGTAAAGTCAGTCCAACAATAAGTGAACAATACCCATTGCTCCAGAGAATATGGCCATAAGTGTAAGAGTAGGAGTAGGGAAAACTCACTCACTTCACAGGGGGTCTCAGCTGAGAAAAGCCCCTGATTCTGGTTGGCGGTGTACCCCAGTGGTATTCACAAAGGCTTGGAGTAGAGGATCCACTAGAGATGGGGGTCTCCAGGGTTTATGCATAACAGAATGTAATGAACTTTACAGTCTAATTAACGAAGGAAAGTGTGCAAAGTGTTTCGGGGGATAACTTAACCCCCTTCTCCAGCACATAACAGGGTGTCTAGCCAGGGGGGATACTTGTGAAGTTTAGATATCATCAGGCGTGGATTTGCAATTTCCCACAAAGATGAACGCAATGCTGTGCGTTCAGGCACAGAAGCCTTCCGTGGAACACATGCCTTGCGCTCCGAAGGGTCAGAGGCAATTAAGGCGCCCGGATATGATGTAAAATAGTTAAATGCATAAATGGAATATTACAAATAAAATTATAAATGGTTAATGATAATAAAATTATGTAAATACCAATTAATTAAAAGCAAATACATGCGGATGGTAAATGAGAAATAATGTAAAAACCTGAACATTATACTTCAAAATAAAATACAGAGAATGTTTAAGGAGATAAAATAATATTCAATCATCCTAAGAGGTGCGGGCCACACAGAGCCAATACAATAAATAGAGGCCAAATACAACAAATAGAGAGCAAAAAGAACAAATAGAGGCCAAATATAACAAACACAGAGCAAATATAACAAATAGAGGCCAAATATAACAAATAGAGGCCAAATACAACAAATAGAGGCCAAATACAACAAATAGAGGCCAAATACAACAAATAGAGGCCAAATACAACAAATAGAGGTCAAATACAACAAATAGAGAGCAAATACAACAAATAGAGAGCAAATACAACAAATAGAGAGCAAATACAACAGAGGCCAAATATAACAAATAGAGAGCAAATATAACAAATAGAGGCCAAATACAACAAATAGAGGCCAAATACAACAAATAGAGGCCAAATACAACAAATAGAGAGCAAATACAACAAATAGAGGCCAAATACAACAAATAGAGGCCAAATACAACAAATAGAGAGCAAAAAGAACAAATAGAGGCCAAATATAACAAACACAGAGCAAATATAACAAATAGAGGCCAAAAATAACAAATAGAGGCTAAATACAACAAATAGAGGCCAAATACAACAAATAGAGGCCAAATACAACAAATAGAGGCCAAATATAACAAATAGAGGCCAAATATAACAAATAGAGGCCAAATACAACAAATAGAGGCCAAATACAACAAATAGAGAGCAAATACAACAAATAGAGAGCAAATACAACAGAGGCCAAATATAACAAATAGAGAGCAAATACAACAAACAGAGCAAATATAGCAAATAGAGGCCAAATATAACAAATAGAGGCCAAATACAACAAATAGAGGCCAAATACAACAAACAGAGAGCAAATACAACAAACAGAGAGCAAATATAGCAAATAGAGGCCAAATATAACAAATAGAGGCCAAATACAACAAATAGAGGCCAAATACAACAAATAGAGGCCAAATACAACAAATAGAGGCCAAATACAACAAACAGAGAGCAAATATAGCAAATAGAGGCCAAATATAACAAATAGAGAGCAAATATAACAAATACAGGCCAAATATAACAAATACAACAAATAGAGAGCAAATATAACAAATAGAGGCCAAAATGGGTACGAGCAGCCGTAATATGGAGTCTGGCAAATTAGTTATCATGAAAAACAGAGAATAAAAAATAAAAATACTTAGTAAATTCAGGGAAGAAATTGCGCCTTAAAGGGGCCATTAAAGGGGCGCCAACAGCATCTCGTGAAAACTAAAACAAACAGAGAGCAAATATAGCAAATAGAGGCCAAATGTAACAAATAGAGGCCAAATACAACAAATAGAGGCCAAATACAACAAATAGAGAGCAAATACAACAAATAGAGAGCAAATACAACAGAGGCCAAATACAACAAATAGAGGCCAAATACAACAAATAGAGGCCAAATATAACAAATAGAGAGCAAATACAACAACTAGAGGCCAAATACAACAAATAGTATTTGCTCTCTATTTGTTATATTTGGCCTCTGTTGTATTTGCTCTCTATTTCTGTATTTGCTCTCTATTTGTTGTATTTGCTCTCTATTTGTTATATTTGGCCTCTGTTGTATTTGCTCTCTATTTGTGGTATTTGGCCTCTATTTGTGGTATTTGCTCTCTATTTGTTGTATTTGCTCTCTATTTAGGCCAAATACAACAAATAGAGGCCCAATATAACAAATAGAGGCCAAATACAACAAATAGAGGCCAAATACAACAAATAGAGGCCAAATATAACAAATAGAGGCCAAATATAACAAACACAGAGCAAATATAACAAATAGAGGCCAAAATGGGTACGAGCAGCCGTAATATGGAGTCTGGCAAATTAGTTATCATGAAAAACAGAGAATAAAAAATAAAAATACTTAACAAATTCAGGGAAGAAATTGCGCCTTAAAGGGGCCATTAAAGGGGCGCCAACAGCATCTCGTGAAAACTAAAACATTAAAATTACTCATAGTGGGTAACGGTTTAAAACTCACTTAAAGTATAAAGTATATTTGATAAATGTTAAATAACATAAAATAAATAAATAACTTTTATTGGAAGTAAAATATATATGAAAAATATGAATTATGGAGACCAGATGTAAAACGGGGATATAAGCAAGTATAAAAGTTACAATAATGCTGAGTAAAATACATAAAAAAAACTCTAAAGGTATATAAGAAACAAGAATTTCAGATACTGTAGGGAAGAAGGGAAAAAGCATTAACACATCCTAAAAATGAGCAAAGAGACATATAATAACAGCCTACGAGATGGAGGTGTGGGAGACCCTCGTCTTTGGAGGTATAGGACTGACAGAGTTGGGTGCAAAGACCCCACAACAACATGGAATGTCAGCGAAGGTAAAAATAGCGATGCAACATAATAATAATAATAGATGTAAAAAAATGAGTAGTGGGGAAAAAGGACTAAATATGACTAGATCTACAAGATGAAGATATGTAAGGATTGTACGGTAATGGGAACCGGAGGGGGAATAAAGATTTACAAATAAAGCAATAAGAGGTGTAGCATTATTCTGAAAATATGGATGTTTACAAAATTTGAGCGCCCTCTGTGTGAGACCGCCGCACCTCGGCAAGCTTACGGAGACTCACAGAGTGCCACTTCTTACACCCCATACCCGCTACTGAGGTCAAGAAATACCCCCAAAAAAGTGTTGAGTCTGCAGCAAATTTGGGAAGGAGGAGGTTTTATTGCCCCATGTGCCTTTCCCTACCGGGTCTCTGCAATTACCCATTTTTCAGACATACCACACAGTTTACATTATCACTTTCATCTAAGATTTAGGAAACGCCGAAACAGGAGGGGGGGGGATTATTTTTAGGGAACCAATTTTTTTCTGCACAAGTGGGCAATGGGGCCTGGAATTTATTCAGTTGTGCCCTGAAATCCAGCGGGCGTTCCCTCCATTATAGGCCGAGCCATGTGTCCAGTAAGTAAATTAGGGCTACAACAGGTATGTTTCTGAACACGGGACAAACGGGGAGATCCATTTTGGGGTGCAAGTCTTCATTTATACGTGTGCTGTACATAAAAAACTGTTTTTAAAATGACACAATTGCCAAAACAATGAAAATCATAATTTTTTCCTTCTGCTTTGCTTAGATTCACTCAAAAACTGTGGGGTCAAAATACGCAGTAAACCACTAAATTAATTCATTAAGGGGTGTAGTTTTCAAAATGGGGTCATTTGTGGGGGTTCCCCATCGTTTTGGCAATTCAATGGCTCTATAAGTGGGCAATAGGGCCTAAAACGCCTTCAAGCAAAATGTGAATATTCTAAGGGGTGTATTTTTTTTAAAATGTGGTCATTTGTGGGGGTATCTATCATTCAGACACCTATGAGCCTTTTCAATGTGGGCTTGGTGCAGGAAAACAAAGTGTTCCTCAAAATTGTAATAAGTAATGTTAAATTTGTACTTAAATGGTTAAAAAAATAAAGCTTTTCCAATGTGCTTCCAGAATAAAGTAAACAGATGGAAATATATATCACATTAAAAATTTGTACACTATGTTTGCACATATTTGACATATTGCAGTTGAAAATGTGAAAAGATGTACAATGTCAGAATCCCTTGGATATGCAAAACCTTCATGGAGTTACTCAATGTTAAAGTGACACGTAGCAGATTTCCAAAATTTGGCCTGGTCATTAGGGCACAAACAGGCCCGGTCACTAAGGGGTTAGGGATGTATATTTATGTCTGTGGCAAAATTAATAAACAATGTAAAAATGGGAAAATTGGATGCGCACGCAGATAACTCGCTGGTGTTTATGGATATATTCATGGAAAACAATCAATTATATACAGAACAGCTACTCAATGATCCCACAAATGCATGGCAAACATTTCCAAGTGCCTTATTAAGACCCACGGGTACAAGTGTGCTTATCTAAACATTTCCCTTAAGAGTCCTGAACCGGCTTATTGGCGGGTATCTGTTCTAACGCCGTAACATTAAATTCATTGAAGTTACAGTTATAAAGCTGCCTGTCTGCACACATTGTGACCTTATACCTATGTTTATTCTGCACCTAAGGGCTTGTGTGGGGCAACCCACATACTGTAGGTGGCAGGCGCGTTGTAGAACATAGACAACTGAACTTGATGAGCAATTCATGACGGTGTTAATTTGGTGACTCTCCTTTGTAGTTTGGCTCCCAACATTCGATGTTTTATTAATGATGTTGGAGCAATATTAGCAACCTTTAATGTTACTTCTATAGCTACCCACTAAATAAGGAAGGATATGTTTTATGGCTCTTCTGCATTCACCAGGTGTCCTTAATTTACTGGGGTCAGATGTGTTTTTAGTGTTCCAGCCCTTTAAAAAATAATCTTGGGTTCTTGTGGGATAATTCTCATTCAGCATGGTCAAAATCTTCCTAATAGGATGTAGCAGGCTGTAGGTGGTGATAAAACAGAGATTACATTTGTCACTATCCACTTCTCTTCACTTTTCGAGGGCTTCCACTTGAGATTCCCTTTCAGCTCTATTGAAATGTGCTTGGCGCAGACGTTGGGGGGATTGGTTATCTTTTAACCTTTTTTTGGTATTGTTGCTCTGGATTGTAAAACCTTCTGTTTTGGTGTAATGACATTGAAGCCTTTTGAATTGACCGTAAGGTATTTTGGTTTTCCATTATCCATAGTGGGAGCTTTTATACAATAATAGGCTGTTGGTATCTGTTGGCCTAAACAGTCTTGGTAATCATTTTATTGTTGTCACGATGCGATACAAGATCTGGATACTCAGTACTCGGCAATGAGATGTGGCCAGAAAAGTCTGGGTTAAAATCATTGGTATTTATAAAACTGGTGAAATCTTTAACATCCATCAATGAGCCGTCCCAGATAAAGGTCAATATGCCGCTTGTACAGCCTAATATCTTTGTGCCATTTGTCATTTGACAGGATAGAGGTCTTATCAAATATGTCTACATAAAGATTGGCGAAGCCCAACGCCAATCTCGTGCCGCAGCTTTACCACGTATTTGTGTAAATAAAATCTGTTTGTTTGGTAAGTTATAGTAAGATGCTAGTAGAGAGGCAATCATCTCCTTGTCATGAGGGACATTGGTGTACAGGGATGTGATGCCCAGTGTGGCCCAGCTGGATGATGGTTACCATGATGATTTTCAAAAAGGTTGGAGGGGTGGGTAGACACCTCTCTTGATGATGTTTAGACAGAAGAGATCAGGGAAGAAGAAATTAGGTTGGCAATTGATGGTCTTCAGATCAAACAATCACCAGGTCCATCTGAGTATTATAAGGCCTTCAAGGATCTCTCGGGTCCCCTCTTGATGAAGGTATTAAATGAGTGTCTTTCCACTGGCGCTCTGCCCAGATCACTGAGGAGGTCGGCCTTGATTATTCTGTCAAAGGGTAAATAGAAAGCAAAAACTCCAGCACTTCCATGGATTCCAGGATAAAACAGTATTTTTTGCACTTACATGTTTCGAACAGAGTTCTTATTCATAACATACAAACTCTGTTCGAAACATGTAAGTGCAAAAAAAACTTTTTTTGGAAGATGTTTTTATCCTGGTATCTACGGAAGTGCCGGAGCTGTTTGTTTTCTACTTCTGTAGGGTGTGTCGGCACCTGTCCGTGCACCCAAAGGTTGTTGTACCCATCCGGTGAGCTGGCATTTGTATTTACATGTCAAAGGGTAAAGATTTGAGCTGTATTGAGAACTGGCGTCCCATAGCGCATCTCAATACGGACAGGAAGCTTCTGGCAAAAGTGCAGTTTGATTGGTTGGTGAAGTTTGCACCCCGGCTCCTCTTGGGGCCCAGCGTTGCTCTGTTCAGGCCATAACACATTTAGTGCTGTTTTTGGTGAGAAGGGATAGGACAGGGACAGTTTCTGTAAAGCATTAGACTAAGAGGCAGATTAAGGACAGTTTAGGGTAAATTAAGGAAAGAATAAGGAGACAAGGAAGGATGCATGGTCATGTCTGTGTGCGGCTTATCATCTCCAATCCCGGTGGGGGGCTGCAAGTGCACCATAAAGCCTATTGGTTTGGTTTAGGGAAAATAGAAAGAAGTGGGGCTGTGGGTGAGCTGGTAGGCTTTTGGGTTATGTGAATAGTATGTAGTGTATGATATGTATGTTGGTTTGAGTGTGTTGATTTATGGAGTTCATTATGTGTTCGTATGTATGTAGGTATATGGTCATGTTTTGGGTAGTAGGTAGGTTGGGCAGGCAGTTGGGGAAGTAGGACTCATGCCTTGAGCCGTAGCCTGGCACATTGAACCTTGGGCATGGATTTGTGGAGTAGACATGGTTCCCGGGCCGCACTGGGGTACCAAAAAAAATGTCACAGAATGGAGATAATAAACGATGACGTCACATTACAGAGATAACAGGGATCATAATGTATGACTACAGAGATTTACACGCTGAGGGCAATTTATTTAGCCGAGCCGTAATATCCCCGTCAGGCACAACGCGCTGAATGTACGAAGAGGCGTATCGCTCGCTGTCCGTGCACTTACGCAGAAACCTGAGCCAGCTCCGAGCTGAAGTCCCCCCTGCCTTGTATAGCGCCCGGTGTCTGTACTCCTATAGAAGTAGTACAGTATTTATGTGACATCGGCAGATGCCTGATTATCTTTCCACAATCCCGATGTCGCCGCGAACTGTTCACAACTCCGCATCAAACTCCTGAGCTTCCCGCAGCACATCGCCAAACTAAACCCAGTATTCAGCAGAAAGTGGCAGTAAGTGTTGGCGCCGCACATCCGCCACCCGTCATCCTGTGTATAGTCTAACTCCCTGAGCCTTGAAGGCTTCGTGGCTGCCTCTCCAGCTATTAAAATGTTGCCTTGGAACCGCGCAGAGACACTAAAAAAAGCGAGCGGCCTCTGGATCTCATTGTCAACACCAGTTAGGAGATCAGTGGGAAGGAAAGAGACGTTCGTGTCTTGAGCGCGGCGGTAAAACGAGGCTCCACAGACCGCCGCACAAACTTTTCCAACTTGATTCCTTAGTAAACTCTTCTGAACAATAGTTAGTGACAAGCATGTCAAAAATAACAAACCCAGTCCTACAGAAGCGACATCAATAATTTAGCGCGCCCCCACCGGGGACCTCGTGTTTTGCAATAATGAAATCTACGATTTTAAAAATAAATAATGGCGTCTTGTCAGGAAGATTCCGGCCTGAACTTATGAATGTGATTGATTGACTGAACACTTGTCGATGTTCTCTTGCCCGAATCAAAGGCAGATTGTTCCGTTTGCCCAAGGCCACTTGCAATTTATTTAGAGATTTCGTTGGGCGCCCAGCAGGTAGCAATATTGGACCGAGATACACAGAAAATCTGCTCTTTGAGCTTCGTCTAATTCCAAGGGGCGCCACAAATGAGATTTCTACTCCAACGCTTCATTAAATCATTAACCACTTAGTCACTGAAACGCATCAGAATCTGTTGTACAAACACCTTTTCCTTCCTGTTAATTGCTCTCTGGAGGGGTGACAGGACCCTGAGCTGATCGGCCGCCCCCAGACATGTAATGTTAGAGAATGGATGTACCGTTGTAAGGACATCCGAGTCTCACCTCACATCTTAAGAATATGGTATCTATGGTAGACAAATGTAATGTTGAGAAGAGTATAGGAACGCAGTAAGGCCACCGCCATAGTCAGCATAATCACAACTACATAACAGACAGAAGAGGGACAATTCTTGCGATGCAGAGTGTTATGCTAATTTTTTTAAATTACGCCATGATACTATTACATTAAGTCATGTCCTATGGGTCTCCTAGCAGTAATAGTGCCCTTCAGTGACCTCCTCACAGTAATAGTGCCCCTCAGTGACCTCCTCACAGTAATAGCGTCCCTCAGTGATCCCCTCACAGTAATAGTGCCTGTTAGTGACCCTCACAGTAATAGCGCCCCTCAGTGACCCCCACACAGTAATAGTGCCCCTCAGTGACCCCCTCACAGTAATAGTGCCCCTCACTGACCCCCTCACAGTAATAGCGCCCCTCACTGACACCCTCACAGTAATAGTGCCCCTCACTGACCCCCTCACAGTAATAGTGCCCCTCAGTGACCCCATCACAGTAATAGTGCCCCTCAGTGACCCCCTCACAGTAATAGTGCCCCTCAGTGACCCCCTCACAGTAATAGTGCCCCTCAGTGACCCCCTCACAGTAATAGTGCCCCTCAGTGACCCCCTCACAGTAATAGTGCCCCTCAGTGACCCCCTCACAGTAATAGTGCCCTCAGTGACCCCCTCACAGTAATAGTGCCCTCATTGATCCTTTCACACTAATAGTGCCCCTCAATGACTCCCTCACAGTAATAGTGCCCTCAGTGACCCCTTACAGTAATAGTGCTCCTCAGTGACCCCCTCACAGTAATAGTGCCCCTCAGTGACTCCCTCACAGTAATAGTGCCCTCAGTGACCCCCTCACAGTAATAGTGCCCCTCAGTGACCCCCTCACAGTAATAGTGCCCTCAGTGACCTCCTCACAGTAATACTGCCCCTCAATGATCGTCTCACAGTAATAATGCCCTCAGTGACCCCATCACAGTAATAGTGCCCTCAGTGACGCCCTCACAGTAATAGTGCCCCTCAATGATCCCCTCACAGTAATAGTGTCAGTCAGTGACCTCCTCACAGTAATAGTGCCCCTAGATGGTCCTCTCACAGTAATAGCGCCCCTCAGTGATCTCCTCATAGTAATAGTGCCCCTCAGTGACCCCTCACAGTAATAGCATCCTCAGTGACCCCTCAGTGACCCCTCACAGAAATAGTGCCCTTCAGTGACCTCCTCCCAGTAATACTGCTCCTCAGTGACCCCCTCACAGTAATAGTGCCCTCAGTGATCCCCTCACAGTAATAGTGCCCCTCAGTGACCTCCTCACAGTAATAGTGCCCCTCAGTGACCCGTCACAGTAATACTGGCTCTCAGTGATCCCCCTCACAGTAATAGTGCCCCTCAATGATCCTCACAGTAATAACAGCCCTCAGTGATCTCCTCACAGTAATAGCGCCCCTCAGTGACCTCCTCACAGTAATAGTGCCCCTCAGTGACCCCCTCACAGTAATAGCGCCCCTCAGTGACCTCCTCACAGTAATAGTGCCCCTCAGTGACCCCCTCACAGTAATAGTTCCCTCAGTGATCCTCTCACAGTAATAGCGCCCCTCAGTGATCTTCTCACAATAATAGTGCCCCTCAGTGACCCCCTCAATGTAATAGTGTCCCTCAGTGACCCCCTCACAGTAATAGTGTCCCTCAGTGACCCCCTCACAGTAATAGTGTCCCTCAGTGACCCCCTCACAGTAATAGTGCCCCTCAGTGATGCCCTCACAGTAATAGTGTCCCTTAGTGACCTCCTCACAGTAATAGTGCCCCTCAGTAATCTCATAGTAATAGTGTCCCTCAGTGACCCCCTCACAGTAATAGTGCCCCTCAGTGACCCTCACAGTAATAGTGCCTCTTTGTGACCCCTTACAGTAATAGTTACACTCAGTGACCCCCTCACAGTAATAGTGCCCCTCAGTGACCCCCTCACAGTAATAGTGCCCCCCAGTGACCCCCTCACAGTAAGTGCCCCTCAGTGACCCCCTCACAGTAATAGTGCCCCCCAGTGACTCCTCACAGTAATAGTGTCCCTCAGTGACCTCCTCACAGTAATATTGTCCCTAAATGATCCTACCACAGTAATAGCGCCCCTCAGTAATCTCATAGTAATAGTGCCCCTCAGTGACCCCCTCACAGTAATAGTGCTTCTCAGTGACCCCCTCACAGTAATAGTGCCCCTCAGTGACCCCCTCACAGTAATAGTGCCCCCAAGTGACTCCTCACAGTAATAGTGCCCCTCAGTGACCCTCTCACAGTAGTAGTGCTCCTTACTGTCCCCTTACAACAGTGGTGCCTTTTAGTGACCCCTCAGTAATACTAACACCACTTGCACACAATAGTGCCCCTTAGTGATCTCCTCACAGTAATCGTGCTATCTGATGCCTCCAACCAGTAATAGTGCCCCTCAGTGTCCCTCTCACAGTCATAGTGCCAGCACTTGCCCCCAATCAGTAATAATGCCCTCTTTTATGCTCCAGTCCCCCACTCACTTTTGAGTAGCACAACCACATGATCTCTTCAGCCAATCCCTGGTCTCAGGATGGTATGTGATCATGTGCAAAAAATTGTGTGTGATTATGGTGCGTGGAGTTGAGTGGAGGACTGGAGCAGTGCAGACCAAGAATTGGAAAGAAAAAGCAATGAGTTAATAATTTTTTTATTTTATTCTATTACCGGCCACCCATGCCGGACATGTCTGCTGACTGCCTGAATGAGGCTTTCCTGTTACTGGTTGCCCAGTGGAAACTTTTGATGGGCCTATCTGCAGAATAGACCCTTAATAGTAGATGAGCAGGGGGTTTGCTATCCAAAAGCTTTACCGGTCCCTTGTTTTCCAAGCCAGTGGGCTTTTCCTTTGAGCTGGTGTTTGTAGCTCCATTCCAACTGCAGTGGCCAGGTTTGGTACTGCAGGCCAAGTAGCCATTAAAGTGAATAGGAATTTTTCATGTAATACCAAGCCTGGCCACTACAGTTGGTTCAGAGCTATCAGCTTCCTGCAGAAATCAGCTCAGTGCATGAGTGCAGCAGCCTGGCAAATAGTTGATCGGCAGGGATCCTATGGGGTGGAACCCACCATTCTACTACTGATGGTCTATCTTGCAGTCTGGCCTGTCAATAATTTGTAATCTGGGATGATTAGGAGACATGGAGATATGCAGGTGAAACTTATATATCACCTCCTGAAACTGGCACTGAGCAGAGGACAGGAGGACCCCCCCACCCCACCACCCCGGGGGGACTCCATGATAGTGGACCCCAGACTCAACCTAGCTCATAACGTTCAATAACCTTTATTCTGAAACTACCGAGGACCGGCATCTGCTTGCGTACCAGTATGATGGATGATGGACCCCTGTCACATGTCTGGTGGGTTCATGCCCCCAAAAACAGTGACAGAGAAGAAAATGGCGGCCAATACGGCAATATACAAAGAAACATCAATAATAGTAAAATGCGTTAGATAATCAGATGCTAGATAGTGGCCCCCGTATATATAATAAACTGTGTGCTATAATGCCCCCCCCCCCCCATCAGCTACAGACCAATGCAAAATTCTTTCGGCTGCCTGAAAAGCAATCTCATTGAGTTGTGCGCTCGCCATCCAGAACAATTATGGAGCCGCCTACAGGAGCGCACTCTTCATGTGGAACCTGCTGGCTCTCGCAGTTATCAGGCAATTATCATAATGCATATAATATGCTTATTTCTCAGCATCAGTTAATTTGGTGGAGCAGCAGATAAGCCTCCTCCCGCGTCTCGTTCTCACTTTAATGTAGGAGAACGGCGCGCTGCTCATTGGAGATTAATCAGTCACAGTAATATGAAGGGGAAATAATTAGGAACATAGAGCTGGATGTGAAGGAACATCCCAGGAAGAGACGCATCAGGTCACCCCTCCCCCGGCGCGCCTGTCTCTGTACGCTGCCACTCAGGTGTATCCGTGGACAATCCCGTTAGCGATTGGTAATTATACCGCAGCCCCCGGCCTCATATCCTCGGCGCACAACTGGCAGCTAGACTTACAGCCATTATTTGTGGCGGCTTCCGGTAATTCCAGTCATGACTCTAACTATATAGAAATAACGCAGCTATACCGGGTTATGATCTACCAGAGGCGAGACCCCCGGACCGTGGACTGACCCTCAGAAATCTGATATCAACGGGAACACAAACTCAAAAAGTTTAGTTGCAAAACATCAAAAATGTGTCCCGTTCCCCCCGGAGCCTGTAGTCACCTTCCTGCCGGACACGTTGCAGCGGGTTGTCACGGTATGTGCAGGCCATACAGGAATCGGGGTAATGGCGGGCGCCAGCGGGCAGTGGGCTTACAAATATATAGGTTTATTTTAACAAGTAAACTCGGAGATGAAGTCACGCACAACGTCGGCATCTCACGCTCTCCGTCGGCATCGCACGCACGCAGTCACCATCCGACACAAGCCGTCGGAATCCCACGCATGCCATCGGAGTCTCACTTACTCCGTCGGCATCTTACACACGCCGTCAGCATCTCATGCAGGCCATCAGCATCTGAAGATCTCCGTCGGCATCTCACACTCTCCGTCGGCATCTCATGCACGGCATCGGCTTCCCACGCACTGCGTTGGCATCTCACGCTCTCCGTCGGCATCTCACGCTCTCCGTCGGCATCTCACACACGCCGTCAGCTTCCCATGCACTGCGTCGGCATCTCACTCTGTCGGCATCTCGCGCACTGTGTTGGCATCGCACGCACGGCGTCAGCATTTCACGCAGGCCATCAGCATCTCACGCACGCCGTCGGGATCTCACTCACCCTGGTGGCATCTCACGTTCTGTCGGCATCTCAGGCACACCGTCGGCATCTCACACACGCCGTTGGCATCTCACGCTTCCCGTCAGCATCTCACGCATGCCGCCGGCATCTCACGCTCGCCGTCAGCATCTCACGCACGTCGTCGGTATCTCGCACACGCTGTTGGCATCTCACACACGCAATCATGCACAGACTTCCTGTTTTTTTTCTTTTTTTGTTTCCCGCTCCGCCGCATTGTGACGATGGATATAAAAGCTGCACATAAGCAATGTAATTGTGTCTGCACACGATTTGTTATGCGCCCATAGAGAACAACACGCAGTAAAATAGAACAATCTGCATTCTTTTTTATGCACGTTTTACACGCGAATGGATCAATGAAAATCAATGTACTTTTAATGGATCCACGCACCGCCTATTATGCGCGCATACATCGCGTGCGTAATACGAGATTAAATTACGCTCGTGTGAGCGCGGCCTAACTCAGTATGCTTAACTCTACTGTGAGTGGGAGATGGTAACAATCACAAGATCAGCAACACACTTCACACGTGGTCAAACCACCCAACGCTTCACCCCAGCAATGGCGGTCGCCGCACACAGTCTGGGAGTAACACGAGTGTTGTCAAATAACTTCACAACTGGCAGATGAATGTGTTCCTCCGGTTTCGGCTCCAGCTTGTGTATTTTAACTGGGAGGCCTGCATTTAAATCACTACCCATGTGCACATATTGGACCTTTTCCTGAGGGCCAACCTCACTTACGTATCTCAAGTATAATTGGTACTGTAATGTAGGTGACACATCTATGGACATCTGTTGGAGGTACCCCGAGTTGAAGAGCCACAGGACGATGTGACTCCTTTGTAGCCGTCTCTCTAGCTGTAGTCCCGGCAGCTTTGCTCTCTCAGTGATGTTGGTTCTGTTGTGTTATGGAACTGCACCTCTCAAATACGCATTGCCTCCTTTACTTGTGCCGCTGTCCCTCTCCAACAGGCACAGATTCTTTAGGACACGTCTCACATAACTCCCCAAGCCGCGCTCTCTCACGGCAATGCAGTCTCTCTTAAGGCTCAGTACCACTGTTATTGCTCCCCAGCTTGCAGTCTTTATGACCTAAAGTCCTCCAGATTTCCCACCTGACCTCTTGCAGCCAACGGGAAGTAAAATACACAAACTGCAATAATGTATGATGGCCAGTAGAGGTCACCCTTATACCATCCAGATTACATAACTATAGGAACTATAACAGAGCTCATTACAGCACAAACTCCAACCTGGGCTCCCTCCTTACACAGTATCACGATTAACTATTGCAATGGCTTCTGTGATGCATACGCACAGATCATGCATGGTGGCTAGGATCATAGATAACTCAGATCCCAGCCTTTAACCCTTTAAATACCACTGTCAGTTCTGACAGAGGCATTTAAATGGACTGACAGAGGGAGGGATCTGTTACCCAAATAGCTGCCCATAATGAAGTCACGGGCTGCCATGGATTTCTGTCTATTAAAGGGCTTTCCTGAGTTATTCATTTATGTGATTTGGGGCTCCTTGCATCTAAAACTATATAAAAGAGATGCACTTACTGGAGTGCTGGAACATCATTTCTGCAGTCCTGCACTCCAGCATCTGACCAGCATAAACCTGCCCCGTCCGCTTCTAATATAGAAGACTCAATGCAGGTTTAAGGGACATCCCTGATGACATCCCTGCCAGCCTCCCATTGGCTGCAGAGATCACATGGGTAAACATGACATGACTACGACCACCGATGTAGACAGAGGACAGGAGCGGCGGCCAGCAGCGAGAGGGGAGCAGTGTGCAGCGGCAGGTGAGTATGTGTCGACCAGAGCGGTGACCAGCAGTGACAGGGGAGCAGTGTGCAGCAGCAGGTGCCGCCCACACACATGACAGTAGAGGATTCTGCTGCAACCCCGTCAATTGATTTCAGGGAAGGGCTTTAAATATAAGCCCTTCCCTGAAAAATCCAGTATTTGGCGAGAGCTGCCTGTGATTGGCTGAGCACCTCAGCCAATCACATTCAGTTTTTTCAGCAGGCGGGGATTTTAAATCCCCGCCTGATTATAGATCAGCACCACAGAGCAGGGGACAGCAGGAGAAGACACAGCTGAGCTCTGGCAGCTGAGGCAAAGTGAGTATCTATTTTTACAGCACTTTCACCGGATTTTCATCAAAGGGCTTATATTTAAAGCCCTTCCCTGAAATCAATTGACAGGGTGCCGGCAGCAGAATCCTCTACCACAGCTATCATGTGTGACAGCTGCGGTAGAGAATTGAAGAATTCCTCTGCTGCATCTGTCACAGATGTGGCAGATGTAGCAGCAGGGAATTCTTTTTACTAGCGGAGATTAAGGAAACATCTGCCGCATGTGGCAGATGTGTTCTTCATTCCCGTGGGGAACACAGCAGCGGGGGACTAGTAAGTTTTGGGGTTTTTTTACACTAAAATTTTTGTTTTTCAGGGAAGGGCTTATATGTAAAGCCCTTCCCTGAAAAACAATGCAGGGGGCCGGCAGAGCATTGTTTTCAATGGACCTGCAGGCAGCAGCCGCGGCTCCATTGGAAACAATGCACGGACCTGCATTCACCACGTGTTCTTGCACGTACATGGGTGCGCACTTATGTACGCAACTATGTACGCACAAAAACACGCTTGTGTGAAGCCACCCTCACTGTTTAACTACCTCAGTCCCTGGGAACGGTCAGGGCCAGGTAAAACTTTACTGTGAATTCTTCAGCCTACAAATTAATACACACCGATGCAGGCAGGGCAGTAGACTTGAGGTCAGGGAGGAGACACAGGATTACACCGGCCCTACAGTCCTCGTTATCTGTATGGTACCACTCATGGACAGAAAACACTCACTGAGAGGATGGGGGAAGGGTCACTCCCCAGACACTCCCTTATTGAAGACTTGGATCTCTGCACGTTGGACTCGTCACTCTTCTTCACCCTGCTCTCTCTCTCTCCTAATGGTTACTGGCATTGGGGACCTCAGGATACCTCTCTTTCTCTTCCATTCTTCACTACATGAGGGTTGAAGGTACCCCCATGTGGCTGGCACTCTCTTTGTGATGGATTCCTCCTACCACACCCAAATCACTCATACTTATAGTCTCTAGCATACCACCTGACAGGACATAAATTTATACTTTTGCAGACATATCTCAGCCACATGCAGACATTAACCCATCATTTGCTGCAGCTGTGCAATACACATAACAAGAGACAAGACATTTTACACAGTGCATTCACACAAAAGACATGACATGTATGACAATTATGGAGGGGCCAGGAATAGGTGTTTCGGGCCACTACAGAGCCATCAAGCTTCTTCCTTCCCTCTTTCCCCTTTATATCCTTCACTTTCTTCTTCTCCTTCTTTTCTGATGTTGGCTCTGATCAGATTTGAACCTAGGACTTCAGTACTAGAAGACAACAGTGCTGACCACTGAGCACATTTATTGAAGAGCCCTCCCTTCCCTCTGAAAACAAACAAAACTGGGGGTGTGGGCTGTTGGGTCAAAGAGGAACACGGGCTGTTGGGTCAATGGGAGTTGCAGGCTGTTGGGTCAGAAGGGGACGCAAGCTGTTTGGTTAGAGGGGGACACAGACAGTTAGGTCAGAGGGATATGGGCTGTTGGGTCAGAGGGGGACCCAGGCTGTTGGATCAAAGGCAGTTGCAGGCTGTCGAATCAGAGGGGTCGTGGGCTGTTGGGTAGAGAGGGAAACAGGCTGTTGGGTCAGTAGGGCCGTGGACTGTTGGGTCAGAGGGGGTGCATGGGCTGTTGGCTCAGAGGGGGACCATGGCTGCTGGTTCAGAGGGGGACACGGGCTGTTGGGTCAAAGGTAGTTGCAGGCTGTTAGGGCAGAGTAATGAGTGGGCTGCTGAGTCAGAGGGGGGTGTAGGCTGTTGGGTCAGAGGAGTGTGGGCTGTTGGGTCAGAGGGGGACCCAGGCTGTTGGGTCAAAGGCAATTGCAGGCTGTTAGGTCAGAGGGGTTGCGGGCTGTTAGGTAGTTGGGGGACACAGGCTGTTGGGTCAGAGGGGGTTGCAGACTGTGAGGTCAGAGGGGTCGTAGGCTGTTGGGTCAGAGGGGACGCATGGGCTGTTGGGTCAAAGAGACTTGCAGGCTGTTCGGGCAAAGGGAGTTGCATGCTGTTAGGGCAGAAGAAGGAGTGGGCTGCTGAGTCAGAGGGGGACGTGGGCTGTTGTGTCAGAAGGGGACCCGGTTTGTTGCGTCAAAGGGAGTTGAGGCTGTTGGGTCAGAGGAGTCGTGGGCTGTTGGGTAGGGAGGGCATAGGCTGTTGAGTCAGAGGGGGCATGGGCTGTTGGGTCAGAGGGGGCACATCTGCTGTTGGGTCAGAGGGGACTGTGGCTGCTGGTTCAGAGGGTGCCACAGGCTGTTCGGTCAAAGGGAGTTGCGGGCTGTTGGGTCAGAGAGGTCATGAGCTGTTGGGTAGGGGGTGAAGACAGGCTGTTGGGTCAGAGGGGGCATGGGCTGTTGGGTCAGAGGGGAACCTGGGCTGTTGGGTCAGAGGGAGTTGCAGGCTGTTGGGCCAGAGGGGGCATGGGCTGTTGAGTCAGAGGAGCACTGTGGCTGCTGGTTCAGTGGAGGACAAGAGCTGTTGGAGCAAAGTGAGTTGCAGGCTCTAAGGGCAGAGGAAGGAGTGGGCTGCTGTGTGAGATGGGGACATGGGCTATTGTGTCATAGGGAGATGTGGGCTGTTAGGGCAGTGGGAGCTGCAGACTGTTAAGGCAGAGGAAGGAGTGGACTGCTGAATCAGAGGGGGGCACGGGCTGTTGTGTGAGATGGGAGCATGGGCTGTTGTGTCAGAGCGGCACGTGGGCTGTTGTATCAGAAGGGAACCCGGGTTGTTGGGTCAAAGGGAGTTGCAGGCTCTTGGGGCAGACAGAGGAGTGGCTGCTGAGTCAGAGGGTGACATGGGCTGTTGATCAAGAAGGGGGGCATGGGCGGTTGGGTCAGAGGTGGACCGTGGCTGATGGTTCAGAGGGGGACACGGGCTGTTGGGGCAAATGGAGCTGCACGCTGTTAGGGCAGAGAAAAGAGTGGACTGCTGAGTCAGAGGGTGGGGATGTACTGTTGTGTAAGATGGGGACAAGGGCTGTTCTGTAAGAGGGGGATGTGGGCTGTTGAGGCAGTGGGAGCCGGGGCTGTTGTGTCAGAGGGGGGGTCGCAGGCTGTTGGGGCAGATGGAGCTGCAGGCTGTCAAGGCAGAGGAAGGAGTAGGCTGCTGAGGCAGAGGAAGGAGTGGACTGCTGAGTCAGAGGGGGATGTGGGCTGTTGTGTCAGAGGGGGACCCGGTCTATTGGGTCTAAGGGAGTAGAAGGCTCTTGGGGCAGAGAGAGGAGTGTCTGTTGGGTCAGAGGGGGGACATGAGCTGTTCGGTTCAGAGGGACACATGGGCTGTTGGTTCAGAGGGACACGTGGGCTGTTGGTTCAGAGGGACACGTGGGCTGTTGGGTCAGAGGGACACGTGGGCTGTTGGGTCAGAGGGGCACGTGGGCTGTTGGGTCAGAGGGGCACGTGGGCTGTTGGGTCAGAGGGGCACGTGGGCTGTTGGGTCAGAGGGGCACGTGGGCTGTTGGGTCAGAGGGGCACGTGGGCTGTTGGGTCAGAGGGGCACGTGGGCTGTTGGGTCAGAGGGGCACGTGGGCTGTTGGGTCAGAGGGGCACGTGGGCTGTTGGGTCAGAGGGGCACGTGGGCTGTTGGGGCAACAGGATCCAGGGCTGTTGGGTCAGAAGGGGCTGTGGGCTGTTGGGGCAGAAGGAGTCAAGGGCTGTTGGTTCAAAGAGGGTTGCGGGATTTTGGGTCAGAGAGGGACATGGGCTGTTGGGACTGAGGGGGGAGTGGGCTGTTTGGGCTGAGGGCGCGCAGGCTGTTGGGTCAGAGTAAGTCATGGCTGCTGGGTCAGAGGAGGGCGTGAGCTGCTGGGTCAGAGGACCCAGGCTGCTGAATCAGAGAGAGGCTCAGGCTTTTGGGTCAGACACAGCAGTCAGCCCCCTGATTTTAATTTGAAATGTGTTAAATAAAAAGGTCTATACTCACCTCCCCTTTAGCTCGGAGCTATAATGGCTGCGCTGTCAATGGCTGATTTCCATATTGTGCGGTCATGTGAATCACATGATCATAGTAGTCAGTTCCTGACCTCAGAGATCATTTGACCGCACAACGCACATGTTAGTAAAGGACAGCATGTCCATTACAGCTGCCAGAGAACAACAGGGGAGGTGAGTATAGACTGTAACGTTTTTAAAAATTAAATAGAAGGGAATTTAGGGAGCAGCATTTCTGAGGGGCCAATGGCGGCATAATTACTAAAATAGGGCATTATTACTGAAAAGGGACATTATTTCTAAAAAGACGTGGACAGAGACATTATTTTGAATGGAGGGCATTACAAAAGGGGCAATATTACTGAGTGGAGGCAGAAATGGGTATTCTTACTGCTACATTATTGGATACATTATTGCTAAGTGGGTGCACTTACACTATGTGAGGGTCACTATAAGCAGCACGTAATGGGGACAGTTCTACTGTGTGGGGTACCACAGGTGGCATTACTACTATCTTGGGTACTATCTAAGGAGATTGTGTAAAGGTGCAAATAATGTAGGGAGGTTGATGGAAAAGCTAGGAGCCAAAGGTGTCTGTGTGTCAATTTTCACATAGACAGGTTGTGGTATGGAGAAGTTATCATGGCGGCATGGCACTCTAGGTGTTTTACATTTACGTCCTGGCCATATTAGTTGTTTGTAAGGTTCAGCTACTCTGGATAGGTCATCAATAGCACATCAACAAAGGGTCCTCCACCCATCACCTGTTCCTCTAGGCTGCTGTCTTACCTAAGGGTGCATAAAGCCTTTAGGCAGCATGACGCAAAGTGTGAAATGCTCTCACCTCTCCCCCACAACAACACTTATTTTACAGGCATTGTAAGCACCAATTCACCAGATACTTAACACATATTTGAACCATTGAGACTTGTCAGAACTGACAAAGTAATACCGTAGTGTCCCCCTTAGTGGCCTCAATAGTAATAGTGATCCCCTTAATGTCCCCGGTAGTTATAGAGACCCCCCATAGTGGTCCCCATAATAATAGTGACCCCCCCATAGTGGCCCAAGTAGTAATCATGAACCCTATAGTGGCCCCAGTAGTAATAGTGTCCCCCATAGAGGCCCCAGTAGTAATAGAGAACCCTATAGTGGCCCCATTAGTAATAGTGACCCCATAGTGGCTCCAGTACTACCATAATGGTCCAGTAGTAATAGTGTTGCTGTTAGTGGCTCTAGTAGTAGTAATGACTCCCTTAGTGGCCCCAGTAGTAATAGTGACCCCCATAAGTGGACCCAATAAATAATAGTATCCTCCATATTGGCCCCAGTAGTAATAGTAAGTACCACAGTAGTCTTATTATTGCTAGTGTTACCACTATTGGCCTTTGGACCAGCAGCAACACAGCAGGCATTTCACTCTCCCAGGCCGCAGTACCAGTCCGGAGGCAGCCACTACTACTGGGTCTGTGGCCGCTAACCTTGTGATGTGGATTGTGACGTAGATTGAGATGTGGACTGTGACGTGGATTGTGACGGGGACTGTGACGGGGACTGTGACGGGGATTGTAATGTAGATTGAGATGTGGATTGTGACGGGGACTGTGGCGTGGATTATGGCGTGGATTGTGGCGTGGACTGTGATGTGGATCCGCAGCAGAACTCAGCCCTTCAATTGACAGGGAACAATCTGCTGTGGACCTCATACAAAAAGCATCACTATCCGAACCAAATGGGGCAGATCCGCAGCACAAAATGCATTGCAGATTTTAGTGCCAATCCACAACCTGTGAACGTGTCCTGAAGGGTATTCTCACACATGTGGCAGATTTACTGCGGACTTTCTGCAGCCGAAAAACTTGCAGCAAATCTGCATCAAAGCCGATGGTGAGTTTTGCACCAAATGCATTTTGATGGTTTTGGTAGAAATTTGCTGTAGATTTTCCTGCAGTGTAAAGTCTGCAGCAAAACCGCCAGCTGTGTGAGAATACCCTTCGGCACACGTAGCAGATCTACAGCAGACCTTCAACTGAGAGGGTCAAATCTGCTGCAGATCTGCACCAAAATCTGTCATGTGTGTATGCACACTAAAATAAAGGAAGCACTGCACTCTCCTTTGAGGGGCTCGTCAGATGGGCGTATGCGCCGCTATGCTCGACCCTACGGAGCCTAGTTGCGCATGAACGGTTTTTTTTTTTCCTCGGACTATTAAAACTTCGCATTAGTGCGTGTGAGTTTGAAAAAACAAGTGGGCAGATAGATCCTGCCCTACCCTTCTCGCAAATAGTATTAACGGGCGAGAATATCGCTAGTGAACATTAAACCATTAACGTTATGCAGCCATGATTATCACAGCCGCATAACGGGACTAAATCACGCCCGTCTGTTTAAGGGCGGCACACAATGCCAACTGCCAATAACTTTACAACTGCACTTTTACCAGCCCCAGATCTCCTTTACCACCTTGCCGGGAGGAGCAGTAGAGCCACCTTGACTACTATCTTAATCTCCCCTCGCTGCTTTAACCCTTCTATGGCCGGGAGGGGGGGTGAAGTGGGAACCCACTGAACAGTGCCGGACCTCTGGTCCCCTTAATCCACCACTGCCACCCCTCAGAGACCCTGTAAGCTGCCACCTGAGGCATCAGTCTCAGGGCGCCTCATGCTGGGGGCTTGTCTGACCTTACCATACCGAACTGCCAGTAGCAGACAGCTTCATATGTTGTGCTGTTGTTCATGTTGGTTCTGCAGCCTGAGTCTCATTGAAGAGAATGGGAGTCGATAAACAACACAAGCTTTGCTTGTAGTCTGTAATAATAAAGATCCATAACTCTGCACAAGAGCTGTAGACACAAAACGGCAGATGTATTGGAGGAAGACTAAATTACATCCAATCCCAGATCCTTCTTGTGGACCAACTGTGGGACTGCTGGTAGAGAACGTGGGCACATGATCCATATACCTACATATCATATGCTACAGAACCCATGTAACTTCCCATCATATGGATTACAATGACCCCCCTTATCATATCCAGCCATTTACTAATGATCAGAAAGGGGGGTTGTCAGACTCCACTCTCATCTTAAAATACTAATGTGAAACTATATTTTGCAGAAATCTGGCAGATGAAATTCGAGTGTCACATTGTGTAGATCTGACAGATGGAGGATGTGACTGATCCGCCGTTAGATGCAGAGATAATTAATGGACACGAGTCCTCAGAGCCGTCTGCTTATAGAATGGGATTTACCGAGCCGGAGAACTGTGCCGGTGAAAATATAGCGCAATACAGGATTACCAGTGCAGGTTATAGGTGAGCATGAAAGGAAAGAGATATGCATTATGCAGAGGAGCCGGTCATGTGACTGAAAAATAGTCAGGAGTGATAAGTTAATATATATTTTAAAGCTCAATGTCTATTGATAGATAGATAGAGAGATAGAAGAGATAGATAGAGAGATAGAAGAGAGTGATAGATAGAAGAGAGTGATAGATAGAAGAGAGTGATAGATAGAAGAGAGTGATAGATAGAAGAGAATGATAGATAGAAGAGAGTGATAGATAGATAGATAGATAGATAGAAGAGAGTGATAGATAGAGAGATAGATAGATAGATAGAAGAGAGTGATAGATAGAAGAGAGTGATAGATAGATAGAGAGATAGATAGATAGAAGAGAGTGATAGATATATAGATAGAAGAGAGTGATAGATAGATAGAAGAGAGTGATAGATAGATAGAAGAGAGTGATAGATAGATAGATAGATAGATAGATAGATAGATGAGAGTGATAGATAGATAGAAGAGAGTGATAGATAGATAGAAGAGAGTGATAGATAGATAGAAGAGAGTGATAGATAGATAGATATGAGATAGATAGATATAAGAGAGTGATAGATAGAAGAGAGT
This sequence comes from Eleutherodactylus coqui, assembly GCF_035609145.1. Taxonomy (NCBI): domain Eukaryota; kingdom Metazoa; phylum Chordata; class Amphibia; order Anura; family Eleutherodactylidae; genus Eleutherodactylus; species Eleutherodactylus coqui. The sequence goes on along the minus strand of NC_089840.1, from coordinate 297,550,510 downwards.
GATAGATAGAAGAGAGTGATAGATAGAAGAGAGTGATAGAAGAGAGTGATAGAAGAGAGTGATACATAAATAAATAGATAGATAGATAGATAGATAGATAGATAGCCTGCACTGAAGGAATACAAGAGTGCAGGCTATCTATATGCAGAGAGATGGTGAGGGAACACTTAGCTAACTTACATGAATCCAAGTCTCCAGGTCCAGGTGAATTACATCCTAGGATACTAAAGGAAGCAGCGGAGGTAATTGCTGAACCACTCACAGTAATCTTTGAAAATTCAGGGAGAACAGGAGAAGTCCCAGAAGGTTGGAGAAGGGCAAATGTTGTCCCTATCTTCAAAAAAGGGAAGACAGTTGTTCCAGGAAACTACAGGCCTGTGAGCCTGACCTCTATACCGGGAAAGATTTCTGAACAAATTATTAAACAGCATGTATGCAAGTACTTGGATGAAAATGGAGTAATTAACTGGAACCAGCATGGGTTTGTAACAAACAAGTCATGCCAGACTAATCTAATTTCCTTCTATGACAGAATCACCGACTGGGATGATCAGGGAAATGTGGTGGATATAGTATATCTTGACTTTATTAAAGCATTTGACAAAGTATCTCATACCATACTTATTGGAAAAATGACCAAATCTGGGATTGACAAGGCAACTGTTAGGTGGATTCACAACTGGCTGAGTGATCGTACTCAAAGAGGGGTCATAAATCGCTGCACATCCAACTGGAAGAATGTATCAAGTGGGAACCACAAGGCTGTGTCCTGGGCCCAGTGTTGATCAACATTTTTATAAAAGATCTAGAAGGGATAGCTAGCACTAGACAAGCTTGCACAGTGGGCAGCGACTAACAGAATGGTATTTAATAAGGAGGAATGCAAAGACCTACATCTGGGCAAGAAAAAAGAAAAAAGCACATACAGAATGGGAGGAATTGGGCTAAGCAGCAGCACATGTGAAAAAGACTTGGGTATACTAATAGATCATAGACTGAACATGAGTCAACAATGTGATGCAGCAGCCAAAAAGGCAAACACAATGCTGGGATGTATTAGGAGAAGCATAGCGTCTAGATCAGGTGAGGTCATTATCCCCCTCTACTCTTCCTTAGTCAGACCTCATCTGGAATCCCACTTTAAAAAAGGCATAGACAAACTGGAGCAAGTTCAGAGAAGAGTTACCAAGATGGTTAGCGGTCTGTAATTCATATGAACTACTCCACTATATACCACCAAAATACTAAATGGATTTGCTCAAAAACATGGTTGATATGGTGCTGGAAGTTAGCCCCGGGGCTGGGAAGCACCTACAATGTTATCAGGGAAGAGCAACAGGGTGTATCAAGTAACTCAGGAATTTGGGACATGGACAGGGAAAACCCATCGGGGTGACAGCCTGCTTATGTTGCCTGCGGGGAAGAGATCACCTGCGCTTTACTAAAATGCATAAAATTGGAACATACAACGTACTGGGAATGAAGATCTGCAAGTTAGACATTATAAAGAATGAAATGTATCCATTAAACATTAACCTTCCAGCGATCAGTGAACTTCACTGGACAGGAAACGGATACTTTACCAGTGGCCATTTCACAGTTTACTACTATTTATGCCCCTCCGACTAACACAATGGAAGAACAAATCAAAACATTTTATGCTGCAAATTCCAAAAAAGGACATTGTTTGCATCATTGACGATTTCAATTTAAAAATTGGTGCAGCAAAAGAAACCCCAATAGTAGGGAAATTTGGCTTTGGAGAACAAAATGATGCCGGTGACCAATTTTTCCAATTTTGCCACAAAAAACGCTTAATGATTATCAGCACATAGCTCACACAACCAAAATGTCACTTATACAGCTGGACGCCTCCTAACGGACTTCATCACAATCGCATTGATTACATCTTGTGCCCCTAAAAGTGGAAAAGTTCAGTTCTAGCAGCAAAAACATTCCCCAGCGCAGATCTTGGTTCTGACCGCCAACCGCTTATTGCCAAAATTTAACTATGTTTCTGCAATTACAGAAAAACAACAGCAGCATTGAAGTTCCACACCGACTCCGTGCCGCTCGCTTAAGACCTTTGAAAAAGAGTTGGATGAACAATCGAAACAGCAAAAAGCAACAAGAATAACTAGTCGGCTTTCAGCAGACGCCATGCGAATCGCCGGACATGCAATGAGAAGCAAAAGCTACAGGAAACAGGGATGATTTCCAGTGGCTAAATGCCCAGTTTCAGCCCGAAGCGAAGAAAGACCAAGATCAGTTTTGGAATGTACAATGCATGGGATTGGAAGAAGCAAACAAAAAAGGCCCCACCAGAGAGCTCGTCACTCATGTAACAAGGCTCTGACTACTTCTGCATCACACACCAGAGAGCTCGTCACTCATGTAACAAGGCTCTGACTACTTCTGCATCTCACACCAGAGAGTTCGTCACTCATGTAACAAGGCTCTGACTACTTCTGCATCACACACCAGAGAGCTCGTCACTCATGTAACAAGGCTCTGACTACTTCTGCATCACACAATGCAACCTCAATTTTTGATCAGAAAGGAACTGCACGATCCTGAACAAATCATAGATGAGAATATACAGACAAACTGTACGCAAACGATCACGGAAGCCATCAAGCACAAACAGAAGAACTAACAGAATTAGAGCCTGATATCCTGGAGAATGAAGTTGAGAAAGCGCTGAATCAGCTACTAAAGCGAAAAGCCCCTGAGCCTGATTGCATACCTGCAAGACCAGTTTTTGTACTGCTTTCCAAAAAAGGCGATCCGAGAGAATGCCCAAATTACTGCACAATAGCCCCAATATTGCATGTAAGCAAAATCCTCCTGAGGATTATACAAAAACACATGACGGTGATAGTGTAATGGGAACTCCCTGATGCACAAGGTGGTTTTCACAAGGCAAGAGGAACAAGAGCAAATTGCCAATCTCCAATGGATCATGGAAAAGGCCCGGGAATACCAGTAGGAGGTGTACATGTGCTTTATCGATTACAGCAAAGCCTTAGATTGTATTGAACACAACAAGCTGTGCCCATGCCTGAGACAAATGGGCGTCCTGGAACATTTGAGGCAAACCATACATGCGAACCCCGAGGTAATGGTCCGGACCTCTAATGGTGATATGCAATGGTTCAGAATCAGGGAAGGGATATGCCAAGGCTACATCTTATCCCCTGCATTGTTAACCAGGATTTCAGTGGTGATTTTGACACAATGCAATTTAGAAGAATCCAACATTGGAGTCAAGATCGGTGGAAGAAAGATCAACAATCTCACATAAAGATGTTCAAGACTTCATCTTCCTTGGATCGAAAATTGACCTTAATGGAGAATCAGAGGCCGAAATAAAATATTAAGTCGTGCTAGGTCATAGCTGCTGCGTCCTCTGGACGTGCAACCTCAATAACATAAATCACAAGCACAACTGTGCAAAAGGAAACAAAAACTAAAGGGGAATGCTCTCCCTATCGTCCCCTAACCCGGGAGGGGGCCCTGCCTACTCGGCAGACCGACCACGCTGATAAGTGTGAGCCTGCACTCGTGCCTGGGCCACTGACCAGTCCCTATCAGGGAGCCCTAGCACAAAACAAAAGGAGAAACAAAACCAAACCAAACAGCAAAGAACTTAGCTTAATATGAAGAGCTTCCACCACTCTGTGTTGCTCCGTCGCTGTCCAACATAGGACGGAAGTGATTGACCAGCACAGGAGTCACAGTTAGCACTGCTTAAATAGGAGCAGAGCTACTTAGCACCAGGTGCTGACTGACATTAATCTTGCAACCACCACACCTCTCAGCTCCAGGAGAGGTAGGAATGCTGCTAAACCCTGGTCTGGCCTAAAAGCAAGGTGGGAACCTCAAAACGGCTGCAACAGTACCTCCCCTTCTAGGAGGGGCCCCAGGACCCTTAAGATCAGGACGACCAGGGTTTAATCTGTGAAATTTTTTGACTCGACGGGAGTCCAAAATGTGACTTATTACCAACTGCTCCTCCCCATCCGCTAGCACAGGAGCCGGGGGTGGAGGGTCATTCCCAGGATCGATGAATCTTTTGAGCAGAGATTTGTGGAAAACATTGTTAATTTTCATCGCACTGGGAATTTCTAACCAAAAAGCAACCGCGTTAATCTTCTCAATTATTTTAAATGGACCTATAAATCACGGACCCAGCTTAGCGGACGGTTGTTTGGGTTTTATAACTCTGGTAGACAACCAAACCAAGTCTCCAACATGGAATTCCACCCCCTCTGAGCGGTGACTGTTAGCAACTCGCTTTCTCCGCTGAACTGCTCGCCGTAACTCTCTCTGGACCTCGGCCATAATAGGCCCAGAAGAATCTGGCTGCCCCGGTGCCGGAGCCGTAGCAACACACTTCTTCCATCTCTGAACCCTCTCAGGATCCATCTTAAAACCCTCTTGGGTATAATCTTTGAGCGTCAGTCTCTCAGGAGGGGGTATGCGGCTCCTAGGGAACTCGTAGTCAGGGAGGGGTTTAATTGCACAATCCCCCTGTCGGAGCAGTGGCAATCTGTCTGCCCCCTCTGGGGAAAACACATCAGAGAGGTCAGCGATGACTTCCGACAGCTCTTCTGCCTGAATAGAAGCTAGATAGACAGAAATGCAACCAGACAAACACCCAGGGCTCCATTTAACAATGTCCCCCTTCTCCCAGTCTACTACCGGGTTGTGTAGACATAGCCAAGGCAGCCCCAAGACTACTTGCGAAGGGAGGGATTCTATGACATATAATGTTATAATCTCCATGTGGAACAGCCCAATTTTTAAACGGACGTTAGGCACACAAAACCTCAGACTTCTCTGCGATAGTGGAGCAGCATCAATGGCAGATACTGGGATGGGAAACTCCAGAGCCTTCATCTCTAAGCCTAAACGTCTGACCATCTCCCGATGTATTAAATTAATACTAGCTCCACAATCCAGAAGTACTCTTATGGGGCTGCCCACACTATCAGACAGGATCTCAGCAGGAAGCACCAGTCTGGAGGGTGATATCCAGGCAATTTGATGGCCTAGAGGGGCCCCCTCAGTAATCTCCTGGTCATCAAGTCCTGGCTGGCAATTAGGACGGGGACAACACTGAGCCATGCGACCAATGCGGTTACAGGAAAAGCATCGACCTGTAGACTGTACTTTGTTCCCATTCCTAGCCCTGGCAGCCAGAAACCCCAACTGCATGGGCTCCTCTACATCCGTCGATAAGAAGCCAGAATCTATGGAGAGTTCCTGATGTCTCTCCCTGATCTGTCTCCCAGCTTTGATAGCCAGAGACATGGCCTCATCAAGACTGCGGGGTACTGGATAACCTACCAGTACATTCTTGATCTCATTGGACAGACCACAATGGAACTGGCTCTTTAAAGCAGGGTCATTCCACTGAGTCTCTGCTGCCCAACGTCGAAACCCAGCACAATAATCTTCGACAGAGGATTCTCCCTGTCGTAAGCGTCTGATATTCCCTTCAGCCACCGATATCTTGTCTGGATTGTCATAAATAAGACGCAATGCAGCAAAAAAGTCATCCACCGAGTCCAAGACCTCAGACATTGGGGGCAATGAGAAAGCCCATGCCTGTGGTGCCCCCTGCAGTCTGGACATGACAATGCAATGCCCACCTTCTGGGCGTCGTCCCCTGAAGACACTGGACGCAGTCTAAAATAGAGCTTACAGGCATCCCGGAAGGATCCGAATTTCTGCCTATCACCAGAAAAACGGTCAGGTAGCTCAATTTTTGGTTCCTTGCTGGGAACCTGCAGCGCAGTTTGACGCTGTTTTATTTCAGCGACCTCCGCAGCCAGCGTGCCAAGCTGGTGCGACAAAACCTCAAGGGGATCCATAGTAACAGCACAGAATCTCCCTGAGTAGGTAAGGTCTGGTCAATCTGTTGCGTCCTCTGGACGTGCAACCTCAATAACATAAATCACAAGCACAACTGTGCAAAAGGAAACAAAAACTAAAGGGGAATGCTCTCCCTATCGTCCCCTAACCCGGGAGGGGGCCCTGCCTACTCGGCAGACCGACCGCGCTGATAAGTGCGAGCCTGCACTCGTGCCTGGGCCACTGACCAGTCCCTATCAGGGAGCCCTAGCACAAAACAAAAGGAGAAACAAAACCAAACCAAACAGCAAAGAACAGCTTAATATGAAGAACTTCCACCACTCTGTGTTGCTCCGTCGCTGTCCAACATAGGACTGAAGTGATTGACCAGCACAGGAGTCACAGTTAGCACTGCTTAAATAGGAGCAGAGCTACTTAGCACCAGGTGCTGACTGACATTAATTTTGCAACCACCATACCTCTCAGCTCCAGGAGAGGTAGGAATGCTGCTAAACCCTGGTCTGGCCTGAAAGCAAGGTGGGAACCTCAGAACGGCTGCAACAATAGCGCAATGTTAAATATGGAGAAGATCTGAAAAAACAAAGACCTAAGCATTGCAACAAAATGCCGGATAGTCAATGCCATCATCTTCCCATTCCTAATTTACACCTGTGAAAGTTAGACACAAAAGAAAATGGACCGAAAGAAGATTGATGCCTTTGAACTTTGGTGCTGGAGGAAATTCTTATGGATTCCTTGCATTGCCTAGATCCCGAACAAAGCAGTCCCAGACCGCATCACACCAAAGTCTTTATTGGAGGGCATCATATTGTGAGCTAATTCCTTAGAAACATCAATAATGCTTGAAGTGGTCAGTGGCAAAAGAAGACCTGCCCACTGAAGAACATGTCGACTTGATGCTATCAAAGCCGAAACCAGCATGCAAATGATTGAAGTGAAAGAAGCCGTACAGAACGGGGGTGGACGCACAAAAATAGTACATGTCAATGTGAGGTGTCTAGCACATTGGACAGCACACAGATGAGATGTCCATGTGCTGTCTGATTCGAGTTGTGCCCAAAAAACTTTTTAACAGTCCGTCTGCATGTACCCGAAGATTACTTTCAAGGCTAGAAGGGTTAATAGTTTTTTTTTGTCAACTAACAAAATGCAAAGGGACTGAACAACAGAGAAATGTAAATCCCATCAATATTTGGTGTGACGCCTTCACCTTCATCAGTTCTTCTTGTTCCACTTGCACACAGTAAGGGATTTTGTAGGATTAGAGTCCGGTGTATGAATAACCAATTATACAACACAGGTGATAATAACCATCATTATCATATGTAGGGTGAAAAAGTCATTAAATGAAACAGAAACAGCTGTGGAGGAGGCTTAAAACTAGGCAAGGAACAACCAAATTCTGCTACAAAGGTGAGGTTGTGTTAGGCTTTTTCATGTCACAGGTCATACCATGGCAAGATTGAGCACAGCAACTAGACAGAAAGTACTTATAGGGCATCAGCAGGGTCTCTCCCAGGCAAAGACTTCACAGTAGACGGTGTTTTGAGATGTGCTATTCAAGCCCTTCTGAAGAAGCACAAAGAAATGGGCAAAGTTGAGGACTGTAGACGCATTGGTCGGCCAAGAAAATTTAGTGCAGCAGATGAAAGTCAACACATGCTTACTTCCTTTCAAAATCTGAAGATGTCCAGCAGTGTCATCAGCTTAGAACAGGCAGTAACCAGTTGGACTCAGGTACACCCATCTGCTGTTCAGAGAAGTCGGGCTAGAAGTGGGCTTCATAACAGGATTGAGTCCAAAGAGCCAACATAGAAACAAGGCCAAGTGATTCAACTATTCATAAAAACATAAGCTTTGGGTGTGGAAAAATGGCAGTAGGTGCTCTGGACTGATGACTAACAATGTGAAATATTTGGCTGTAACTGAAGGTAGTTTGTTCAGTGAAGGGCAGGTACAATAATGAGTGTCTGCAGGCAGCAGTGAAGCATGGTGGAGAGCAGTACAATAATGAGTGTCTTGCAGGTAACAGTGGAGCATGGTGGAGAGCAGTACAATAATGAGTGCCTGCAGGCAGCAGTGAAGCATGGTGTAGAGAGGTACAATAATGAGTGCCTGCAGGCAGCAGTAAAGCATGGTGCAGAGCAGTACAATAATGAGTGTCTACAGGCAGCAGTGGAGCATAGTGGAGAGCAGTAAAATAATGAGTGTCTACAGGCAGCAGTGAAGCATGGTGGAGAGCGGCACAATAATGAGTGTCTACAGGCAGCAGTGAAGCATGGTGGAGAGCAGTACAATAATGAGTGTCTACAGGTAACAGTGAAGCATGGTGGAGAGCAGTACAATAATGAGTGTCTGCAGGTAACAGTGAAGCATGGTGGAGAGCAGTACAATAATGAGTGTCTACAGGCAGCAATAAAGCATGGTGGAGAGCGGTACAATAATGAGTGTCTGCAGGTAACAGTGAAGCATGGTGGAGAGCTGTACAATAATGAGTGTCTGCAAGCAGCAGTGAAGCATGGTGGAGAGCAGTACAATAATGAGTGTCTGCAGGCAGCAGTGAAGCATGGTGGAGAGCGGTACAATAATGAGTGTCTATAGGCAGCAGTGGAGCATAGTGGAGAGCAGTAAAATAATGAGTGTCTACAGGCAGCAGTGGAGCATGGTGGAGAGCAGTACGATAATGAGTGTCTGCAGGCAGCAGTGAAGCATGGTGGAGAGCGGTACAATAATTAGTGTCTGCAGGCAGCAGTGGAGTATGGTGGAGAGCAGTACAATAATGAATGTCTACAGGCAGCAGTGAGGCATGGGGGAGAGCGGTACAATAATAAGTGTCTGCAGGCAGCAGTGAAGCATGGTGTAGAGTGGTACAATAATGAGTGTCTGCAGGCAGCAGTGAAGCATGGTGGAGAGTGGTACAATAATGAGTGACTGCAGGCAGCAGTGAAGCATGGTGGAGGCGCCTTACAAGTTTAGGGCTGCATTTCAGAACATGGAGTTGGAAATTTGGTCAGGATTAATGATGTCATTAAGGCTGGGTTCACACGGGGCGGAATTGACGTGTTTTTTCCATTGCGGTTTTGCCACAGAAGAACTTATTTTTGTCATGCTTCACTGCTGCCTGTAGTCACACATTATTGTACACCTCTACACCATGCTTCACTGCTGCCTGCAGACACTCATTATTGTACTGCTCTCCACCATGCTTCACTGCTGCCTGCTGACACTCATTATTGTACTGCTCCCCACCATGCTTCACTGCTGCCTGCAGACACTCATTATTGTACAGCTCTCCACCATGCTTCACTGTTACCTGCAGACACTCATTATTGTACCGCTCTCCACCATGCTTTATTGCTGCCTGTAGACACTCATTATTGTACCACTCTCCACCATGCTTCACTGCTGCCTGCAGACACTCATTATTGTACCACTCTCCACCATGCTTCACTGCTGCCTGCAGACACTGATTATTGTACTGCTCTCCACCATGCTTCACTGCTGCCTGTAGTCACTCATTATTGTGCGGCCCTCCACCATGCTTCACTGCTGCTTGTAGACACTCAATATTGTGCGGCCCTCCACCATGCTTCACTACTGCTTGTAGACACTCAATATTGTGCCGCTCTGCACCATGCTTTACTGCTGCCTGCAGGCACTCATTATTGTACTGCTCTCCACCATACTCCACTGCTGCCTGCAGGCACTCATTATTGTACTGCTCTCCACCATGCTTCACTGCTGCCTGCAGGCACTCATTATTGTACTGCTCTCCACCATGCTCCACTGTTACCTGCAAGACACTCATTATTGTACTGCTCTCCACCATGCTTCACTGCTGCCTGCAGACACTCATTATTGTACTGCTCTCCAACATGCTCCACTGTTACCTGCAAGACACTCATTATTGTACTGCTCTCCACCATGCTTCTCCAGGTTCTCCAAGACGTCTGAAGTCACTTCCCTGCCGAGTTCCTTCAAAAACTGTGTGCAAGTGTACCGAGAAGAACTGTGGATAAAGGTGGTAAAGGGCAGTCACACCAAATACTGAGGCGATTACATTTCTTTTTTGTTTAGAGCACTGCATTTTGTTAATTTTGCACAATGTGATCGATAGATAGATAGATATAAGATAGATAGATAGATATATATGAGATAGATAGATAGATATGAGATAGATAGATATGAGAGAGAGAGAGATAGATAAGAGAGAGATAAATAGATAGGAGATGGATAGATAGATATTAGATAGATAGATAGATAGATAGATAGATAGATAGATAGATAGATAGATAGATAGGAGATAAATAGATAGATATGAGATAGATAGAGAGATAGATAGGAGATAGATAGATAGATAGGAGATACATAGATAGATAGGAGATAGATATGAGATAGATAGATACGAGATAGATAGATAGATAGATATGAGATAGATAGAAAGATAGATAGATAGATAGATAGATATGAGATAGATAGATAGGAGATAAATAGATAGATAGGAGATAGATAGATAGATAGATAGATAGATAGATAGATAGATAGATAGATAGATAGATAGATAGATGATAGATAGATATGAGATAGATATATAGATAGATAGATAGATAGATAGATAGATAGATAGATAGGAGATAGATAGGAGATTGATAGATAGGAGATAGATAGATAGATAGATAGATAGATAGATAGATAGATAGATAGATAGATATGAGATAGATAGATAAATAGATAGAAGATAGATAGGAGATAGATAGATAGAAGATAGATAGATAGATAGATAGGAGATAGATGGATAGATAGATAGATAGATAAAAGATAGATAGATAGATATGAGATAGATAGATAGATAGATAAATAGATAGCTAGATAGATAGATATGAGATAGATAGATAGATAGGAGATAGATAGATAGATAGGAGATAGATGGATAGATAGATAGATAGGTAGATAGATAGACAGAAGATAGATAGATAGATAGATAGATAGATATGAGATAGATAGATAGATATGAGATAGATGAATAGATAGATAGATAGATATGAGATAGATGGATAGATAGATAGATAGATAGATAGATAGATAGATAGATAGATAGATAGATAGATAGATAGATAGATAGATATGAGATAGATAGATAGATAGATAGATAGATAGATAGATAGATAGATAGATAGATAGATAGATAGACCCAAGCAATGCTCCTGGGACCTGTGCATCTGAGCAACAAGCTCTGGGAATACTACCAGGTCCAAATTTGCCCTGAAGCCTTTAGATCACTAGTTACACCCCTGGTTTGTTACAATTGTATCCAGTCTAGAGAATCCTCTATCTACTGCCTGGATAATGTGTTACAATGTATTGGGTAGATGTTCCCTGCAGTCCTATGTAACACTGCAGAGAATACACAGCGACAACTGGGCTCAGGTACATGTGTACATATTATTCTGTACGGCACATAGATAATATATGACTTGTGCAGCACAGGGAGAGTACAGGGGGTTGAATACTTTTGAAAACAAGGGTCCCCCTTCATCCGCAGTGCAGTTATGTCAGACGCCGCGATTCTGTAACAAGATTGGTGTTTTCATCTGCACAGATGTTGATGTGAAATATTAATTTGTCTTTATCAGGTATTGCCGGTGAGAAGTCATTTCTCATTCCACCGCCGGTTCGCTTCCGTGCCGCTGCCGCTCAGCTATCTGCTGTCCCCACCAAGGAGATTTTTTTATTTTAAAACCTTCCATGTCATTTCTCAATTAGCCCGGAGCGAGAACAAGTCCTTTATGTAAATGGGTTTTTCTAATGGCAGATTTACGTTTGCGGTCCTCGAGTAAACATCACTGAAACATCTGTAGCCCGAGGTGGAGCCGCTCCTTATTCGCACATTTAGAAAACGAGAAGAAAAAGAACCTGAAACCAATCAGTGGTAGTTGAGCGGCACTTAAGGGGGACACGACACCTCAGAGCAGAACACACAAGAAATGTGAAAAATAAATGGTGCAGGGGCGTGGACTAACAGCCTCGGGGCAGAAACATATTGAGCGCGGTAAACACAGGGAAATATAGCTTGTTACCCGCGACTTTCTCCGTGTGGAATTTTTATTTTTTTATCTAATCTGTGTTTTGCTGTATTTTGAAACGTAAAAAGTTGAAATAGTGAAAGGAATGTAACTGCGATCTGCTGTCAGCAGTTCTTGTCATCTTCTGCTGGGATATACTGGTTTTGTGGGCTGTATGCACGTGAGCCGAAACATACAGCTGCCCATGAGAAGAACATGTTTTTTCTAAATGTACACCTGCTACCTAAAGTGTTTGCCCTTCAGCCTTATTGATCATCATCATAAATGCTATTTTTAGAGGGAATTGAAACCTTTTGAATTGAAAAGACAAATCCGCTGGTATTATCAGAATGCCTGGAATTAAAACACCTTCTTCTTTCCTATTCCAGTCATAATAATGGCTCTTACAATGTTTCGCCCCAGGTGTGTAATTTGTAATCGTGTGCCATTGCACAGTTTTGGCACATCAAGATTATGCATTAATAGGACTGGAACTACAACTTTTAACCTCAGTTTATGGGAAGGTACTTCAGACAATTCAAAAGCGTTAAAGGGGTTGTCCCGCGAAACAAAGTGGGTCTATGCACTTCTGTATGGCCATATTAATGCACTTTGTAATGTACATTGTGCATTAATTATGAGCCATACAGAAGTTATAAGAAATTTTTCACTTACCTGTTCCGTTGCTAGCGTCCTCGTTTCCATGGAGCTGTCTAATTTTCAGCATCTAATGGCCAAATTAGACACGCTTGCGCAGTCCGGGTCTTCTTCTTTTCTCAATGGGGCTCCGTGTAGCTCCGTGTAGCTCCGCCCCGTCACGTGCCGATTCCAGCCAATCAGGAGGCTGGAATCGGCAATGGACCGCACAGAAGCCCTGCGGTCCACCAAGGGAGAAGATCCCGGCGGCCATCTTCAGCAGGTAAGTAAGAAGTCACCGGAGCGCGGGGATTCAGGTAAGCGCTGTCCGGTGTTCTTGTTTAACCCCCGCATCGGGGTTGTCTCGCGCCGAACGGGGGGGCTGTTGAAAAAAAAAATAAAACGTTTCGGCGCGGGACAACCCCTTTAAGGAAATCTACAGGGAATGAGGGGGCTTGTTCAGTGTCCGTAACATTATCCTATGACTGATACTCTACAATTTCTCCTTCCACTTGTGAAATCATTTTTTTTCATTCATCAGTCCTAGAGTTTCAATAGTTGGTCCCAAAATTGCCCTTTGACACAACCCACCAGGCATTATGACTTCCCTATCCACACCAAATGACATCATCTGGAAGCAGGAATTGTATTACCTAATTCCCACCAGAACAACAGATACCAATAGTTTCCTCCTTCAATTTTAGCGCTTCACAATCCCTACATTTTTAATTTGTTCTCCCTATGATTACTAATTGATGATTAACATAGTAAAATTACAGAAGTGAGAGAAAAAAATGTACAAAGACATAACTCACAGAAAAAGAAGCCAAATATGCATCCCTGATACTGCAGGGCGGCCCAATCTCCATATCCCATGCAGCACTAAAGGATGGAGTGAGAACTACATACTATATATATTTTATTATACAAAACACACAATACATTATAAGTATAAATCAGGAACAACACAATTAGGGTGCATTCAGACGACCGTATATCGGCTGGGTTTTCACGCCCAGCTGATATACAGCGTCTCTCTCTGCAGGGGGAGGAGGCTGGAAGAGCAGGGAGCAGTGCTCTGAGCTCCTGCCCCCTCTCTGCCTCCTTTCCGCCCCTCTGCACTATTTGCAATAATAGGAGGCAGAACGGGGGCGGGGCTAAGTTTAGGAAAGTAGCTCCGCCCCGTCCCGCCTCTCCCCATTGAAAATAGTGCAGGGGGGCGGAGAGGAGGCAAAGAGGGGGCGGGAGCTCAGAGAACTGCTCCCGGCTCTTCCAGCCTCCTCCCCCTGCAGAGAGAGACGCTGTATATCAGCTGGGCGTGAAAACGGAGCCGATATACGGTCGTCTGAATGCACCCTTAAAGATATAGAAAAAAAATAATCACAGGTGGGATCACAATAATCATAGAATGTAAAGTAGAGAAAGGAGAGGCTGCATGCAAATTTTTTTTAAACACAGTATGCATGTATAAATGAACTTCTCTATACAGACTCCTGAAAAACCTGTAATAGCATGATTACATAGCAGCAATGGGTATATCAAAGGCATAAAAGAGACCCACCCATGACACAGAAACACCTACCATTCAAAGGTGGGATCACACTCATCACATGAAGTATAGGATACATAAATAGAGGAGGTGAAGGCTATACACAGGCTGCTGACAAAGTGCAAGTGCATCGATATACAAATGATGGAAAAGTATTGCAAATCTTGGCACTAAACCTCTATCTCAAAAAACTCCTAAAAAGTATAATATTATGATTACGTGTCAACCATGAGCATGTCAGAAGCATTCAGGGAACCCACCTATGATGAAGAAATACCCCGACGCGCGTTTCAACCTCTTTTTGTCAGTGTTTTTTTGCATGCAGTGTGCTATAGATACTTGGGGAGCCTAGGATGTCATATCAGTGTGGCGCACTGTGGTGATACAGGGCAGTCCATTGCTTTGCCAGTAGGGATTGTATTCCTGTGTGGTGTGGCGCACTTATCTATGGCTGGCATCCTTGGTATCAGTTCATATGTGCGGACTATATTGTCTGCAGTCACCCCTCTCCCAATCTGGGGTTGATTGGTTGCACATTAGCCTGCACTGAACCCTCATACTGCAATCTGGCTGTCTGCATGCTACTAGGGGATATGGTGATTGAACCCGCCCTGCAATATCAGGTGATGCATATTTGGCTCCCTTTTCTGTGAGTTATGACTAACATAGTCAATCAATGGGCCATAATGAAATGCGGCATCATCAAAGGCTCCCACGTGCTGCGGACAAACGCATGTCTCCTTTCTGACTGTCATTCAGCAAATACAACATGCCGTCTTTGTCAGTCTTCAAATGTCTCTGCAGCTGTCAGGGACACATAATGCGCAGCGTCTAAAATCTGACGGGCCTGAGTTTGCTCTAGGGTCTCGGCAGCTCTAAAGGATGCATAATACTCAGCATCTAAGGTCCGGCGGCCCTGAGATGGCTCCAATGTCTGTGTAGCTCTAAAAGTGATTGTTCTCAGTAAGACAAACCAAGTGATCCTGTAGATATGAGACCTTTTAATGGCCAACAAAAATACATGATGTTAATGGGAGCTTTCAGATCTTCTGTGGACCCTTCCTCAGGCTTACAATCACACGCTGCTCTACTGGCTAATGCGGTACAAAACCTTTTTTTGTGTAGTTCTAAAAGACCCGTGATGGTCAGCATCAAAGGTTCAGCTGACCTGAGTTTGTTCCAATGTCTCTGTAGCTCTAAGAGACACTCATAATCTAAAGTCCGATGGACGTAAGACTACTTCAGGGTCTCTACGGCTTGTCTTTAAGCTTGTTGAAATTGCGATTATACATGATTTCAATGTGTGCATGGCATCCAGGCAGGGGTGCCCCGAGCCTATAAGTTACCTGAGGCGAAATGTGAAATACGGCCCTCCCCCTCAGAAACCTGCCCTATTTTACAGGTATTGAAAACGCCAATATACAAGATACCCAGCACATATCTGAACCCCCTGAGACTTCTCTAATGACTGTATTAGTGCTGATAAGTAATTACTGTATGGTGGTAATATGTAATCACTGACAGATTAACCCCTTGAGTGGCACGCCCGGAAATTTTCCGGGATGAGCTCCACTGCTCATAGTGACATAGCCCGGAAGATTTCCGGGCTATGTATCACTATGGGAGCTGCAGAGCACAATGCCACAAGCTGTGACATTGTGCTCTGCCTGCACAGACCCACACAGAGCAGTGCAAGGGCTTTGAAAAACCAGCAGAAGATATTGCCGATATGTCGGCAACCTCCTGCTTTGTTTACCGGTTGCCATAGAGACCATCGGCTTGTCAGAAGCAAGCCGATGGTCTCTGCGGCAGGGAGATCCTGGTGCTTGGCTGTGAGAGGACAGCTAGGTACCTGCTCTTACAGCAGAGATCAGAGAAAACCTCCGATCTCTGCTGTGTTAACCCTTTACATGCTGCAGTCTATGTGACTGCAGCATGTAAAGGGCTGTCACTGCAGCATGTAAAGGGCTGTCACCATCGGACCCCTGGAATGTGATCAGGGGTCCTGATGGGTCCCTGTGGAAGTCCCCTAAAGGGACAAAAAAAAATAAATTAAAAAAAAGGTAAAAAATTATTAAAAAAAATTATAAAAACACTTGTCTCCCTTTACTTTGTAAAAAATCAAAAATATAATCACACATGTGGTATCCATGCGTCGTAATGACCCAGAGAAGGAAGTTAATACATTATTTAACCCCTTAATGACATGGCCCCTTTTTTTCTTTTTTCCCCATTTCTTTTTTTCCTCCCCCCTATTTAAAAAAATCACAACTTGTCCCGCAAAAAACAAGCCCTCATATGGCCATGTCAATGGAAAAATGAAAAAGTTATGGCTCTTGAGACGCAACTGCAAAATTAGTTGAAATTCAATGATTAGACCATTTTAAAAAACCTGCCCTGGTGGGCACGACAGGGTGGTAGGAAACCCGCCACTTAAGGGGTTAATAGTGATCCCCAGTAGTGGCCCCAATAGTAAGGGGCCCCCTTAGTGGCTCCAGTAGTAATTGTGTCCACACTAGAGGTCCCAATAGTAAGAGTCTTTCTTCATCGCTGCAGTAGTACTAGTGACCCTGATAATGGCCCCAGTAGTAATAGAGACCTAATACTTTTCACAGCTGGGAGTTTGTTACAATTGTATTCAAATGTAGATATTCCTGGGTGAGGTGAACACATCAGCAGCGTACATCTATCTCTTGTCTTGATTGTTTGTTACAATATATCAGTGCAGGTGAGATACAGTGTAACGCAGGGATGTTTTACTGCAGACCTCTTTCCTTTCCCTTCCTGCACTGGGCTGTTGTATCAGTTCTGGTAATGTTTGTACTATTTCATACAATCTTTAATAATAAATACACAATGTATCACTGTAGTTGTGATGTATCAGTCTGGATCCCAGGCTGCAGAGCAATCATCAGACTGCTCAGATTGTGAATGATAATCCTCAGTCTACAAACAGCTGTAGAGAACAACCCAGATAACAGGAGACAATCTGCGGATAAATGACAAACTGCAACACGTGGCAAAGTCTGAGAAGGAAAATGTAAATCACTTCTACATAATTTATATAATCAATCATTCATAGCACTAACAGTAAAAGAGCTCCATAGTGTGACCGCTCTTACAGTAGAGCTCCATAGTGTGACCGCTCTTACAGTAGAGAGCTCCATAGTGTGACCGCTCTTACAGTGGAGCTCCATAGTGTGACCGCTCTAACAGTAGAGGCTCCATAGTGTGACCGCTCTTACAGTAGAGCTCCATAGTGTTACCGCTCTTACAGTAGGGGCTCCATAGTGTGACCGCTCTTACAGTAGAGAGCTCCATAGTGTGACCGCTCTTACAGTAGAGCTCCATAGTGTGACCGCTCTTACAGTAGGGCTCCATAGTGTGACCGCTCTAACAGTAGAGGCTCCATAGTGTGACCGCTCTTACAGTAGAGCTCCATAGTGTGACCGCTCTTACAGTAGAGCTCCATAGTGTGACCGCTCTTACAGTAGAGGCTCCATAGTCAGACCGCTCTTACAGTAGAGGCTCCATAGTATGACCGCTCTTACAGTAAAAGAGCTCTATAGTGTGACCGCTCTTACAGTAGAGCTCCATAGTGTAAACGCTTTTACAGTAGAGGCTCCATAGTGTGACCCCTCTTACAGTAGAGGCTCCATAGTGTGACTGCTCTTACAGTAGAGCTCCATAGTGTGACCGCTCTTACAGTAGAGGCTGCATAGTATGACCGCTCTTACAGTAGAGGCTCCATAGTGTGACCGCTCTTACAGAAGAGCTCCATAGTGTAACCGCTCTTACAGTAGAGAGCTCCATAGTGTGACCGCTCTTACAGTAGAGGCTCCATAGTGTGACCGCTCTTACAGTAGACTCCATAGTGTGACCGCTCTTACAGTAGAGCTCCATAGTGTGACCGCTCTTACAGTAGAGGCTCCATAGTGTGACCGTGCTTACAGCAGAGCTCCATAGTGTGACCGCTCTTACAGTAGAGCTCCATAGTGTGACCGCTCTTACAGTAGAGCTCCATAGTGTGACCGCTCTTACAGTAGGGCTCCATAGTGTGACCGCTCTTACAGTAGAGGCTCCATAGTGTGACCGCTCTTCCAGTAGAGGCTCCATAGTGTGACCACTCGTACAGTAGAGGCTCCATAGTGTGACCGCTCTTACAGCAGAGGCTCCATAGTGTGACCGCTCTTACAGTAGAGCTCCATAGTGTGACCGCTCCTACAGTACAGACCTCCATAGTGTGACAGCTCTTACAGTAGAGGCTCCATAGTGTGATCACTCTTCCAGTAGAGGCTCCATAGTGTGACCACTCTTACAGCAGAGGCTCCATAGTGTGATCGCTCTTACAGTAGGGGCTCCATAGTGTGACCACTCCTACAGTAGAGGCTCCATAGTGTGACCGCTCTTGCAGTAGAGACTCCATCGTGTGACCGCTCTTACAGTAGAGGCTCCATAGTGTGACCGCTCTTACAGTAGAGGATTCATAGTGTGACCACTTTTACAGTAGAGCTCCATAGTGTGACCGCTCTTACAATAGCGCTCCATAGTGTGGCCGCTCTTACAGTAGAGGCTCCATAGTGTGACCGCTCTTACAGTAGAGGCTCCATAGTGTGGCCGCTCTTACAGTAGAGGCTCCATAGTTTGACCACTCTTACAGTAGAGCTCTATAGTGTGACCACTCTTACAGTAGAGGCTCCATAGTGTGACCGATCTTACAGTAGAGGCTCCATAGTGTGACCGCTCTTACAGTAGAGGCTCCATAGTGTGACCGCTCTTACAGTAGAGGCTCCATAGTGTGAGCGCTCTTACAGTAGAGGCTCCATAGTGTGACCGCTCTTACAGTAGAGACTCCATAGTGTGACCGCTCTTACAGTAGAGCTCTATAGTGTGACCGCTCTTACAGTAGAGGCTCCATAGTGTGACCGCTCTTACAGTAGAGAGCTCCATAGTGTGACCGCTCTTACAGTAGAGGCTCTATAGTGTGACCGCTCATACAGTAGAGCTCCATAGTGTGACCGCTCTTACAGTAGAGCTCCATAGTGTAACCGCTCTTACAGTAGAGGCTCCATAGTGTGACCGCTCTTACAGTAGAGGCTCCATAGTGTGACCACTCTTACAGTAGAGCTCCATAGTGTGACCACTCTTACAGTAGGGGCTCCATAGTGTGACCGCTCTTACAGGAGGGGCTCCATAGAGTGACCGCTCTTACAGTAGAGCTCCATAGTGTGACCGCTCTTACAATAGCGCTCCATAGTGTGGCCGCTCTTACAGTAGAGGCTCCATAGTTTGACCACTCTTACAGTAGAGCTCTATAGTGTGACCGCTCTTACAGTAGAGGCTCCATAGTGTGACCGCTCTTACAGTAGAGCTCCATAGTGTGACCGCTCTTACAGAAGAGGCTCCATAGTGTGACCGCTCTTACAGTAGAGGCTCCATAGTGTGACCACTCTTACAGTAGAGCTCTATAGTGTGATCACTCTTACAGTAGAGCTCCATAGTGTGACCGCTCTTACAGTAGAGGCTCCATAGTGTGACTGCTCTTACAGTAGAGCTCCATAGTGTGACCGCTCTTACAGTAGAGACTCCATAGTGTGACCGCTCTTACAGTAGAGGCTCCGTAGTGTGACCGCTCTTACAGTAGAGGCTCCATAGTGTGACCGCTCTTACAGTAGAGACTCCATAGAGTGACCGCTCTTACAGTAGAGCTCCATAGTGTGACCGCTCTTACAGTAGAGCTCCATAGTGTAACGCTCTTACAGTAGAGGCTCCATAGTGTGACCGCTCTTACAGTAGAGCTCCATAGTGTGACCCCTCTTACAGTAGAGCTCCATAGTGTGACCGCTCTTACAGTAGAGGCTCCATAGTGTGACCGCTCTTACAGTAGAGTCTTTGTAGTGTGACCGCTCTTACAGTAGAGGCTCCATAGTGTGACAGCTCTTACAGAAGAGCTCCATAGTGTAACCGCTCTTACAGTAGAGTCTTTGTAGTGTGACCGCTCTAACAGTAGAGGCTCCATAGTGTGACTGCTCTTACAGTAGAGGCTCCATAGTGTGAATGCTCTTACAGTAGAGGCTCCATAGTGTGACCGCTCTTACAGTAAAGGCTCCATAGTGTGACCACTCTTACAGTAGAGGCTCCATAGTGTGACCGCTCTTACAGTAGAGGCTCCATAGTGTGACCGCTCTTACAGTAGAGCTCCATAGTATGACCGCTCTTACAGTAGAGGCTCCATAGTGTGACCGCTCTTACAGTAGAGGTTCCATAGTGTGACCCCTCTTACAGTAGAGGCTCCATAGTGTGACCGCTTTTACAGTAGAGGCTCCATAGTGTGACCGCTCTTACAGTAGAGGCTCCATAGTGTGACCACTCTTGCAGTAAAGGCTCCATAGTGTGACCGCTCTTACAGTAGAGAGCTCCATAGTGTGACCGCTCTTACAGTAGAGGCTCTATAGTGTGACCGCTCATACAGTAGAGCTCCATAGTGTGACCGCTCTTACAGTAGAGCTCCATAGTGTAACCGCTCTTACAGTAGAGGCTCCATAGTGTGACCGCTCTTACAGTAGAGGCTCCATAGTGTGACCACTCTTACAGTAGAGCTCCATAGTGTGACCACTCCTACAGTAGGGGCTCCATAGTGTGACCGCTCTTACAGTATGGGCTCCATAGAGTGACCGCTCTTACAGTAGAGCTCCATAGTGTGACCGCTCTTACAATAGCGCTCCATAGTGTGGCCGCTCTTACAGTAGAGGCTCCATAGTTTGACCACTCTTACAGTAGAGCTCTATAGTGTGACCGCTCTTACAGTAGAGGCTCCATAGTGTGACCGCTCTTACAGTAGAGCTCCATAGTGTGACCGCTCTTACAGAAGAGGCTCCATAGTGTGACCGCTCTTATAGTAGAGGCTCCATAGTGTGACCGCTCTTACAGTAGAGGCTCCATAGTGTGACCACTCTTACAGTAGAGCTCTATAGTGTGATCACTCTTACAGTAGAGCTCCATAGTGTGACCGCTCTTACAGTAGAGGCTCCATAGTGTGACTGCTCTTACAGTAGAGCTCCATAGTGTGACCGCTCTTACAGTAGAGACTCCATAGTGTGACCGCTCTTACAGTAGAGGCTCCGTAGTGTGACCGCTCTTACAGTAGAGGCTCCATAGTGTGACCGCTCTTACAGTAGAGACTCCATAGAGTGACCGCTCTTACAGTAGAGCTCCATAGTGTGACCGCTCTTACAGTAGAGCCTCCATAGTGTGACCGCTCTTACAGTAGAGCTCCATGGTGTAACGCTCTTACAGTAGAGGCTCCATAGTGTGACCGCTCTTACAGTAGAGCTCTATAGTGTGACCACTCTTACAGTAGAGCTCCATAGTGTGACCCCTCTTACAGTAGAGCTCCATAGTGTGACCGCTCTTACAGTAGAGGCTCCATAGTGTGACCGCTCTTACAGTAGAGTCTTTGTAGTGTGACCGCTCTTACAGTAGAGGCTCCATAGTGTGACAGCTCTTACAGAAGAGCTCCATAGTGTAACCGCTCTTACAGTAGAGTCTTTGTAGTGTGACCGCTCTAACAGTAGAGGCTCCATAGTGTGACTGCTCTTACAGTAGAGGCTCCATAGTGTGAATGCTCTTACAGTAGAGGCTCCATAGTGTGACCGCTCTTACAGTAAAGGCTCCATAGTGTGACCACTCTTACAGTAGAGGCTCCATAGTGTGACCGCTCTTACAGTAGAGGCTCCATAGTGTGACCGCTCTTACAGTAGAGCTCCATAGTATGACCGCTCTTACAGTAGAGGCTCCATAGTGTGACCGCTCTTACAGTAGAGGTTCCATAGTGTGACCCCTCTTACAGTAGAGGCTCCATAGTGTGACCGCTTTTACAGTAGAGGCTCCATAGTGTGACCGCTCTTACAGTAGAGGCTCCATAGTGTGACCACTCTTGCAGTAAAGGCTCCATAGTGTGACCGCTCTTACAGTAGAGAGCTCCATAGTGTGACCGCTCTTACAGTAGAGGCTCTATAGTGTGACCGCTCATACAGTAGAGCTCCATAGTGTGACCGCTCTTACAGTAGAGCTCCATAGTGTAACCGCTCTTACAGTAGAGGCTCCATAGTGTGACCGCTCTTACAGTAGAGGCTCCATAGTGTGACCACTCTTACAGTAGAGCTCCATAGTGTGACCACTCCTACAGTAGGGGCTCCATAGTGTGACCGCTCTTACAGTAGGGGCTCCATAGAGTGACCGCTCTTACAGTAGAGCTCCATAGTGTGACCGCTCTTACAATAGCGCTCCATAGTGTGGCCGCTCTTACAGTAGAGGCTCCATAGTTTGACCACTCTTACAGTAGAGCTCTATAGTGTGACCGCTCTTACAGTAGAGGCTCCATAGTGTGACCGCTCTTACAGTAGAGCTCCATAGTGTGACCGCTCTTACAGAAGAGGCTCCATAGTGTGACCGCTCTTATAGTAGAGGCTCCATAGTGTGACCGCTCTTACAGTAGAGGCTCCATAGTGTGACCACTCTTACAGTAGAGCTCTATAGTGTGATCACTCTTACAGTAGAGCTCCATAGTGTGACCGCTCTTACAGTAGAGGCTCCATAGTGTGACTGCTCTTACAGTAGAGCTCCATAGTGTGACCGCTCTTACAGTAGAGACTCCATAGTGTGACCGCTCTTACAGTAGAGGCTCCGTAGTGTGACCGCTCTTACAGTAGAGGCTCCATAGTGTGACCGCTCTTACAGTAGAGACTCCATAGAGTGACCGCTCTTACAGTAGAGCTCCATAGTGTGACCGCTCTTACAGTAGAGCCTCCATAGTGTGACCGCTCTTACAGTAGAGCTCCATGGTGTAACGCTCTTACAGTAGAGGCTCCATAGTGTGACCGCTCTTACAGTAGAGCTCTATAGTGTGACCACTCTTACAGTAGAGCTCCATAGTGTGACCCCTCTTACAGTAGAGCTCCATAGTGTGACCGCTCTTACAGTAGAGGCTCCATAGTGTGACCGCTCTTACAGTAGAGTCTTTGTAGTGTGACCGCTCTTACAGTAGAGGCTCCATAGTGTGACAGCTCTTACAGAAGAGCTCCATAGTGTAACCGCTCTTACAGTAGAGTCTTTGTAGTGTGACCGCTCTAACAGTAGAGGCTCCATAGTGTGACTGCTCTTACAGTAGAGGCTCCATAGTGTGAATGCTCTTACAGTAGAGGCTCCATAGTGTGACCGCTCTTACAGTAAAGGCTCCATAGTGTGACCACTCTTACAGTAGAGGCTCCATAGTGTGACCGCTCTTACAGTAGAGGCTCCATAGTGTGACCGCTCTTACAGTAGAGCTCCATAGTATGACCGCTCTTACAGTAGAGGCTCCGTAGTGTGACCGCTCTTACAGTAGAGGCTCCATAGTGTGACCCCTCTTACAGTAGAGGCTCCATAGTGTGACCGCTTTTACAGTAGAGGCTCCATAGTGTGACCGCTCTTACAGTAGAGGCTCCATAGTGTGACCACTCTTGCAGTAAAGGCTCCATAGTGTGACCACTCTTACAGTAGAGGCTCCATAGTGTGACCGCTCTTACAGTAGAGGCTCCATAGTGTGACTGCTCTTACAGTAGAGCTCCATAGTATGACCGCTCTTACAGTAGAGGCTCCATAGTGTGACCCCTCTTACAGTAGAGGCTCCATAGTGTGACTGCTCTTACAGTAAAGGCTCCATAGTGTGACCTCTCTTACAGTAGAGGCTCCATAGTGTGACCACTCTTGCAGTAAAGGCTCCATAGTGTGACCGCTCTTACAGTAGAGCTCCATAGTGTGACCGCTCTTACAGTAGAGGCTCCATAGTGTGAGCGCTCTTACAGTAGAGGCTCCATAGTGTGACCGCTCTTACAGTAGAGGCTCCATAGTGTGACCGCTCTTACAGTAAAGGCTCCATAGTGTGACCACTCTTACAGTAGAGGCTCCATAGTGTGACCGCTCTTACAGTAGAGGCTCCATAGTGTGACCGCTCTTACAGTAGAGCTCCATAGTATGACCGCTCTTACAGTAGAGGCTCCATAGTGTGACCGCTCTTACAGTAGAGGCTCCATAGTGTGACCCCTCTTACAGTAGAGGCTCCATAGTGTGACCGCTTTTACAGTAGAGCCTCCATAGTGTGACCGCTCTTACAGTAGAGGCTCCATAGTGTGACCACTCTTGCAGTAAAGGCTCCATAGTGTGACCACTCTTACAGTAGAGGCTCCATAGTGTGACCGCTCTTACAGTAGAGACTCCATAGTGTGACCGCTCTTACAGTAGAGGCTCCATAGTGTGACCACTCTTACAGTAGAGCTCTATAGTGTGATCACTCTTACAGTAGAGCTCCATACTGTGACCGCTCTTACAGTAGAGGCTCCATAGTGTGACTGCTCTTACAGTAGAGCTCCATAGTGTGACCGCTCTTACAGTAGAGACTCCATAGTGTGACCGCTCTTACAGTAGAGGCTCCGTAGTGTGACCGCTCTTACAGTAGAGGCTCCATAGTGTGACCGCTCTTACAGTAGAGACTCCATAGAGTGACCGCTCTTACAGTAGAGCTCCCTAGTGTGACCGCTCTTACAGTAGAGCCTCCATAGTGTGACCGCTCTTACAGTAGAGCTCCATAGTGTAACGCTCTTACAGTAGAGGCTCCATAGTGTGACCGCTCTTACAGTAGAGCTCTATAGTGTGACCACTCTTACAGTAGAGCTCCATAGTGTGACCCCTCTTACAGTAGAGCTCCATAGTGTGACCGCTCTTACAGAAGAGCTCCATAGTGTAACCGCTCTTACAGTAGAGTCTTTGTAGTGTGACCGCTCTAACAGTAGAGGCTCCATAGTGTGACTGCTCTTAGAGTAGAGGCTCCATAGTGTGAATGCTCTTACAGTAGAGGCTCCATAGTGTGACCGCTCTTACAGTAAAGGCTCCATAGTGTGACCGCTCTTACAGTAGAGAGCTCCATAGTGTGACCGCTCTTACAGTAGAGCTCCATAGTGTGACCGCTCTTACAGTAGAGCTCCATAGTGTGACCGCTCTTACAGTAGAGCTCCATAGTGTGACCGCTCTTACAGTAGAGCTCCATAGTGTAACCGCTCTTACAGTAGAGGCTCCATAGTGTGACCGCTCTTACAGTAGAGGCTCCATAGTGTGACCACTCTTACAGTAGAGCTCCATAGTGTGACCACTCTTACAGTAGGGGCTCCATAGTGTGACCGCTCTTACAGTAGGGGCTCCATAGAGTGACCGCTCTTACAGTAGAGCTCCATAGTGTGACCGCTCTTACAATAGCGCTCCATAGTGTGGCCGCTCTTACAGTAGAGGCTCCATAGTTTGACCACTCTTACAGTAGAGCTCTATAGTGTGACCGCTCTTACAGTAGAGGCTCCATAGTGTGACCGCTCTTACAGTAGAGCTCCATAGTGTGACCGCTCTTACAGAAGAGGCTCCATAGTGTGACCGCTCTTACAGTAGAGGTTCCATAGTGTGACCACTCTTACAGTAGAGCTCTATAGTGTGATCACTCTTACAGTAGAGCTCCATAGTGTGACCGCTCTTACAGTAGAGGCTCCATAGTGTGACTGCTCTTACAGTAGAGCTCCATAGTGTGACCGCTCTTACAGTAGAGACTCCATAGTGTGACCGCTCTTACAGTAGAGGCTCCGTAGTGTGACCGCTCTTACAGTAGAGGCTCCATAGTGTGACCGCTCTTACAGTAGAGACTCCATAGAGTGACCGCTCTTACAGTAGAGCTCCATAGTGTGACCGCTCTTACAGTAGAGCCTCCATAGTGTGACCGCTCTTACAGTCGAGCTCCATAGTGTAACGCTCTTACAGTAGAGGCTCCATAGTGTGACCGCTCTTACAGTAGAGCTCTATAGTGTGACCACTCTTACAGTAGAGCTCCATAGTGTGACCCCTCTTACAGTAGAGCTCCATAGTGTGACCGCTCTTACAGTAGAGGCTCCATAGTGTGACCGCTCTTACAGTAGAGTCTTTGTAGTGTGACCGCTCTTACAGTAGAGGCTCCATAGTGTGACAGCTCTTACAGAAGAGCTCCATAGTGTAACCGCTCTTACAGTAGAGTCTTTGTAGTGTGACCGCTCTAACAGTAGAGGCTCCATAGTGTGACTGCTCTTACAGTAGAGGCTCCATAGTGTGAATGCTCTTACAGTAGAGGCTCCATAGTGTGACCGCTCTTACAGTAAAGGCTCCATAGTGTGACCACTCTTACAGTAGAGGCTCCATAGTGTGACCGCTCTTACAGTAGAGGCTCCATAGTGTGACCGCTCTTACAGTAGAGCTCCATAGTGTGACAGCTCTTACAGTAGAGGCTCCATAGTGTGACCGCTCTTACAGTAGAGGCTCCATAGTGTGACCGCTCTTACAGTAGAGGCTCCATAGTGTGACCCCTCTTACAGTAGAGGCTCCATAGTGTGACCGCTTTTACAGTGGAGGCTCCATAGTGTGACCGCTCTTACAGTAGAGGCTCCATAGTGTGACCACTCTTGCAGTAAAGGCTCCATAGTGTGACCCCTCTTACAGTAGAGGCTCCATAGTGTGACCGCTCTTACAGTAGAGGCTCCATAGTGTGACTGCTCTTACAGTAGAGCTCCATAGTATGACCGCTCTTACAGTAGAGGCTCCATAGTGTGACCCCTCTTACAGTAGAGGCTCCATAGTGTGACCGCTCTTACAGTAAAGGCTCCATAGTGTGACCTCTCTTACAGTAGAGGCTCCATAGTGTGACCACTCTTGCAGTAAAGGCTCCATAGTGCGACCGCTCTTACAGTAGAGCTCCATAGTGTGACCGCTCTTACAGTAGAGGCTCCATAGTGTGAGCGCTCTTACAGTAGAGGCTCCATAGTGTGACCGCTCTTACAGTAGAGGCTCCATAGTGTGACCGCTCTTACAGTAGAGAGCTCCATAGTGTGACCGCTCATACAGTAGAGCTCCATAGTGTGACTGCTCTTACAGTAGAGCTCCATAGTGTGACCGCTCTTACAGTAGAGGCTCCATAGTGTGACCGCTCTTACAGTAGAGGCTCCATAGTGTGACCACTCTTACAGTAGAGCTCCATAGTGTGACCACTCTTACAGTAGGGGCTCCATAGTGTGACCGCTCTTACAGTAGGGGCTCCATAGAGTGACCGCTCTTACAGTAGAGCTCCATAGTGTGACCGCTCTTACAACAGCGCTCCATAATGTGGCCGCTCTTACAGTAGAGGCTCCATAGTTTGACCACTCTTACAGTAGAGCTCTATAGTGTGACCGCTCTTACAGTAGAGGCTCCATAGTGTGAACGCTTTTACAGTAGAGCTCCATAGTGTGACCGCTCTTACAGAAGAGGCTCCATAGTGTGACCGCTCTTACAGTAGAGGCTCCATAGTGTGACCACTCTTACAGTAGAGCTCTATAGTGTGATCACTCTTACAGTAGAGCTCCATAGTGTGACCGCTCTTACAGTAGAGGCTCCATAGTGTGACTGCTCTTACAGTAGAGCTCCATAGTGTGACCGCTCTTACAGTAGAGACTCCATAGTGTGACCGCTCTTACAGTAGAGGCTCCGTAGTGTGACCGCTCTTACAGTAGAGGCTCCATAGTGTGACCTCTCTTACAGTAGAGACTCCATAGAGTGACCGCTCTTACAGTAGAGCTCCATAGTGTGACCGCTCTTACAGTAGAGCCTCCATAGTGTGACCGCTCTTACAGTAGAGCTCCATAGTGTAACGCTCTTACAGTTGAGGCTCCATAGTGTGACCGCTCTTACAGTAGAGCTCTATAGTGTGACCACTCTTACAGTAGAGCTCCATAGTGTGACCCCTCTTACAGTAGAGCTCCATAGTGTGACCGCTCTTACAGAAGAGCTCCATAGTGTAACCGCTCTTACAGTAGAGTCTTTGTAGTGTGACCGCTCTAACAGTAGAGGCTCCATAGTGTGACTGCTCTTACAGTAGAGGCTCCATAGTGTGAATGCTCTTACAGTAGAGGCTCCATAGTGTGACCGCTCTTACAGTAAAGGCTCCATAGTGTGACCGCTCTTACAGTAGAGAGCTCCATAGTGTGACCGCTCTTACAGTAGAGCTCCATAGTGTGACCGCTCTTACAGTAGAGCTCCATAGTGTGACCGCTCTTACAGTAGATCTCCATAGTGTGACCGCTCTTACAATAGAGGCTCCTTAGTGTGACCGCTCTTACAGTAGAGCTCCATAGTATGACCGCTCTTACAGTAGAGGCTCCATAGTGTGACCGCTCTTACAGTAGAGGCTCCATAGTGTGACCCCTCTTACAGTAGAGGCTCCATAGTGTGACCGCTCTTGCAGTAAAGGCTCCATAGTGTGACCACTCTTACAGTAGAGGCTCCATAGTGTGACCGCTCTTACAGTAGAGGCTCCATAGTGTGACCGCTCTTACAGTAGAGCTCCATAGTATGACCGCTCTTACAGTAGAGCTCCATAGTGTAACGCTCTTACAGTAGAGGCTCCATAGTGTGACCGCTCTTACAGTAGAGCTCCATAGTGTGACCGCTCTTACAGTAGAGCTCCATAGTGTAACCGCTCTTACAGTAGAGGCTCCATAGTGTGACCGCTCTTACAGTAGAGGCTCCATAGTGTGACCACTCTTACAGTAGAGCTCCATAGTGTGACCACTGTTACAGTAGGGGCTCCATAGTGTGACCGCTCTTACAGTAGGGGCTCCATA
Organism: Eleutherodactylus coqui; assembly: GCF_035609145.1. NCBI lineage: Eukaryota > Metazoa > Chordata > Amphibia > Anura > Eleutherodactylidae > Eleutherodactylus > Eleutherodactylus coqui. Next base: position 297,521,684 of record NC_089840.1, on the reverse strand, counting down.
GAGTGACCGCTCTTACAGTAGAGCTCCATAGTGTGACCGCTCTTACAATAGCGCTCCATAGTGTGGCCGCTCTTACAGTAGAGGCTCCATAGTTTGACCACTCTTACAGTAGAGCTCTATAGTGTGACCGCTCTTACAGTAGAGGCTCCATAGTGTGACCGCTCTTACAGTAGAGCTCCATAGTGTGACCGCTCTTACAGAAGAGGCTCCATAGTGTGACCGCTCTTACAGTAGAGGCTCCATAGTGTCACCACTCTTACAGTAGAGCTCTATAGTGTGATCACTCTTACAGTAGAGCTCCATAGTGTGACCGCTCTTACAGTAGAGGCTCCATAGTGTGACTGCTCTTACAGTAGAGCTCCATAGTGTGACCGCTCTTACAGTAGAGACTCCATAGTGTGACCGCTCTTACAGTAGAGGCTCCGTAGTGTGACCGCTCTTACAGTAGAGGCTCCATAGTGTGACCGCTCTTACAGTAGACTCCATAGAGTGACCGCTCTTACAGTAGAGCTCCATAGTGTGACCGCTCTTACAGTAGAGCCTCCATAGTGTGACCGCTCTTACAGTAGAGCTCCATAGTGTAACGCTCTTACAGTAGAGGCTCCATAGTGTGACCGCTCTTACAGTAGAGGCTCCATAGTGTGACCGCTCTTACAGTAGAGGCTCCATAGTGTGACTGCTCTTACAGTAGAGCTCCATAGTGTGACCGCTCTTACAGTAGAGACTCCATAGTGTGACCGCTCTTACAGTAGAGGCTCCGTAGTGTGACCGCTCTTACAGTAGAGGCTCCATAGTGTGACCGCTCTTACAGTAGACTCCATAGAGTGACCGCTCTTACAGTAGAGCTCCATAGTGTGACCGCTCTTACAGTAGAGCCTCCATAGTGTGACCGCTCTTACAGTAGAGCTCCATAGTGTAACGCTCTTACAGTAGAGGCTCCATAGTGTGACCGCTCTTACAGTAGAGCTCTATAGTGTGACCACTCTTACAGTAGAGCTCCATAGTGTGACCCCTCTTACAGTAGAGCTCCATAGTGTGACCGCTCTTACAGTAGAGGCTCCATAGTGTGACCGCTCTTACAGTAGAGTCTTTGTAGTGTGACCGCTCTTACAGTAGAGGCTCCATAGTGTGACAGCTCTTACAGAAGCGCTCCATAGTGTAACCGCTCTTACAGTAGAGTCTTTGTAGTGTGACCGCTCTAACAGTAGAGGCTCCATAGTGTGACTGCTCTTACAGTAGAGGCTCCATAGTGTGAATGCTCTTACAGTAGAGGCTCCATAGTGTGACCGCTCTTACAGTAAAGGCTCCATAGTGTGACCACTCTTACAGTAGAGGCTCCATAGTGTGACCGCTCTTACAGTAGAGGCTCCATAGTGTGACCGCTCTTACAGTAGAGCTCCATAGTATGACCGCTCTTACAGTAGAGGCTCCATAGTGTGACCGCTCTTACAGTAGAGGCTGCATAGTGTGACCCCTCTTACAGTAGAGGCTCCATAGTGTGACCGCTTTTACAGTAGAGGCTCCATAGTGTGACCGCTCTTACAGTAGAGGCTCCATAGTGTGACCACTCTTGCAGTAAAGGCTCCATAGTGTGACCACTCTTACAGTAGAGCTCCATAGTGTGACTGCTCTTACAGTAGAGCTCCATAGTATGACCGCTCTTACAGTAGAGGCTCCATAGTGTGACCCCTCTTACAGTAGAGGCTCCATAGTGTGACCGCTCTTACAGTAAAGGCTCCATAGTGTGACCTCTCTTACAGTAGAGGCTCCATAGTGTGACCACTCTTGCAGTAAAGGCTCCATAGTGTGACCGCTCTTACAGTAGAGCTCCATAGTGTGACCGCTCTTACAGTAGAGGCTCCATAGTGTGAGCGCTCTTACAGTAGAGGCTCCATAGTGTGACCGCTCTTACAGTAGAGGCTCCATAGTGTGACCGCTCTTACAGTAGAGAGCTCCATAGTGTGACCGCTCATACAGTAGAGCTCCATAGTGTGACTGCTCTTACAGTAGAGGCTCCATAGTGTGACCGCTCTTACAGTGGAGGCTCCATAGTGTGACCGCTCTTACAGTAGAGGCTCCATAGTGTGACCACTCTTACAGTAGAGCTCCATAGTGTGACCACTCTTACAGTAGGGGCTCCATAGTGTGACCGCTCTTACAGTAGGGGCTCCATAGAGTGACCGCTCTTACAGTAGAGCTCCATAGTGTGACCGCTCTTACAACAGCGCTCCATAGTGTGGCCGCTCTTACAGTAGAGGCTCCATAGTTTGACCACTCTTACAGTAGAGCTCTATAGTGTGACCGCTCTTACAGTAGAGGCTCCATAGTGTGACCGCTTTTACAGTAGAGCTCCATAGTGTGACCGCTCTTACAGAAGAGGCTCCATAGTGTGACCGCTCTTACAGTAGAGGCTCCATAGTGTGACCACTCTTACAGTAGAGCTCTATAGTGTGATCACTCTTACAGTAGAGCTCCATAGTGTGACCGCTCTTACAGTAGAGGCTCCATAGTGTGACTGCTCTTACAGTGGAGCTCCATAGTATGACCGCTCTTACAGTAGAGGCTCCATAGTGTGACCGCTCTTACAGTAGAGGCTCCATAGTGTGACCCCTCTTACAGTAGAGGCTCCATAGTGTGACCGCTTTTACAGTAGAGGCTCCATAGTGTGACCGCTCTTACAGTAGAGGCTCCATAGTGTGACCACTCTTGCAGTAAAGGCTCCATAGTGTGACCACTCTTACAGTAGAGGCTCCATAGTGTGACCGCTCTTACAGTAGAGGCTCCATAGTGTGACTGCTCTTACAGTAGAGCTCCATAGTATGACCGCTCTTACAGTAGAGGCTCCATAGTGTGACCCCTCTTACAGTAGAGGCTCCATAGTGTGACCGCTCTTACAGTAAAGGCTCCATAGTGTGACCTCTCTTACAGTAGAGGCTCCATAGTGTGACCACTCTTGCAGTAAAGGCTCCATAGTGTGACCGCTCTTACAGTAGAGCTCCATAGTGTGACCGCTCTTACAGTAGAGGCTCCATAGTGTGAGCGCTCTTACAGTAGAGGCTCCATAGTGTGACCGCTCTTACAGTAGAGGCTCCATAGTGTGACCGCTCTTAAAGTAGAGAGCTCCATAGTGTGACCGCTCATACAGTAGAGCTCCATAGTGTGACTGCTCTTACAGTAGAGGCTCCATAGTGTGACCGCTCTTACAGTAGAGGCTCCATAGTGTGACCGCTCTTACAGTAGAGGCTCCATAGTGTGACCACTCTTACAGTAGAGCTCCATAGTGTGACCACTCTTACAGTAGGGGCTCCATAGTGTGACCGCTCTTACAGTAGGGGCTCCATAGAGTGACTGCTCTTACAGTAGAGCTCCATAGTGTGACCGCTCTTACAACAGCGCTCCATAGTGTGGCCGCTCTTACAGTAGAGGCTCCATAGTTTGACCACTCTTACAGTAGAGCTCTATAGTGTGACCGCTCTTACAGTAGAGGCTCCATAGTGTGACCGCTTTTACAGTAGAGCTCCATAGTGTGACCGCTCTTACAGAAGAGGCTCCATAGTGTGACCGCTCTTACAGTAGAGGCTCCATAGTGTGACCACTCTTACAGTAGAGCTCTATAGTGTGATCACTCTTACAGTAGAGCTCCATAGTGTGACCGCTCTTACAGTAGAGGCTCCATAGTGTGACTGCTCTTACAGTAGAGCTCCATAGTGTGACCGCTCTTACAGTAGAGACTCCATAGTGTGACCGCTCTTACAGTAGAGGCTCCGTAGTGTGACCGCTCTTACAGTAGAGGCTCCATAGTGTGACCGCTCTTACAGTAGAGACTCCATAGAGTGACCGCTCTTACAGTAGAGCTCCATAGTGTGACCGCTCTTACAGTAGAGCCTCCATAGTGTGACCGCTCTTACAGTAGAGCTCTATAGTGTAACGCTCTTACAGTAGAGGCTCCATAGTGTGACCGCTCTTACAGTAGAGCTCTATAGTGTGACTACTCTTACAGTAGAGCTCCATAGTGTGACCCCTCTTACAGTAGAGCTCCATAGTGTGACCGCTCTTACAGAAGAGCTCCATAGTGTAACCGCTCTTACAGTAGAGTCTTTGTAGTGTGACCGCTCTAACAGTAGAGGCTCCATAGTGTGACTGCTCTTACAGTAGAGGCTCCATAGTGTGAATGCTCTTACAGTAGAGCTCCATAGTGTGACCGCTCTTACAGTAAAGGCTCCATAGTGTGACCGCTCTTACAGTAGAGAGCTCCATAGTGTGACCGCTCTTACAGTAGAGCTCCATAGTGTGACCGCTCTTACAGTAGAGCTCCATAGTGTGACCGCTCTTACAGTAGATCTCCATAGTGTGACCGCTCTTACAATAGAGGCTCCTTAGTGTGACCGCTCTTACAGTAGAGCTCCATAGTATGACCGCTCTTACAGTAGAGGCTCCATAGTGTGACCGCTCTTACAGTAGAGGCTCCATAGTGTGACCCCTCTTACAGTAGAGGCTCCATACTGTGACCGCTCTTGCAGTAAAGGCTCCATAGTGTGACCACTCTTACAGTAGAGGCTCCATAGTGTGACCGCTCTTACAGTAGAGGCTCCATAGTGTGACCGCTCTTACAGTAGAGCTCCATAGTATGACCGCTCTTACAGTAGAGCTCTATAGTGTGACCACTCTTACAGTAGAGCTCTATAGTGTGACCACTCTTACAGTAGAGCTCCATAGTGTGACCCCTCTTACAGTAGAGCTCCATAGTGTGACCGCTCTTACAGAAGAGCTCCATAGTGTAACCGCTCTTACAGTAGAGTCTTTGTAGTGTAACCGCTCTAACAGTAGAGGCTCCATAGTGTGACCCCTCTTACAGTAGAGGCTCCATAGTGTGACCGCTCTTACAGTAAAGGCTCCATAGTGTGACCGCTCTTACAGTAGAGAGCTCCATAGTGTGACCGCTCTTACAGTAGAGCTCCATAGTGTGACCGCTCTTACAGTAGAGCTCCATAGTGTGACCGCTCTTACAGTAGAGCTCCATAGTGTGACCGCTCTTACAGTAGATCTCCATAGTGTTACCGCTCTTACAATAGAGGCTCCTTAGTGTGACCGCTCTTACAGTAGAGCTCCATAGTATGACCGCTCTTACAGTAGAGGCTCCATAGTGTGACCGCACTTACAGTAGAGGCTCCATAGTGTGACCCCTCTTACAGTAGAGGCTCCATAGTGTGACCGCTCTTGCAGTAAAGGCTCCATAGTGTGACCACTCTTACAGTAGAGGCTCCATAGTGTGACCGCTCTTACAGTAGAGGCTCCATAGTGTGACCGCTCTTACAGTAGAGCTCCATAGTATGACCGCTCTTACAGTAGAGGCTCCATAGTGTGACCCCTCTTACAGTAGAGGCTCCATAGTGTGACCGCTCTTACAGTAGAGGCTCCATAGTGTGACCCCTCTTACAGTAGAGCTCCATAGTGTGACCGCTCTTACAGAAGAGCTCCATAGTGTAACAGCTCTTACAGTAGAGTCTTTGTAGTGTGACCGCTCTAACAGTAGAGGCTCCATAGTGTGACCGCTCTTACAGTAGAGGCTCCATAGTGTGAATGCTCTTACAGTAGAGGCTCCATAGTGTGACCGCTCTTACAGTAAAGGCTCCATAGTGTGACCGCTCTTACAGTAGAGAGCTCCATAGTGTGACCGCTCTTACAGTAGAGCTCCATAGTGTGACCGCTCTTACAGTAGAGCTCCATAGTGTGACCGCTCTTACAGTAGATCTCCATAGTGTGACCGCTCTTACAGTAGAGGCTCCATAGTGTGACCGCTCTTACAGTAGAGCTCCATAGTATGACCGCTCTTACAGTAGAGGCTCCATAGTGTGACCCCTCTTACAGTAGAGGCTCCATAGTGTGACCGCTCTTACAGTAGAGGCTCCATACTGTGACCGCTCTTACAGTAGAGCTCTATAGTGTAACGCTCTTACAGTAGAGGCTCCATAGTGTGACCGCTCTTACAGTAGAGCTCTATAGTGTGACTACTCTTACAGTAGAGCTCCATAGTGTGACCCCTCTTACAGTAGAGCTCCATAGTGTGACCGCTCTTACAGAAGAGCTCCATAGTGTAACCGCTCTTACAGTAGAGTCTTTGTAGTGTGACCGCTCTAACAGTAGAGGCTCCATAGTGTGACTGCTCTTACAGTAGAGGCTCCATAGTGTGAATGCTCTTACAGTAGAGCTCCATAGTGTGACCGCTCTTACAGTAAAGGCTCCATAGTGTGACCGCTCTTACAGTAGAGAGCTCCATAGTGTGACCGCTCTTACAGTAGAGCTCCATAGTGTGACCGCTCTTACAGTAGAGCTCCATAGTGTGACCGCTCTTACAGTAGATCTCCATAGTGTGACCGCTCTTACAATAGAGGCTCCTTAGTGTGACCGCTCTTACAGTAGAGCTCCATAGTATGACCGCTCTTACAGTAGAGGCTCCATAGTGTGACCGCTCTTACAGTAGAGGCTCCATAGTGTGACCCCTCTTACAGTAGAGGCTCCATACTGTGACCGCTCTTGCAGTAAAGGCTCCATAGTGTGACCACTCTTACAGTAGAGGCTCCATAGTGTGACCGCTCTTACAGTAGAGGCTCCATAGTGTGACCGCTCTTACAGTAGAGCTCCATAGTATGACCGCTCTTACAGTAGAGCTCTATAGTGTGACCACTCTTACAGTAGAGCTCTATAGTGTGACCACTCTTACAGTAGAGCTCCATAGTGTGACCCCTCTTACAGTAGAGCTCCATAGTGTGACCGCTCTTACAGAAGAGCTCCATAGTGTAACCGCTCTTACAGTAGAGTCTTTGTAGTGTAACCGCTCTAACAGTAGAGGCTCCATAGTGTGACCCCTCTTACAGTAGAGGCTCCATAGTGTGACCGCTCTTACAGTAAAGGCTCCATAGTGTGACCGCTCTTACAGTAGAGAGCTCCATAGTGTGACCGCTCTTACAGTAGAGCTCCATAGTGTGACCGCTCTTACAGTAGAGCTCCATAGTGTGACCGCTCTTACAGTAGAGCTCCATAGTGTGACCGCTCTTACAGTAGATCTCCATAGTGTTACCGCTCTTACAATAGAGGCTCCTTAGTGTGACCGCTCTTACAGTAGAGCTCCATAGTATGACCGCTCTTACAGTAGAGGCTCCATAGTGTGACCGCACTTACAGTAGAGGCTCCATAGTGTGACCCCTCTTACAGTAGAGGCTCCATAGTGTGACCGCTCTTGCAGTAAAGGCTCCATAGTGTGACCACTCTTACAGTAGAGGCTCCATAGTGTGACCGCTCTTACAGTAGAGGCTCCATAGTGTGACCGCTCTTACAGTAGAGCTCCATAGTATGACCGCTCTTACAGTAGAGGCTCCATAGTGTGACCCCTCTTACAGTAGAGGCTCCATAGTGTGACCGCTCTTACAGTAGAGGCTCCATAGTGTGACCCCTCTTACAGTAGAGCTCCATAGTGTGACCGCTCTTACAGAAGAGCTCCATAGTGTAACAGCTCTTACAGTAGAGTCTTTGTAGTGTGACCGCTCTAACAGTAGAGGCTCCATAGTGTGACCGCTCTTACAGTAGAGGCTCCATAGTGTGAATGCTCTTACAGTAGAGGCTCCATAGTGTGACCGCTCTTACAGTAAAGGCTCCATAGTGTGACCGCTCTTACAGTAGAGAGCTCCATAGTGTGACCGCTCTTACAGTAGAGCTCCATAGTGTGACCGCTCTTACAGTAGAGCTCCATAGTGTGACCGCTCTTACAGTAGATCTCCATAGTGTGACCGCTCTTACAGTAGAGGCTCCATAGTGTGACCGCTCTTACAGTAGAGCTCCATAGTATGACCGCTCTTACAGTAGAGGCTCCATAGTGTGACCCCTCTTACAGTAGAGGCTCCATAGTGTGACCGCTCTTACAGTAGAGGCTCCATACTGTGACCGCTCTTACAGTAGAGGCTCCATAGTGTGACTGCTCTTACAGTAGAGCTCCATAGTATGACCGCTCTTACAGTAGAGGCTCCATAGTGTGACCCCTCTTACAGTAGAGGCTCCATAGTGTGACCGCTCTTACAGTAAAGGCTCCATAGTGTGACCTCTCTTACAGTAGAGGCTCCATAGTGTGACCACTCTTGCAGTAAAGGCTCCATAGTGTGACCGCTCTTACAGTAGAGCTCCATAGTGTGACCGCTCTTACAGTAGAGGCTCCATAGTGTGAGCGCTCTTACAGTAGAGGCTCCATAGTGTGACCGCTCTTACAGTAGAGGCTCCATAGTGTGACCGCTCTTACAGTAGAGAGCTCCATAGTGTGACCGCTCATACAGTAGAGCTCCATAGTGTGACTGCTCTTACAGTAGAGGCTCCATAGTGTGACCGCTCTTACAGTAGAGGCTCCATAGTGTGACCGCTCTTACAGTAGAGGCTCCATAGTGTGACCACTCTTACAGTAGAGCTCCATAGTGTGACCACTCTTACAGTAGGGGCTCCATAGTGTGACCGCTCTTACAGTAGGGGCTCCATAGAGTGACTGCTCTTACAGTAGAGCTCCATAGTGTGACCGCTCTTACAACAGCGCTCCATAGTGTGGCCGCTCTTACAGTAGAGGCTCCATAGTTTGACCACTCTTACAGTAGAGCTCTATAGTGTGACCGCTCTTACAGTAGAGGCTCCATAGTGTGACCGCTTTTACAGTAGAGCTCCATAGTGTGACCGCTCTTACAGAAGAGGCTCCATAGTGTGACCGCTCTTACAGTAGAGGCTCCATAGTGTGACCGCTCTTACAGTAGAGCTCCATAGTGTGACCGCTCTTACAGTAGAGCTCCATAGTGTGACCGCTCTTACAGTAGAGGCTCCATAGTGTGACTGCTCTTACAGTAGAGGCTCCGTAGTGTGACCGCTCTTACAGTAGAGGCTCCATAGTGTGACCGCTCTTACAGTAGAGACTCCATAGAGTGACCGCTCTTACAGTAGAGCTCCATAGTGTGACCGCTCTTACAGTAGAGCCTCCATAGTGTGACCGCTCTTACAGTAGAGCTCCATAGTGTAACGCTCTTACAGTAGAGGCTCCATAGTGTGACCGCTCTTACAGTAGAGCTCTATAGTGTGACTACTCTTACAGTAGAGCTCCATAGTGTGACCCCTCTTACAGTAGAGCTCCATAGTGTGACCGCTCTTACAGAAGAGCTCCATAGTGTAACCGCTCTTACAGTAGAGTCTTTGTAGTGTGACCGCTCTAACAGTAGAGGCTCCATAGTGTGACTGCTCTTACAGTAGAGGCTCCATAGTGTGAATGCTCTTACAGTAGAGCTCCATAGTGTGACCGCTCTTACAGTAAAGGCTCCATAGTGTGACCGCTCTTACAGTAGAGAGCTCCATAGTGTGACCGCTCTTACAGTAGAGCTCCATAGTGTGACCGCTCTTACAGTAGAGCTCCATAGTGTGACCGCTCTTACAGTAGATCTCCATAGTGTGACCGCTCTTACAATAGAGGCTCCTTAGTGTGACCGCTCTTACAGTAGAGCTCCATAGTATGACCGCTCTTACAGTAGAGGCTCCATAGTGTGACCCCTCTTACAGTAGAGGCTCCATAGTGTGACCCCTCTTACAGTAGAGGCTCCATAGTGTGACCGCTCTTGCAGTAAAGGCTCCATAGTGTGACCACTCTTACAGTAGAGGCCCCATAGTGTGAATGCTCTTACAGTAGAGGCTCCATAGTGTGACCGCTCTTACAGTAGAGCTCCATAGTATGACCGCTCTTACAGTAGAGCTCCATAGTGTAACGCTCTTACAGTAGAGGCTCCATAGTGTGACCGCTCTTACAGTAGAGCTCTATAGTGTGACCACTCTTACAGTAGAGCTCCATAGTGTGACCCCTCTTACAGTAGAGCTCCATAGTGTGACCGCTCTTACAGAAGAGCTCCATAGTGTAACCGCTCTTACAGTAGAGTCTTTGTAGTGTAACCGCTCTAACAGTAGAGGCTCCATAGTGTGACTGCTCTTACAGTAGAGGCTCCATAGTGTGAATGCTCTTACAGTAGAGGCTCCATAGTGTGACCGCTCTTACAGTAAAGGCTCCATAGTGTGACCGCTCTTACAGTAGAGAGCTCCATAGTGTGACCGCTCTTACAGTAGAGCTCCATAGTGTGACCGCTCTTACAGTAGAGCTCCATAGTGTGACCGCTCTTACAGTAGAGCTCCATAGTGTGACCGCTCTTACAGTAGATCTCCATAGTGTGACCGCTCTTACAATAGAGGCTCCTTAGTGTGACCACTCTTACAGTAGAGCTCCATAGTATGACCGCTCTTACAGTAGAGGCTCCATAGTGTGACCGCACTTACAGTAGAGGCTCCATAGTGTGACCCCTCTTACAGTAGAGGCTCCATAGTGTGACCGCTCTTGCAGTAAAGGCTCCATAGTGTGACCACTCTTACAGTAGAGGCTCCATAGTGTGACCGCTCTTACAGTAGAGGCTCCATAGTGTGACCGCTCTTACAGTAGAGCTCCATAGTATGACCGCTCTTACAGTAGAGGCTCCATAGTGTGACCCCTCTTACAGTAGAGGCTCCATAGTGTGACCGCTCTTACAGTAGAGGCTCCATAGTGTGACCCCTCTTACAGTAGAGCTCCATAGTGTGACCGCTCTTACAGAAGAGCTCCATAGTGTAACCGCTCTTACAGTAGAGTCTTTGTAGTGTGACCGCTCTAACAGTAGAGGCTCCATAGTGTGACCGCTCTTACAGTAGAGGCTCCATAGTGTGAATGCTCTTACAGTAGAGGCTCCATAGTGTGACCGCTCTTACAGTAAAGGCTCCATAGTGTGACCGCTCTTACAGTAGAGAGCTCCATAGTGTGACCGCTCTTACAATAGAGCTCCATAGTGTGACCGCTCTTACAGTAGAGCTCCATAGTGTGACCGCTCTTACAGTAGATCTCCATAGTGTGACCGCTCTTACAGTAGAGGCTCCATAGTGTGACCGCTCTTACAGTAGAGCTCCATAGTATGACCGCTCTTACAGTAGAGGCTCCATAGTGTGACCCCTCTTACAGTAGAGGCTCCATAGTGTGACCGCTCTTACAGTAGAGGCTCCATAGTGTGACCGCTCTTACAGTAGAGCTCCATAGTGTGACCGCTCTTACAGTAGATCTCCATAGTGTGACCGCTCTTACAGTAGAGGCTCCATAGTGTGACCGCTCTTACAGTAGAGCTCCATAGTATGACCGCTCTTACAGTAGAGGCTCCATAGTGTGACCACTCTTGCAGTAAAGGCTCCATAGTGTGACCGCTCTTACAGTAGAGCTCCATAGTGTGACCGCTCTTACAGTAGAGGCTCCATAGTGTGACTGCTCTTACAGTAGAGCTCCATAGTGTGACCGCTCTTACAGTAGAGACTCCATAGTGTGACCGCTCTTACAGTAGAGGCTCCGTAGTGTGACCGCTCTTACAGTAGAGGCTCCATAGTGTGACCGCTCTTACAGTAGAGACTGCATAGAGTGACCGCTCTTACAGTAGAGCTCCATAGTGTGACCGCTCTTACAGTAGAGCCTCCATAGTGTGACCGCTCTTACAGTAGAGCTCCATAGTGTAACCGCTCTTACAGTAGAGGCTCCATAGTGTGACCGCTCTTACAGTAGAGCTCTATAGTGTGACCGCTCTTACAGTAGAGGCTCCATAGTGTAACCGCTCTTACAGTAGAGCTCCATAGTGTGACCGCTCTTACAGTAGAGGCTCCATAGTGTGACCGCTCTTACAGTAGAGCTCCATAGTGTGACCGCTCTTACAGAAGAGCTCCATAGTGTAACCGCTCTTACAGTAGAGTCTTTGTAGTGTGACCGCTCTAACAGTAGAGGCTCCATAGTGTGACCGCTCTTACAGTAGAGGCTCCATAGTGTGACCCCTCTTACAGTAGAGGCTCCATAGTGTGACCGCTCTTACAGTAGGGGCTCCATAGTGTGAACGCTCTTACAGTAGAGCTCCATAGTGTGACCGTTCTTACAGTAGAGGCTCCATAGTGTGACCGCTCTTACAGTAGAGGCTCCATAGTGTGACCCCTCTTACAGTAGAGGCTCCATAGTGTGACCGCTCTTACAGTAGAGGCTCCATAGTGTGACCGCTCTTACAGTAGAGGCTCCATAGTGTGACCACTCTTGCAGTAAAGCCTCCATAGTGTGACCGCTCTTACAGTAGAGCTCCATAGTGTGACTGTTCTTACAGTAGAGTGCTCTTTAGTGTGACCGCTCTTACAGTAGAGGCTCCATAGTGTGACCGCTCTTACAGTAGAGTGCTCTATAGTGTGACCGCTCTTACAGTAGAGGCTCCATAGTGTGACCGCTCTTACAGTAGAGGCTCCATAGTGTGACCGCTCTTACAGTAGAGGCTCCATAGTGTGACCGCTCTTACAGTAGAGGCTCCATAGTGTGACCGCTCTTACAGTAGAGGCTCCATAGTGTGACCACTCTTACAGTAGAGGCTCCATAGTGTGACCGCTCTTACAGTAGAGGCTCCATAGTGTGACCGCTCTTACAGTAGAGGCTCCATAGTGTGACGCCTCTTACAGTAGAGCTCCATAGTGTGACCGCTCTTACAGTAGAGGCTCCATAGTGTGACCGCTCTTACAGTAGAGGCTCCATAGTGTGACCCCTCTAACAGTAGAGGCTCCATAGTGTGACCGCTCTTACAGTAGAGGCTCCGCAGTGTGACCACTCTTGCAGTAGAGTGCTATATAGTGGGACCGCTCTTACAGTAGAGCTCCATAATGTGCCCGCTCTTACAGTAGAGCTCTATAGTGTGACCGCTCTTACAGTAGAGGCTCCATTGTGTGACCGCTCTTACAGTAGAGGCTCCATAGTGTGACCGCTCTTAAAGTAGAGCTCCATAGTGTGACCGCTCTTACAGTAGAGGCTCCATTGTGTGACCGCTCTTACAGTAGAGGCTCCATAGTGTGACTGCTCTTACAGTAGAGGCTCCATAGTGTGACCGCTCTTACAGTAGAGGCTCCATAGTGTGACCGCTCTTACAGTAGAGGCTCCATAGTGTGACCGCTCTTACAGTAGAGAATTCATAGTGTGACCACTCTTGCAGTAGAGTGCTATATAGTGGGACCGCTCTTACAGTAGAGCTCCATAATGTGCCCGCTCTTACAGTAGAGGGTTCATAGTGTGACCGCTCTTACAGTAGAGCTCCATAGTGTGACTGCTCTTACAGTAGAGCTCCATAATGTACCCGCTCTTACAGTAGAGGGTTCATAGTGTGACCGCTCTTACAGTAGAGCTCCATAGTGTGACCGCTCTTACAGTAGAGGCTCCATAATGTGCCCGCTCTTACAGTAGAGGGTTCATAATGTGCCCGCTCTTACAGTATAGCATCCATAGTGTGACCGCTCTTAACTAAACGTCCCTTTACACGGGATGAATGTCGAGCCAATGATTCCTGACACTTGACCCTGTGTCTCTGCGCTCCTGTGCTCCTGCACGGGAGCTAGCAGAGCTGGCTGGGTCATGAAGTGGCCAGCAGGGGGGCAGGGCAGTGCAGGAGATTTCCCTTCTCTCACTTCCCCACCCCCCACTATTGAGATACACAGCGTCTGTTCACTACTGAACAGCCGCTGTTTAAACTGAACGATGCAGCATAAAAGATCAGCGATGAGTTCATTGCTCAGTTTAAACAGCGTCCCTGTACCAGTCACTATACTAATTCCCCCACCCTGTGCCAATCACTACACCGATGTCTCTACCCTGTGCCAGTCACTACACTGACACCTCCACCCTGTGCCAGTGACTACAGTCATACAATACCCTTTCCTTGGGGGGGTTGAGATAGCCGTAGTTACCAGCACTATCCACTGGCTTTAGGGTCTTCTCCCACTCCACACAGCCTCTTTTATCTACAAGTCTCTGCGAGCGGTAAATTACCCCCTAGGTATCAGCGCAAGACAGCGGTTTAAATTTTTCCGGTCACTGCAGAGAGCCTCCGCTATCTACAAGTCTCTGTGTGCGGTGAATTAGCCCCAGTTCTCAGAGCTGTACAGTGGGTTAATTTATTTGGGCCCTGCTCTATCCTTAATCCAACATGATGAGGAGGAGTAGGGGCAAGGGTCGATGACATGGATGCGGACGCGGGCGTCCAAGTGAGGGTGTGGGCACAGGCCAAGGTCCTGGGCGGGACGAATCACAGCTGGCTGCTGAGGAATTAGGAGAGAGCCAAGTCTCTATGCTCCCCAGCTTCATATCACAATTTGCGGGTCCGCATGGTAGACCTTTATTACAAGCAGAGCAGTGCGAGCAGGTCCTGTCGTGGATGGCAGATAACGCGTCCAGCAATGTATCAACCACCCAGTCTTTTACGCAGTCCACTACTCCCGGCCTAGGGACTGCAACTCTGAATCTCTGGCTGCTGCTCCTTCCTCCCAGCCTCCTCACTCCATGAAAGCGACATATTCTGAGCAGGCAGACTCCCAGGAACTGTTCTCAGGTCCCTGCCCTGAGTGGGAAATAATGGTTCCTCACTCACCTGAGGAGTTTGCTGTGACCGATGCCCAACCTTTGGAAAGTTCCCGGAGTCCAGGTGATGAGACTGGGGACTTCCGGCAACTGTCTCAAGAACTTTTAGTGGGTGAGGAGGATAATGATGATGAGACACAGTTGTCTGTCAGTGAGGTAGTAGTAAGGGCAGTAAGTCTAAGGGAGGAGCGCACAGAGGATTCGGAGGAATAGCCACTGGACGATGGGGTGACTGACCCCACCTGGCTTTCTAAGCCTACTGAAGACAGGGCTTCAGAGGGGGAGGCAAGTGCAGCAGCAGGACAGGTTGGAAGAGTAATGGGGGGGCAAGGGGAAGAGGCAGGGCCAAAGCGAAAAAAACCCCAACTGTTTCCCACAGCATCCCCTCGTGGCAAGTTTCCGTGCAGTGGGCTAGGTCTTCAAAGGTGTGGATGTTTTTTAGTGAGAGCGCGGATGACCGATGAACAGTGGTGTGCAATCTGTGCCGCATCAAGATCAGCCAGGGAGCCACCACTACCAGCCTCACCCCCACCAGCATGCGCAGGCATATGATGGCCAAGCACCCCACAAGGTGGGACAAAGGCCATTCACTGCCTTCGGGTCACACCACTGCCTCTTCCCCTGAGCCACAACCTGCCACACATCCTATCCCTCTCCCAAGACGCAGGCACTAGCGCCTCCCGGTCTGCACCCACACCCTCACCTCCACGGTTCTCCACCCCATCCAGCAATGTCTCTCAGCGCAGCGCACAGCTGGCGCTAACACAAGCGTTGGAGCGAAAGCGGAAATACGCCGCCACCCACCCGCATGCACAAGCTTTAAAAGTGCACATTGCCAAATTAATCAGCCTGGAGATGCTCCCGTACAGGCTTGTGAAAATGGAGGCTTTAAAAACATGAGGACGGCGGCGGTCCCGCGCTACTCAGTCCCCAGTCGACACTATTTTTCCCAGTGTGCCGTCCCCCCCTACACCAGCACGTCTCCCACAACTTTAACCGTGCCCTCACCAATGCAATTACTGGGAAAGTCCACTTAATGACGGACACGTGGACAAGTACTGGAGGGCAGGGCCACTATATCTCCCTGACGGCACATTGGGTGAACTTGGTGGAGGCTGGGACTGAGTCAGAGCCTGGGACCGCTCACGTGCTACCCACACCAAGAATAGCGAGTACTACCTCGGTGCTGGTATCTGCGGCATATTATGCCACCTCCTTCAACCCCACCTCCCCTCCTCCTTCTCCGCCACCTCCACCTATCAATTAAGAAGTGTGAGCACGTCGCCAGTCAGTAGCGCGGGTGCAGCAGCACACCGGTAAGCAAGCATCAGCAAGCCATGCTGAAACTAATCAGCTTAGGTGACAAGAAGCACACGGCCCCCGAGCTGTTACAGGGTCTGACAGAGCAGACCGACCTCTGGCTTTCGCCGCTGAGCCTCCAACCGGGCATGGTCGTGTGTGACAACGGCTGTAACCTGGTGGGGGCTCGGCAGCTTGGCAGCCTCACACACGTGCCATGCCTGGCCCACGTCTTCAATCTGGTGGTTCAGCGGTTTCTGAAAAACTACCCCCACTTGTCTGACCTGCTTGGCAAGGTGCGCCGCACGTGCGCACATTTCCGCAAGTCCACCATGGATGCTGCCACCCTCAGGACACTGCAATGTCAGTTTCAGCTGCCAGAGCACCGACTGCTGTGCGACGTGCCCATACGCTGGAATTCTATGCTGCACATGTTGGCCAGGCTTTACGAGCAGCATAGAGCAATTGTGGAATAGCAGCTGCAACATGGGCGGCGGAGTTGTATTCAGCCTCCGCAGTTCTTTACAGAGGAGTGGGCATGGATGGCATGGATCTGCCAGGTCCTCGGAAACTTTGAGGAGTCTACCCAAATGGTGAGTGGCGATACGGTCATCATTAGCGTTACCATCCTGCTGCTTTGCCTGCTGAGAAGTTCACTGCTAAGCATAAAGGCGAATGCTTTGCGGTTAGAACAGGAGACGGAGGATGACAGTATGTTGCTTGATAGCAAGACCACCCTCACGTCTGTATCTCAGGGCGTTTTGCAGGGAGAGGAGGAGGAGAATGGGGAAGAGACTGCTGCCCACACTGCAGAGGGTATCCATGCTGCTTCACTCTCATCTGTTCAGCGTGTATGGGCTGAAGAGGAGGAGGAGGGGCATCCTCCTAGTGAGGACAGCGATGTGTTACATACTGGGACTCTGGCACACATGGCTAACTTCATGTTAGGCTGCCTTTCCCGTGACCCTCGCATTAGATGCATTCTGGCCAACATGGATTACTGGGTGTACACCCTTCTCGACCCATGGTATAAGGAGAACCTTTCCACTCTCATTCCCGAAGAGGAAAGGGGTACGAGAGTGATGCAATACCACAGGGCCCTTTTGGAAAAACTGATGCTAAAGTTCCCATCTGACAGCGCTAGCGGTAGAAGATGCAGTTCCGAGGGCCAACTAGCAGGAGAGGTGCGGGGATCAGCACAGGCAGGGGAACACTCTCCAAGGCCTTTGCCAGTTTTATGGCTCCACAGCAAGACTGTGTCACCACTCCCCAGTCAAGGCTGAGTCGGAAGGAGCACTGTAAAAAGATGGTGAGGGAGTACATAGCTGATCGTACCACCGTCCTCCCTGATCCCTCTGCTCCATACAACTATTGGGTGTCAAAGCTGGACACGTAGCACGAACTTGCGCTGTACGCCCTGGAGGTGCTGGCCTGCCCTGCTGCTAGCGTCTTGTCAGAGAGGGTGTTTAGTGCAGCTGGGGGAATCATCACGGATAAGCGTACCCGCCTGTCAACTGCCAGTGCTGACCTGCTTACCCTCATAAAGATGAACAAGGCTGGATTTCACCAGACTTCTCTTCTCCACTGGTGGAAAGCAGCGGATCGTAAAGATTCTTTTCGCTGCAACCGGAGAAAAATGATTACTCTATCAACCCAAAAAAGGGGAGAATTAGCTTTGCGTATCCTTCTCGGATATTACTCCTCCTCCTCCTCCTAAAGCAGCATGTCATCACGCTGAACTGCCAATTTTTCTGCGGCCCAAAAGGATCTGCTAAAAGTTTTAAAAGTTTAACTTAAAACCCATTTTTTCACAGGGCTGCCTCCAGGCTCTGTTACAAATTAAGCAACAACGAGCTGTATCTTTAAAAAATGTTTATGGGTTTCACCTGCCCTCGGGGTTCAGCAATTTTTCAGGGGTACACTTGTACTCTTGGTAAATTCACAGAGGGGGCAGTCAAAGTCCAACCAGAAAATTATGCCCTATTCACAGCAGGAGACTTAAACTAAAATAATAATCTTTATTAGAAAATTTTTAAAAGAGACAGTAAACTCAGGCCACAACACAAAACGAAAAGTTGGGGGTGTCGCAGCCACTCGTGGGTGATAAACCGCCAGGTGGTAGCGCACCCAACCAACCTAGGACTAAATGTCGCAAGCTGCAAGTATGTAAAAACCCTATAAATCTGAGTTGACTTCACAACTCTTGAGGTGTGTTTATTTGACTGAAACTACGCGTGTTATGGTGTAACTATATAAGAAATAGTAACTCCTCTATCAGAGGGTAAGATGATCATACACTCTTTATTTAGATAGTTCAGTCAGACCAAAACTGAGGGTGGTATTTCGGTCAGGTTTTCACATGTAGCTCATGCAACAGAAGTGTCTATTAAAGCTTACTCGTGTTCAAGCAAGGTCTAAAAAAAATTTTCCGTTTGATACACTAATTTTGAATTCATTGCATCGTACTTTAGTCTCGACGCGTTTCACCACTTGGTAAGAGTGGATCTTCAGGAGTGATAGTACTGGGTAGATCGTGTAGATAACGGAAAGTCACTAGGCTCAAAATGGAGAGCTAAGTGATAAGTATACACCAGGGTATTGAGTCCTAGATGCAGTAAATGCTCATGCTGCTAACTATAAGCATAAGGGAGACGGCTTCAAAAAAAGATACAAATGCCTAAGTCTCCTTTTGGGGGAGATTGATCCAGCGTGTAGACTGGGAGCAACGGACCAAAATGGCTATCTTCCTTACATCGTTTCCCTAAGTAAAATAGCAGGCTTAGTGTGTCAAAATAATAAAGAGAGGTCCCATCGCCTTGATGTACTCTTGGTACACCAATATTTCAGGCCCTTGCCTATACTGTTATCAAACTAATTTTCCGGGCTTTGCCTATACCCTTGGTAACCAATGTTTCAGGGGTCCGCCTATACTCTTGCTGCAGAAATGTTTCAGGGGTCCGCCTATACTCTTGCTACAGAAATGTTACAGGGGTCCGCCTATACTCTTGCTACAGAAATGTTACAGGGGTCCGCCTATACACTTACTACAGGAAGGTTTGAGGGGTCCGCCTATACTTTTACTACAGAAATGTTACAGGGGTCAGCCTATACACTTGCTACTGAAAAGTTTGAGGGGTTCACCTATACTCTTGCTACAGAAATGTTACAGGGGTCAGCCTATACACTTACTACAGGAAGGTTTGAGGGGTCCGCCTATACTTTTACTACAGAAATGTTACAGGGGTCAGCCTATACACTTGCTACTGAAAAGTTTGAGGGGTTCACCTATACTCTTGCTACACAAATGTTTCAGGGGTCCGCCTATACTGTGGGTGCACAAAGGTTTCCCATAGCAGTGTTCAGTTGTCTGGCACAAATACACAGAATGACTTGGGCAGAAGTGTGGGCTGAGGCCGAAGTCCTGGGCGGGGTGAAACTCGCCACGTTACATTCTCATTTCTTCATGTGTAACACTGTCTTTGGGTTTCATGGGCTCGCCTATGCTGTGGGTGCACAAAGGTTTCCCAGCGGGGTGTTCAGCTATCTGACACATACACCGAATGAATTGTGTGGGGACACATGAATCTCCCATAGCTATGTAACTCACGGCGCATTGGGTCAACCAGGTGGAGGCTGGGACCGAGCCTGGCCCTGGGCCTGCTCACGTGCTCCCCACACAGAGTAATAAATAATAATAATAATAATAATAGTCTTTATTTGTATGGCACCAACTTATTCCGCAGCGCTTTCAGGCATGGATAAATGCAAAACAATACAACAATTACAATGTGAGATACATTGGGTTAGACACAAATGGGTTGATGGTGGTACAGGAGGTGCAGGGGGTGGGGAACACAGGCAATAGGAAATTTCATGTACAGATCATTTATTAGAAGGCAAACGGTGTGGGGCACCATAGGGAGGGGCGGGGGACTAGGTCAGGAGATTTGGTATGCTTCCCTGAAGAGGTGCGTATTTAAGGCACGTCTGAAATTTCGTGCATCGGGAATTGTCGGGATGCCTTGGGGTAGAGCGTTCCAGAGGATGGGTGCTGCTCTAGTGAAGTCCTGTAGGCGAGCATGAGAGGTTCGTATTACAGGGGTGTTTAGTCTGAGTGTGTTAGCCGATCGGAGTGAGCGCGCTGGGTGGTGTACTGACAGTAGGGAGGCGATGTATGGTGGCGCAGCGCCATGCAGAGCTTTGTGAGTGAGGTAGAGGAGTTTAAATTTAGTTCTGCAGTGGATGGGCAGCCAATGCAGCGACTGGCATAATGCAGAGGCGTCTGAGTAATGACTGGATAGAAAAATGAGTCTAGCTGCTGCATTTAGTATGGATTGGAGCGGAGCGAGTCTAGTGCGGGGGAGGCCAATGAGTAGCGAGTTGCAGTAGTCAAGCCGGGAGTGGATGAGGGCAACCACGAGCGTCTTTAGCGTGTCCGTGGTTAGGAACGGACGTATTTTAGCAATATTTCTGAGGTGCATGTGGCATGTTTGGGCCAGAGATTGGATATGGGGGGCAAAGGAGAGGTCAGAGTCCAGTGTGACCCCAAGGCATCGGGCATGCCGTCTGGGGGTTATGATGGTGCCAGACACTGGAATGGAGATGTTGAGGGGAGGTCGGTTAGAAGGTGGAAGGACAAGGAGGTCAGTTTTAGAGAGGTTTAGTTTGAGAAAGAGGGAGGACATAGTGTTAGAGACAGCAGACAGACAGTCGGTGATATTTTGGAGGAATGGTCCAGAGATCTCACGAGAGGAGGTGTATAGTTGGGTGTCATCAGCGTAGAGATGGTATTGGAGGCCGAATTTGTGGATGGTTTGTCCAATTGGGGCAGTATAGATAGAGAAAAGAAGGGGACCAAGGACCGAGCCCTGGGGTACCCCAACAGCGAGATGAAGTGGAGCAGAGATAGAACCAGCAAAGGAAACACTGAGTATTGCGGGTCCTACCACGTTCATGGTTTCTCGGGCTTCTTATGCCACCTCCTCCTCCTGCTTGGGGTCAGGGGATCAGCGCTGGTCGACATGTATTTGCTCTTGTGTTACCACAGTTATCTGAGACACTGGTTTAGACCAATCAAAAGAAGTGTAACTGAATTAATGAGACGTTCACAGCAGTACTAGCATCCGAGTCTGCTTCATGCCCCCGATTGCTGAGGGTGTGGGCAGAGGCCGAGGTCCTCGGCGGGGTGAAACTCTGCCACGTGTGGGCACTCTGATTTTTTCATATTTCATACTGTCCCTGGGTTGCAGGGGCTCGCCTATGCTGTGGGTCCATTCACTACTTCTACATTCCACCTTGGAAACTGGACCCCCTTCTTCACACTTTCTCCCCAGATACCCCAATGCACCTCTTACCTGTCTATACACACACACGCGGCTCTATGTATACATGTATAGTATCCTTTGTGTATACTTCCTTATAGCCTGTGAGCTCTTGTGCACTGGCCGCTAACCCCTATTGTTCAAGATACGCATTTGTTTATTGCTGGAGTTATGACCTATTTTGTAATATGTTTTCCCCAATTTGTAAAGTGCTGCGGAATATGTTGATCTATATTAGGTAAAGATTAGTATTATTAATGACTCCGCCATTTTTTTCCCTTTTTTTTCTGTTTTTTTTCCTCACTTTAAAAAAATGATAACGCTTTTTTTCCCACCAATGTAGCTGTATGAGGGCTTGTTTTTTGCGGGTTGAGTTGTATTTTCCAATGGTGCTATTTAATGTTCCGTATGATGTGCGGAAGATGTTTTAAAAACTTGTAAGTGGTGTAAAATTGAATAACAAAATGTAATTCCGTCCTCTTTGCGGAGGGCTCTTGTTTTACGGGGGACACACTGCAGCAAAGTGCACTTTATTCTGCATTATGATTCCGATGACACCAAAATCAGATTGTGGTTGTTTTTTTTTCGCTGAACTAATTTAAAAAAAAATAAAATATTTTGGAAAAAAATACAATTATTTTCTGTCTCTGTCTTCTGATCGCCATCATGTTCTTCCTTTACGGTGGGCATAGTTGTGTGAGGGCTCGTTCTTTGTGGACGTCCTGTAGTTTCTACTGGTTACGAGTTTTTTTCAGTATATATGACTTTTTGATCGCTTTTTCTTACATTTTTTTTGGAGACAGGGTGACTAACTTTGGCGTCGTGTAAGTTTTTTTACTAACCACGTTCAATGTTCGGGATGAATAATGCGTTGCTTTGACTGATCGGACCTTACAGACACAACGATATCAAATATGTGTTTGTTTTAATTTTTTTTATTATAAAAGTTGGAAAGGTTTTTTTTTTAACTACAAATACCTTTATTGTTTTAATAATTAATAAAACTTTTTAAATGTCCTTTTTGCTCCCCCCCCACCCCCATAGGGGACTTGAACTGGCAATTGTATGATTGCTAATAGGGGATAATGAAAACTGCATTATACCACTATCTGGCAGGCTGTCTATTAAGCCCGGTCACAGGCATGGCAGCCCTGGGGGTGTTCAGATGTCCCCAGGCTGCAATGACAACCAAATGGCACCTTGCGATCTCATAGTGGTGGCCGTTCAGGGCCCTTGAGTGCTGACCGGGGCATTTAAATGCCTCTATCAGTGTTGACAGTGGTATTTAAGGAGCTCCCGCTGATCACGGCTGTTACAGGCTGGTGTCAGCTGTCAAAGAGAACCGGCACCCTCAATCCCGCTCTATATAAAGCCTGTATATGATGTAAATATACATCCTTGGGAGTGGAGGGGTTTAGAGCTGGCGCTGTGTCTCCTGTCTGTGCGGCTTCTACATGTGGTGTCCTTCCTTATAGGACGCTATCAGTGCCTAGAAGGTTTGGGCAGCATCTCGAGGGGTTGGGGCTTCAGGGCAGGGATGTGCTAGCTACGTCACCACTGACATCACTAAAGTAGGTAGAGCCTCCTTCACTTGGTGCTACAAGTATCTCTTCTCTCTCCCCCTGTCCCCCTCCCGGATGCACTACTAGCCGGAGTAATCACTGTAGGGAGGGAATATAACTAATGTATGGAGGTAATGTAATGTCCCAGAACATAATCCTGGTCCCATCCATAATTGTCATACATGTCTGTCTCATGTTGATGCACTGCGCAAAGCTGTCATGTCATTTTCTGTATGTATGTTGCACAGCTGCAGCATCTGAGGGGTTAACTCTCATGAAATCATTGCCTGCCAGCTCTGCTGCTGAATGTATATATCTTATAGTATCATGTGGTACAAGTGAGGTTATATAAGTGAGTGTCTGAGGGCGGGGAGGGGTCTTCTTCTTTCTGTATTGGAGCAGGGTTCCATCTTACCTGCTATGGGGACTAACACAGAGCCGCATGGGAGCACCTTCAGCTTCCATGTTGGTGAAGATGGAGGAAGAGGAACGACATCCCATAGTGCATGGGGTGTGGATGGAGAGAGGGGGAGAGAGGGGGGGAGAGAGAGAGAGAGAGACCACCCACCACCCACGCGGAGAATGTGCGAGGTGCGTTTACACTAAGTCTTCTGAGTAATGTTGTCTTGCCAGAGAGTATGTGGAGAGGATCCTGCTTTTTTTTACCTCCTCCAGAGTATATATAATGTCCAGGACCGGTGACATATAGATAACGTGGACTATATGGCTGTATTGTTCTTGTGTTTCCTCCCAACCTCTCAGCTTCTGCCTGTAACTGCTGCCATGAATCTACCTGTAACTACCTGTTTTTGCAAAGTTAAACTAAGTAAAGTTTTATCGGGGCGCCACTGTTCATGAGGACCCGAGGTGCTATACACTTGTCCAGTGTTTGTTAATCCACCGTGTATGAATGCCGGTGTGTGGAACGGTGGCGTCACGAACTGACAACTACTATCTCTCTTATCCTGAGGACTACTGGCCCTATCCTCTGCTGCGGTAACTCCCTCCGGGACCAGGAGTTGGTAAGTGCCACTGTGCAGATCCACGCACTACACCCTCCCAACTGTATACCCTCCCAACTGTATACTGGCAGTATCCCACCATGGGTGTTGCAGTAATATATATTTACTGTATGGCGGTAATATGGAATCACTCTATGGGGGTAATATAGACTTTGAATATTTCAAAACTTTTTTGGTAAATTTTAGCAGGTCCCTCTTGTAGGTGCTGCAATCAGTCAAGTGTCTCATTGCTCCACTAGCACTCATAATACCACACGAATACCCGCTGTTGAGTCTGAAACGTACAACAGTGTGCTCCTAAGAATCGCACAGACACAGCACATGACTGCACCATCAGCCTTATAGAATCAGGACAGTTTGGCTACAAGAGGTTGGAGAGGGGAATATCTTACTGATAGGAATACTCCTTGGTGGAGACAATATACACTTACCCCCCACATCTACTGTTAAGACGAATTGTCCTTCTCTCTAACTCACACCTATAGTGTTGCTCCCTCTTGGCGCATAACAATCAGATGTGCCTTGAGTCGGCAAAGTCACAATAAAAAAACTCTTGAAAGTAAAGAAGTAAAAAAAATTCTAGTATTCAGACTATATGCTATCTTGGCAGTCTGGGCATGTATGGAGTTGGGGGAGGTTTTTTCAGTCAAGTTTAGTGATTGTAATTGCCTGGGATATTACTATTTGAATTCAATTAATATGGAGGTAATATGTAATCCCAGTATGGAGGTAATATGTTATTACTATATGTAGGTAATGCATAGTCACTGCATGGCGGTAATTTTTATTACTGCATGGAGGTTATATGTGATCACAGTATGGAGGTATTATATAGAGCAGCATTGTGAGTACCTTGTACACCCAACAGTAATAAGAGCCTGTGTGGTAGCGTTCAGGGCTCCTGCCATATCACATGCTGTACCCGGCCATTATTTGTTGCTAGTCCCCACAGCTATTACTGCAGTATTACTCACCAGTATTGGACGTCCCTCACAGGTTTCATCCAGCTGACAGGATTTGCTTATTGCTCTAAATTGTAGTCAGGTGTTTGATGAATAAGAATACCGAAGTGTGACAAAGTACAATACATCCTGGCATGTGCCCCTCGTGGGCAGCCGTAGGGTAATCTAGCACTATTGTGGGTTGGTTAACAACAACAATCAATTAGGATTAACCAGCCCTAATACTGTGAAACTCTCATCATTTGGACAGTCTGTAGTTTTCCTTAAATAATCCCTCATTTGTGATATGAATGGGCCAATAACCCATCCTCTTAGCCATGTCCGTAGACACTACCTGAGGCTTACCATTTGGCCCCAGTCAATTATCTGCAGCTCTCCCGAAGAGAGTGTGAACAGGGCTCACCGTTTATAGTAGACCATCATGCGGTAACACAAAAGTGGCCTGGCTACTGCCGTGGGATCTAGGATGCCAGATAACGGTCACCCAAAGAGTAGGACATCCTGCGTTCTTCCCCTATCTTAACATTTATGTTGTCCCACACATTGTACATGTTTATTAGGTAGCCCACTGCAATCCCGTTAGGGGCAGTGGCATAGCTATAGAGGATGCAGGGGATGCGGTTGCACCCGGGCCCAGGAGCCTTCGGGGGCCCATAAGGCCTCTCTTCTCCATATAGGCAGCCCAGTACTATGAGTAAAGCATTATAGTTGGAGACCCCATTACGGGTTTTGCATTGGGGCCCGGGAGCATCAAGTTACGCCTCTGGATAGGGGGTATGTTTCGGAAACAGAATTGTCCCATATGCACACTTTGTCGAAGAGGGATAAAAGTCTATAGTGGCAATGACATGATGATCCCTAGTCTATGAGCAATTAAGAACCAACCAGGGGTCACCGAGCCATGCTCCAACCATTACTGGGGCAGTTGTGCTCTGGTGTTTTTGTAACAACACAGGGGTATCAAGAATTTCGTTAAACCATGACCTGATGTTCTCCACAGTGAGGGGTATATCCACAAAGAGGGTAGAGGAGGACACTGTAGGGGCATGAGTACACATACAAGTATTCAGTTTTCTGCATGATCAAATGTTACGAGTATTTCATGATTTTTCACAAACTTTTTATCCCACTCATCTTTCCTCACATTATTGAGTCCATGTGTGTAGGGCACTACATAACAATTGGGGCAAGTTTTTGATCTTGTAGCGGCTAGTATGTATCCAGTTGTATTTTCCCTTTAATTTGACTGATCTGGTGTGGTCCATCAAATCTCCGTTCCAAACTTTTTTTTCTGATATGTCCTTTGGAGGACAACACAGTCACCTGAAATCAAAGCTATTCAACTCTTCTTTTGAGTCTGGATCTGGAATCATGGAAAATATACATTTATGAGCGACAGTTAACTGCTGATATAAAACACTCACATGGGAAGTAAAGTCCTGTCATGGCACATAAACTGTTACGTTTCAGGCTACAGTAAGTGTGGGTATTTCTTATCATATTT
Organism: Eleutherodactylus coqui; assembly: GCF_035609145.1. NCBI lineage: Eukaryota > Metazoa > Chordata > Amphibia > Anura > Eleutherodactylidae > Eleutherodactylus > Eleutherodactylus coqui. The sequence goes on along the minus strand of NC_089840.1, from coordinate 297,495,520 downwards.
GGACTATTGACCCTTATATAAAAACTAAACCTATGCTGTGCAGTGCCGGAATCAAGGATCAAAAGATAATGGAAGTCAACAGAAAAACAGCAATACTAAACTATGTTAACTTAAAACATACAAAACGGGAAGAAATAGACTATAAGGAGATATCAATAGGCTGACTGCAGCTATTTCCTTATCTAGGCGAGTCTTAAGACCTTTGAGACTGTTTTGTCTAGAATGTCAATAAGCCTTATAATCAATAATCGTTGTAATATTAACCTTTGTATGATAATGCCCTCTCTCCTTCTGTATAAGAACTTGTAATGTCTTCAATTAAACAGAGTTCCCTTGGGTTCTCATGAGAAGCGTCTTGCTATAACACGAAGTGCCTTGCATTATTCATAGATACTGCTAGCAATCTTCTCATCACAGGCTTCCATATCTACCAATTTGGCACCTGCAAAGAAGGTCATCAGATCGGTACCGGTGTAGTTCGATAACAGTCTTCATGCTGGGACTGAAGAAAGTATAGGCCTGTTACCAGTGCCCTACCAAGTAAAACTTCATAGAGGCTCGACTCAGTTCCAATTAGGCACAGGTCTGACTGAGTGGAGGACTAATAAAATGTGTACCTCTGTTATTTTCTATGACTTCTGGTACACCATATATATACAAATTACTTATTTTGACAATCTCTTAGCTGTAGTTTTGGGGTTGGCATTTTTATTTATTTTATTTTACAGACAACCCCTCTAGCTGATGTGAGAAGAGGTCTATGCTAACCAACATAAACTCCAATCTGCAGCTGCTGAAACAGATAATCTGGTCTTGAAGTAACAGTACTTTGATCAATTGGTCTGGGTTGACATGGAGCCTGTGCAAACCAGGTCACAGCAGTGTTGAACCCTGGGGCAAGGCAAGCAGAAGACACTATACCACACGGTACCTCATTGGATTGATGGGTTAGCTCATGGCTCAGGTGTGACATCATGGAGTAAAGCGTGCAGGTAAGACACTCGAGATGATTCTTCCTTCAGACTCCGTCATTGTTTTGTTCACTCTTCTCTTTTGCTACTCTTCCTTTTCTCCCTTTGAGAGCTGTTCCTGTAATTTAAGCCACACAGCGATATCTACACCCACTTCGGGTGCAACCAGGTTAAAAGCTGTTACCTCCGTCAAGGAGAGTCAGGCTGCTGCTTTGGCTACTAGATCTACTCTCCGGTTCTTTAGAGCCTCAGGAGTTACTTCTTTGGTGTGAGCCTGGACCTTGACGACAACTACCTGTTTGGGAAGAGCTAAAGCCTTATACAACAAAGTTACTGCTTCTACGTTCTGGATTGGTTTACCTAATGAGCCAACAAAATTTCCACTGTGCCAGAAGGGTACAAAATCAAATGTGATTCCAAGAACGCACCCCGAGTCAGTGCAGACATTAAGTCTTACCTTCAGCCAGTCTACATATTGTGCCGAGCACCAGCATCTTCGGCCTCCTGAGCATAGTCCCAGGAAGAGAGTGTATTTTTTCTACAATTACCAATATTGGTTATCACTACATAGCCTGTCCTGTTTGTCCATCTTCATGATATCTGGACCAATCGATAAAAAAACTCAAAATCTGCATCAGCAATTGGTTCATCTTTAACATGCTCAAATCCAACAGTTTCCTGCATCATAAGGGCGATGCAATCATATGGACATAGGACATGTGGGCTCTAGTGCTTTAAAATGCAGAGTATTTTCAGGCTGCTCAGTGGTTACTGTGTCCATTCCCCCCTCTTTGAATCCAAATGTAAGTAATGTAGTGGGATTCAATGTCGTTCCTTTTATGGCCCCGGCCTGTAGTAAGGCATTAATTGTTACTTCAATGGCTGCCTCTTGTGCGGGGCTCAAGGGGCAAGGAAGCACAACCCCTTCTTTCAGCTTGACCAAGACAGGTGGACCAGAAGCTGCTAGTTGTCCATAGCGTTTGTTGGACGTGAATAAGCTGGGCTTTAGCCTACGTGGACTTAGTGGCTTTATCCAAGAAAACTAAAGCTTTTAACAAGCAAATTAAACGTTCACCCACCTCAGAACCGAAGGGAACAGGACCGTCTGGTGAGAAGTGGATAGTGGCTTGCAAGGCTTGTAGCACATCCGCCCTAAGGAGATTTACAGGTGCAGTGCTGCTGACTAGGAATTGTGTTAGAATCTTATGCTTGGAGAATGCCGTATCTGTATTAGGAATGGGAGTCTATACAACATGTTCCAAACCCTTGGTTTCACTTCCATTAATTCGAGTCAATCATGCGCTTGAAATTCAATGTCATGGTCTGCCTCTCTCACCACTGCCTTCTCCCTTTCCAAATTTAGAGGAAGGAATGAAGCTGTATTTAGAACTATTGTGATTGTCATTGCGACTGGTAAAGAGAAAAATATCTCTCAGAGCAGGACTGTGCTGTAAGGGCAGGTCGCGGAACGCTGAATGATAGTAACTACAGATGAGCGAGCACGCTCAGATAATGCAGATACTCAGGTGAGCATCGCTCTTCTCAAGTAACTGCATTCTTGTCCGAGCAGGCTCGGGGGGCGGCGAAGGTGAGCCGGGGTTAGCGGGCAGGAGAGAGATCTCTCTCACTCCCCCCCCCCCGCTTCGACCCGCTACCCCCCGCCACCCCCTCGAGCCTGCTCGGATGAGAATGCAGTCACTCGAGAAGAGCGATGCTCGCTCAAGTAACTGCATTATCCGAACGTGCTCGCTCATCTCTACTTACTATCATTCAGCGTTCCGCGACCTGCCCTTACAGCACAGTCCTGTTCTGAGAGATATTTTTCTCTTTACCAGTCGGTTTGGCCCACGGTAAGCAGGCAAACAACTCTCAAGCCGGCACTCTACCACAACAAAACTGATGTGTATGCATACTGCAATGAAAATGTGCGCCTCTTTTAAAGGGACACACATGCCTTACAGGAAATGTGTGGTGGGGAAACCTTTCCTTTGGTCACCAAATAAAGATAACTGTATAGCCCCCTAGTGATCACCAGGCTACATACAATTTACACAACGTCTCATGCAAACAAGTTAGTACTGCTACAACTCCCATCTGGCAAATTACTCTTTGGACAATTCACAATTTGGCCCCTACCTCTGGAATGTTCAAGGGGGGTCAGAGAGACGTCACTATCTCCCTGGTTGAACTAAGAATAACCCTCACACACCTAGGGGGTGAAGCTTCCATCCTCTCTTGAAGGACAATGGAAACCAAAGCACCAAACTATTTTTAACTATTTGTAAAACAACATATAAAATAGATTTAGTGCTCATTAAACCGGGATGAACAATATTGTTCACGCAGCAAACTTCTCCTACCTTTAGGGCTTTTACCCACTGGCATTTGTTTTTGCTGCAAATTCCCTGCGTTTTTTCCCCCAAATGTCAATGGGACTTTCTAATGTTAAAAACGCAATGCACAAAAAATGCAAGTTTGCGTTTTTGAGTTTTTTGTGCAATGCGCTTTTAACTTTAGAAAGTCCCATTGACATTTGGGGAAAAAATGCAGCGAATCAACAGCGAAAAAAACCCCGCTAGTGGATAAAAGCCCTTAAACAGCAATATACACAATTATTTTTACGAAACACCTCCATCTCTAACTCTCAGATTCATTCAATTGCTACTGTAGTCTTTCAGAAACAGGTGCAGTCCATTCACCCTGCTATTCTTCCCTTGTAGTAGCCTAAAGATCATGTACATTTACAGGGTCTAGACAATAATGCCCAAAAATGTCCTTTTATGACAGGTTCACACTACACAAACTCCGGACACCAGTTCACCGTTTACATACAGATTTCTTACCCAAAAACATACCGTCTGTCGGATTATTTGACATGGATTTAAGAGCACAACAGTAGTGCCCTTCTTTACCAGTGAAGAGGGACAATCACAACCTTAGGAAAGGACAGATAATTTTGTAAGAAGTAAGGTTTCTTACCTTTTGTTTATAGAGCACTCTGTCTATTCTCCTGCAGAAGACAAAATCACTGAATTGTTCTCTGGGATCTGAAGTGAGAGTCCGGTCAAGCCCCACGTTGGGCACCAAATTTTTAAGCAAAATATTTACTAGTTGGTATGTTTTCAGTTGGCCAAATTAAGTGTTAATGCTTGAGCATGAGGAAGCTTACAAATCACATACAACATTGAATGTGATAGGAAGTCAGCTGATTTATTAGTCAATTCGCAGAGATACTTACACAAAGACATTTGAAAGGAGGCTAAAAGGCGCCTCACTTGTAATGAATTATAGTTTATTATAATTCATTTATTATCATTCGTTATTAAACTAAACAAGTGCCTCACATTGGGTTGACATCTTTTTAGAGGTAGGACTTTTCTCAGTCCAATTGAAGCTGTTTCTCATGAGACCTTGGAAAATGGCATTGCTTTCTGGTGATAGAAGCAATAATTTGTGCTAAAGGGCAGACAGAGAAATAGGAAAGAAGAGCAGATTACAAGACAAAATGGAGGATAGCAAATATTTTAGCTTCTCTCACAGTGTTAATATGTAATCAACGTACAGAGCTAATACACTGTATGGACAAAAGCATTTGGACACGGCATAAAATCAGCAAATATGCAAATTCTGAGTTTGCCGCACGGTATGCTGGGAAGGGCATGGGTAAAATAAAAAGCTGCTCATTTTGTAATAACTATTCATTCATCCGATCGAGCGCTTGTGGAGTGACAGGTACAACACCGCCACCCACGCCCATCCTCACAACAATCTCTTCTTACAGACATGCAGTGTCCAAACACTTTTGTCTATATAGTGTGTGTAATTACTATATGGTGGTAATATGTAACACATGTATAGAGGTAAAATTTAATAACTGTACGGTGGTAATATATAATCAGTGTATGGTGGTAATATGTAATACCTGCATATCGTTAATATATAATCACTATATATTGGTAATAATAGCTGATATACCCGGCCTCGCCCGAGATAATTTGATACAGGAGTTTATGTGCTGTTTGCACAGAAAATTTTATGAAGTCAAGGCTACTTCAGAGTGAACAAGGAATAAAATATGTATACACATAGAGGAGTGTTAGATTCTCTTCAGGCTACATGTACGGATGTTCCTCTGCAGAATGTGCCACCCCTCCTGCTCTCCTCATTTAGGACCTAAAGAATGCTCGCGCCAAATTTCATGCTTGTACAACACTGGGAAGTTACATTACATAGGGGGGCACTTACTTTTGCACTTAGCGTTGAATTTTCAAGTTGTGACCCCTTTACTTTTCCTATTTAAGACCTAAAGAATGGTCCTGCCAAATTTCATGGTTGGACGACAGCAGGCAGTTAGAGAACTCGTGATTAGTCAGTCAGTCAGTGAGGGCTTTCACACATATATATATGGTCACTGTAAGGTGGTAATATATAATCAGTGGATGGAGATAATATGTGATCACTGTGTGGTGGAAATATATAATCACTGTATAGAGGCAATGTATAATCACTGTGTGGTCATAATATTTAATCACTGAATGGTGATAATTTATAAACAATGTATGGTTGTAATATGTAATTACTCTATGATTACTCTACGACAGCGCCACCCACACATATCTTCACAACAATCTCTTCTCACAGACATGCAGTGTACAAATACCTTTGTCCATATAGTGTATGTAATTACTATATGGTGGGTAATATGTATTCACTGTATGGTGTAATATATCCCTATATTGAGGTTATATATAATTACTGTATGGAGGGTTTTTAGTTATTACTGTATGGTCATAATTAGAGATGAGCGAGCACCAAAATGCTCGGGTGCTCGTTACTCGAGTCGAACTTTCAGTGATGCTCAAGAGTTCGTTTCGAGTAACGAACCCCATTAAAGTCAATGGGTGACTCGAGCATTTTTGTATATCGCCGATGCTCGCTAAGGTTTTCATTTGTGAAAATCTGCAAAACACAAGAAAGTGATGGAAACGACATAGAAATGAATAGGGCAGGCGAGGAGCTACATTTTGGGCTGTATCTCAAGTTCCCAGGTCCCACTATTAAGCCACAATAGCGGCAAGAGTGAGACCCCTCACCCCCACTGTCAGCGTAAAGATCGTTCTCCTCTGCCACAGCTGTAACAGCTGTGGCAGAGAAGAACGATGTTAGCCCATTGAATTCAATGGAGCCGGCAATACAGCGGACTCCATTGAAAGCAATGGGCTGCCGGCGATCACGGGATGAATTGTCGGGAAGGGGTTAAATATATAAGCCCTTCCCTGCAATTCATCCAGAAATGTGTAAAAATAAAAAATATATATATACTTACCGGGTCCCGGCAGACGGAGTTCAGCTCAGCGCAGGGACAGCTGAGAGCTGCCCCTGAGCCAATCAGAGGCAGCCCTCACTCACCCATTCATGAATTCATGAATGGGTGTGAGTGAGGGATGCCTCTGATTGGTCAGGCTGTGACCAATCAGAGGCATCTCATTCAGCAGGCGGGGATTTTAAATCCCCGGCTGCTGAATACTACTCACAGCTGTTCAGAGCAGTTCAGGAGAACTGCAGCCTGCCGCGCTGAACTCCGTCTGCCGGGACCCGGTAAGTATATATATTTTTTATTTTTACACATTTCTGGATGAATTGCAGGGAAGGGCTTATATATTTAACCCCTTCCCGACAATTCATCCCGCGATCGCCAGCAGCCCATTGCTTTCAATGGAGTCCGCTGTATTGCCGGCTCCATTGAATTCAATGGGCTAACATTGTTCTGCCGGGACCAGGTGAGTATATTTATATTTTTTATTTTTACACATTTCTAGATGCAGGCAGCCCATTGCTTTCAATAGAGCCGGCTGTATTGCCGGCTCCATTGAATTCAATGGTCAGTGCTCGTTTAATCGAGACGAGTACCGCGTGGTGCTCGTCTCGAGTAACGAGCATCTCGAGCACCCTAATACTCGAACGAGCATCAAGCTCGGACGAGTATGCTCGCTCATCTCTAGTCATAATATTTAATCATTGTATGTAGTTAATATATAACCACAGTATGGCAGTAATACGTAGTCACTGCATGATGTTAATATATAATCACTTTATGGTGGTAATATATAAATCACAGTATGGAGGTAATAAATATACACTGTATGGAGGTAATATTCTGCTCTGCACTCCGCCTGTTACCATGCGGTGGTTGCTGGTCCTCCCGGGGCAGCGGTGTGCGGGGTCCCGCGGTCTGGGCGCCTCCCCCGGCTTGTTATCCGGCTGACGGGGGCGTGGGTGCCTTGCCGGCGTGGTGCTGGTGGCATGCGCACCTGTGAGTGCAGCTGCCGTGCATGAGCTCCCTTTTATTATGTTCTGTTGGGAGTGGGCTGTCCCGGTATTTGGTGGTCGTAATCCAAGACCTGTCCGGTCGTACGGTGGTCCAGGAGCAGCGGGAGTTAGTGCATGTTTCTGCCGCCCCTTCTATTCCTGAGGTCAAGTGTCCTTTTCCAGAGGTATTTTCAGGGGAGAGGAGCAAGTTTTTTGTTTTTCAGCAGGCATGTAGATTGTTTTTTCAGATGTGGCCCCGTTCCTCCGGCTCAGAATCCCAGAAAGTTTGGCTTGCCTGCTGTCAGTTGATTCGTTTTTTGGGGATCTTGGAGGTATTTTTGATGAGCCGGACCGTGCGGGGTTGGCGGTATCCCATCTAATGTCTCTACGTCAGGGGCAGCAGTGGGTAGAGGACTATTGCTCTAAATTTAGACAGTATGCAGGTGAAACCTCTTGGAATGATAGCGCCCTTTAAGATGTGTTTTTGTTGGGTCTTTCTGACGCGGTCAAGGCTCTACTCATTTCTCATCCCACTCCCGTGACACTCAATAATGCGATAGAATTGGCAGTCAAAGCTGACAGGAGGCTGAGATCTAGAAGGAGGAACATCAGGCCCGTAAGGTTAGGGAATCCAGCAGACCCGCTCCCATTTCTCCCATGCCAACTTCTGGTGCCGAGCCTATGGAAGTGGACCAGCTAAGTCCCAAGGAACGGCGACAGTTCTGGATGACTCATCACCTCTGCCTCTATTGTGGGAAAGCCGGACATCGTGTAATGACCTGTCCTCAGAAGTGTCTACAACATCAGTCCGAACCGGCGGAAAACTTCAAATCCTAGGCGATTTTTGAAAGGATCACCTAGGATCACAGGTACTCCCTAAGTTGTTGGTGCCTTGTCAGATTGGCTTCCGGAATTTCACTTGGCCCGGTCAAGCTTTTATTGATTCGGGTGCGGCCGCCAATTTGATTAGTTTAAGTTTCGTCAGACCTCTGATGACTGAATTCTTGGCGTTAAAGTCCCCCATACGTTTCACTAGTTTTGATTCTACCCCTCTGTCTGCAGGGGTTGTACAATGGAGGACTCTCATGTTACAGTTCACTGTGGGTGTTCTCCATTCTGAGAATCTATCGTTCTTGGTCATGGAAAGGATGTCTGTTGATGTAGTGCTTGGTATGCCCTGGTTGGCACTGCACAATCCCCGATGTGATTGGTCCACTCGGGAATTGACACATTGGGGGTTGTCCTGTCATAGTCACTTAGCTACTATATCCATGTGTTCAGCAGATACCATACTTATTCCTGAGTATTTGTCCGATGTTCATGATGTATTTTCTAAGAACCTGTCTGAGACTTTGCCTCCCCATAGGGAGTGGACTGTGGTATTGATTTGATCCCCGACAGTCCCATCCCTAAGGGAGCCATTTTCAATTTGTCTGGGCGTGAGCACAAAGCCCCTAAGTCCTACATCTCAGAGTCTCTGGCCAAACGACATATCAGGCCGTCCAGGTCTCCTGCCGGGGCAGGTCTCTTCTTTGTAGAGAAGAAGGATGGGACATTGAGGCCTTGTGTGGATTATCGGGCTTTGAATAAAATTACAGTGAAGAACCAGTGCTCCTTGCCCCTAATTCCTGATTTATTGAATCAGGTGGTAGGGGACCGCTGGTTTTCCAAATTGGACTTAAGAGGGGCTTACAATTTAATTCGCATCTGAAAGGAAGATGAGTGGAAGACTGCGTTCAACACCTCGTTCGGACATTTTGAATGTCTAGTCATGCCCTTCGGACTTTGTAATGCCCCCGCTCTGTTCCAGGGATTTATGAACGCGGTCTTCCATGACTTCCTGGGGGTATTTTTGGTCATATATCTCGATGACATTCTGGTGTATTCTCCCGACTGGGACTCACATGTGCGGCACCTGAGGCTGGTTCTGACCTGTTTGACCCTTTTTGTAAAGTTGGAGAAATGTACATTTTTGGTACTAAACAAGTATCTTTCCTTGGTTATGTGATTTCACCCACGGAGATTCAGATGGGGTCTGATAAAGTGGCAGCAATCTCCCAATGGGTCAGACCAGATAACCTGAAAGCTCTCCAGCTGTTTTTAGGTTTCGCAAATTTTTACCGTAAATTCATTAAGAATTATTCAGTTATTGCTCAACCCCTGACCGATCTTACCAAGAAGGCTGCCGACTTGGTAAGATGGTCGCCAGAGGCCCTAGAGGCTTTCAGTTATCTCAAAAGGGCGTTTACTGCTGCCCTGGTACTAGTACAGTCTAAAGACGCGGCGACTGTTCTTCATTGAGGTCGATGCTTCTGAGGTGGGGGCTGTATTGTCTCAGAAAGTCAGCGGGAGATCCGGGTATAGTCCATGTGCGTTCTTCTCGCGGAAGTTCAGTTCGGTGGAACGTAACTATGACGTGGGTAATCGTGAGTTATTGGCAATTAAGTGGTCTCTGGAAGAGTGGCGTCACCATCTTGAGGGAGCAAGGCATCCCATTACCATGTATACGGATCATAAAAACTTGGTATATCTCGCCAATGCTAAGAGACTCACAGCTCTTCAGACCAGGTGGGTGTTGTTTTTTGCCAGGTTTAACTTCGTCGTTACATATATTCCAGGGGAGAAGAACGTGAAGGCAGATGCCCTCTCACGGAGTTTCGGTTCGCCGGAAAGTGAGACAGTGGCTCCTGAGAATATCTGGGCACCTGGGGTGGTGGTGGCAGCTGTAGAATCTGATCTCGTTCCTCATCTACAATATTGTCCGCAGGGCGCTCCCTCGGGGGTACCGGAGGTCTGATGGTTTGTGCCAGAGCCCTTGCGTCTCAGACACATTGAAGAGTCTCACTCCTCTGTTCTCGGAGGCCATCCGGGGGTTCAGGGGACTCTGGATCTTTGTACTAGACACTACTGGTGGCCAGGCATGTCTCAGGAGATCCGCGACTTTGTTAAGGGATGCTCTGTCTGCGCACGCGGTAAAAGTCGGCGTCGGCGTCCGGAGGGGCCTCTGAGACTGTTACCGATGCCTTCTTGTCTGTGGTCGCAGTTATTAGTAGATTTTATCACCGATCTACCTGAGTCTCAGACGTTCACCCCTATCCTAGTTCTTGTAGACCGTTTTTCAAAGATGGCACATTTCATGGCATTAAAGAAGCTTCCTTCTGCGATAGAATTTTCCAAGATTTTTGTAAAAGAAATCAATCATTCCCCTTCATGGGGTTCCCGAGAACATTGTATCTGATCGAGGGGTTCAGTTTGTTGCGCAGTTTCGGCGAGCCTTCTGTAGAAACCTGGGAACGTCGCTTTCCTTCTCGTCAGCATTTCACCCATAAACTAATGGTCAGACAGAGCGGAAGAACCAGGATTTAGTGCAATATTTACGGTTGTTTGTTGGCAAAAAGGCTCATCAGTGGGCAGAGTTCCCGCCGTTGGCAGAGTTTGCACTAAACAACCGCACTTGTTCTTCCACTGGGGCGTCTCCATTCCTTTGTGTATACGGTCAGCATCCTCGCTTCCTTACAGCTATTTCTACTCCGTCCGCCTGTCCTGCAGCTGATGTCGCCATAGATGCGCTGCAGGGGGTATGGAAAGAAGTACAGAAGAACCTGGAAACAGCGGGGGCTCGTATGCAGTTGCGTAGTGGGAGGAGTCTGTCAGTATCTGAACCGTACAGGATGGGACAGAAGGTATATTTGTCTTCTAGAAATCTCAAGTTGAAGGTTCCGTCCCTGAAGCTGGTGCTGCGTTACGTGGGTCCCTTTGTCATCACATGTGTAGTAAATCCGCTTGCTTATGAACTTGATTTGCAGCTACATGGAGGGTTCACAGGGTCTTCCATAAGTCATTATTGAAACCTTTTCTCCCTTTAGCTGTAGAGATCTGAGAACCTAGTAGGGAGATATATGTCATGTGTGACTTCTGGTTAAATTACAAAGTACTAAATACCCTCCCATGGAGCAAAATCATTAATGGAAACTAATTAACCAGTTCGTTTACTAAAGTTTATTTTTATAAAAAAGTTCTGCCCTCGCCCCCCTCCCCCCTCCCTCCGTCACGGCCGCGCCCAACCCACCTCCACCGACTCCATAAAGAAGGGCACACTATCCAATGAGGGGTGAGAACAGCCCTGCACAAGCCAGACCCTAGCTCAATCACTTCTGCATCTTTCCAAGCACATTGCATGCCTCCACCTCTGGTGGGCGCCGTCGCTCTCCTCCAGCCGCCCCATAACACAGACTAACGGGCTCAGCGGAGGAGCCGCGGTCGCACAGCCTCCATTCTCACCTCACCATGAAGATCTTGTCAAGCAACTATTTCTGCCACTCAGAAGTGCCACTTGTGAATAGTTTTGGGGGAAGTTTTTATTAACCTGTGCAGTCCTGGGGGCCGTCGCGTTCAAACGCAATGAAGAACTCAGCCGAAGCCCTTCAAGCGAATGTTTCCTTTTCACTTCAATTCCCATAAAGCCCTTTTTCTTAGTGAAAGCCAAAGATAGCTGAGATCAAGCGGAGGAGAGGATGTTGTCTCGAAAGTTTAGATAATATAAAAAAGGGACTTTTCATTCCTTTCTGTCGTTCCCTGGTGTGCGGCTGTGATTACCATCAAATGCTCCGCGCCTGAGAGCTTTTTTTTTTGTCCGGCTTAAATAGATTTATCCTAGAACTGGTTCTTTGTGCGCTAACAATGTGATCTGCAGCCCGGACCGCGGTATTGTTGCATGGAAGAAGACTTCGCTGCTTGCCGCAAAGGCTTCTGTGCGGCTCTGAATGTCGGCGCAGAGCAGGCTTTTGCGATCTCTGCATGTATTGTAATGTGATACGTGAAGGGAGAGGGGGACAGGAGATCGGCGGTGGGAAGAAGACGAAAACAGAAGATGGAAAATGTCACAGTGCATCATCCCTAAGGGGGTCAAGGATTAGGTTAACCCCTCAATGACCGCGCCATGCCCTGGCACTTTTTATTTGGAAGGGAATTTACAGTAGAGAAGTGCTGCCATGTTACCAACCAAATAATAGCAATAGTGCAATGCAGCCCCCATATAGTGCCATGTAGTACCTAAATGATCCCGCCATACTATGCACACATAATGTTATAACACAGGAAGTTCGTAAGATACAGTCATAGAGTCTACAAGTACTTCTACTATACTGTGCCCAAATAATTGCAGTGTAATACAGTCCACATATAATAATGCCACACAGTGATACTACTATACAGAAAAACACATAATACTATCATACATAGACAGGCGATACCGCCGGAGCGCACATAATATTAGCATAGAAGGAACATGTAATATTACCATGCAGTGCACAAATAATAGCATCATACAGACCGTACACAATGCTGCCATAGAGAACACACATAATACTGCCATACAGTGTATACATAATGCTGCCATACAAAGTGCATATAGAGAAATACTACTATGCAGAAAAAGCATAATACAGTAGTGTCATCCGAACGCACATAATAATGACAGAGTACACATATTATTACCATAGAGTATACATAATGCTACCATACAGTGCACACATAATACCATCATAAACACCCATCACACTACCATAGAGAGAGCACATAATACTGTTATCGAGTGCACACATAATGCTAATGTACAGTGAACATATAATACTGCCAGAGTACACATAGTGCTACCATACAAATAACACATAATTATACCATGCAGTGCACAATACTATCACTCAGATCATATGTAATAATACTGTCATATAAAGCACACATACTACTGTTGTAAAGATCCCACGTAATACTACTATAGAGAGCGCATGTGTAATATAATACAACCATACAATGCACGACGCAATAGTGCGGTTATAAAACACATATAATAGTGTTATAAAGATCTCAGATAACACTACTATACAGAACACGCATGATACTACCCTACAAATAATATATAATGCCATCTCACAGCGCACACCTATTGCTACCATTCAGTGCACACATAATACAAACACATAGTGCACATAATACTTCAATACCATACAGAGCAGATATGAGACCACCATAGAGAGTACATATAATACTATCACAGAAAACACACACAACACTACTAAGCAGATCATACCTTATATTACCATGCAGTGAACACATAAGACAGTCACATAGTGCACACATAGTACCATCATACAGACGAGACAGTACTACTGCCATACAGAACACATGTAGTTCTACCATACAGTGCACACACAATGCTAACATAGCGCACAGCTCCGCTCGTATATCCTCCCCTCACGTAAATCTCTGGGCAGCAGGACTAACAGTCAGACACAACCTGCGACCACTGAAGGATATGGCTCTGCTCCCCTTTAAGAGCAGCTCCTCTGCCCGCAGTGCAGCCTTTGCAGAGACTATTGTGGAGGGGAGAGCCATGTTCCGGCCGCAGCAGGTTGTGTCTGGCGGTGAGAGTCCACCTGACAAGATTTACGTGAGGGGAGCTATGACTAAGGAGGGAGGATGGCACCACGAGCAACTAATAGTATATTGGGGGTCATGAGGGAGCGCTGCAAATACAAACGCATTCACAAAAATTAATAGGCTTGTGCAAACAAATATTCACACCAAAATAAAGCCCTGCCCTTAAAGCGGGCGCAAACTTCCTGAGGATGGGGGAAGTGATAGTGAAGCGCACCTTAGAGAGGACAAGCTGGAGAGGGTCACCGAGGACTATGGGCAACTGTCCGTGACTAGGGGAAGCCGAGAGACTCTGTGGGCTAGTAGCTGTAAAGGAGTGCCAAGTCTGTATTACTGCAGGAGTTCATATTGTGAATCCACTAAGACCGCCGCTTTAGGGAGGCTGTGAGAGCCGTTACAGAGGCTGATCATATTTTCTACAGTTGAATGCTTTGCAGATAGCTGATGGACATTGGACAACTCTGTACACCCATCACTGTGAGATGGACACTGGAGCTGGTAAGTGGCTTAGTATGTGCACACATATAACCAGACTGTAAGCAGGCCTGCTAGGTAGAGACTTGGATATACATCATTGTATCCATCCTTGGAGTTTTGCGTTGAAAGAAACTGATCCTTTCCCTTGTTGTGCATCGGCTCCTCAGACATCTCTTCCATAAATATTGAGTGTGGGCGATGAGCCGCTATCATTACTGAACTATCATTTACTCACGTAATGGAAAGTAAGTAGACGTTTGTAGAGGTAATATTCTGTGAAAGTGTGCATTAACTGTACATGGTTTACCATATCTGCCACAGATTACAATCAGTTGGTGGTGGTGCACAAAGAGGCAAGTCCACTTTAGGGGTCACTATTACTACTGGAGCCACTGTTGGTTTCAGTATTACTACTGGGGCCACAGTCAGGGACACTATTACTATTGGCAACACTAACAAGGTCACTATTGCTAATGGGACAAATATGGGGGTCCCTAATACTACTGTGGCCCATAAGGGAGTCATTATTACTATTGAGATAACTATGTGACACTGTTACTACTAGGGCAGCAATTGCAGGCACTATTACTACTGGGGCCACTGTCAGGGACACCATTACTACTGGCAACACTAACGGGGTCACTATTACTACTGCGACCAATATGGGATCACTATTACTACTGTGGCCCCTAAGGAGGTCATTTTTACTATAGGAGGTAACTATGTGGTCACTATTACTACTGGGGCAGATACCAGGGGCACTATTACTACTTGGGCAACCAATGGGGGCACTTACTATTGGAGCCACTGCAGGGGTCATTATTATTACTGTGGCCATTAAGGGGCTCAGTATTACTACTGGGGACTGCAAGAGGATCACAATTACCACTGGGGCCACTAACACAGACATTATTACTCCTGGGGCCACTAAAAGTATCACTATTACTATTCAGACCTATAACAGGGGCACTATTACTACTTGGACCACTAACAGGGCCACTATTACTATTGGGGCCACTACTATTTTTGGAGCCACTGAGAGGGGCACAATTATAAGTTGGGACCACTAGAATTATGGAGTTAAAAACAGACGTCATGATAAGCCACACCCCTAACCACACCCCCTTGTGTCTTGGCCAGTATTTTTCTGTGACAAAAATGGAAACCCTAATGGGAAGACATGATCGTTCCCCCTGCCCATTTTAGTGTACATACTTTTGCGCATATTCATGGTTAGCTTCAATGGTTCAAACAAACCAGCATCAGTACCTAAAGAAAAGAGCGACATTTTCTCGGCCTGCGGAGGGACAGGTTGGGCGGATTCTGCGGCAGTCTGATGCCTTGCTCCACTATCATTATATTGCTGCCTCCACCGACAAGGCCAGCAATCAAACCAGTTGCGTGCAGCAGATATCTGAGTCTTCATACGCTGGGGCGTAGAGGCCATCCACGGGACCCGCTAGAACAGCAGGTCTAGCTTATCCCCCTTTGCTATTGTTGAGGTCTCCCCCTTTCCGCAGCGCGGGCCATGTAACCTCTTCTCTTCTACAAGGGAAGGCAACAAGCTCTGGAATGGTTGGGTGTGATGACATGAACCAGAGCCAGCAGGGGGCACCGTTTTTGTGTCTTGCTATGGAGCCCCCATTGCTCTGCGCACGCCCCCAGTCCTATGTAGCATCTAATGGATCAGAACTACAAAGACTCGGCTTCTAGTGCATAGAGCGGCGGACCCCTACCGCGGCCAGCACGCCATCACCTCTATTGATAAGATGGCTCATCCCAGCCCTGGAGTATAAAACCTCGCTCTTTGCCCCAGGAGCGGCTAATATTCCCCGAGCTGCTGTGCCTTGGTGTTCCTCTGAAGGTTAAGAACGCGGCCGCGCAGACAAAGCTTTTCTTTTCTGCACAGGAGAAAACCGTATTGATTATGTGTTCAATAAAAAGGTCAAAGCTTCCTCTGAGGGTCAGAGCTTCAGCGGCAAATCCGGGCTCCGCACATGAGCGCTGCGCTCACCGGGGGTAATGGCGAACTGCAAATGAGGTGATCATCATTATCATGTCGCCCGGCTGACAAATGTCAGGGTGACTCGCTCGCATTATTAGTAGATTTTTTTTCTTCTTCACTAATTGATTCGGTTAATTAGGTCCCAGAGGCCTGAGCGCTAATTACCGGCTCCTGCAGCTGATACAAAGCCGCGATAGATGGCGGAGAAGCTCAGCTTTGTGTTCCTCTGCAATCTGCAGCAGAGCGTCTCCTTCATATCGCTGACCCGCCACATGTTATCCGCCTTCTTGATGTATTTTATACAATGTATCGTATGCAGGAAAGACAGAAAGAACTCACAATCCTGCTTAGTTTTTAGTTTTTTTTCCCCGCGAAGCATCTGCTCGCAGCTCTGGCGCCGTCATTAATTTTCTGCCAATTAGCGGAAATAAATATATAAAAACAAAAAGTGGATGAAAAAAAACCATAAAATTCCATCTTAACTTGGCGATTTTATCCGGGGTTTTAAAAAGTTTCTAAATGATGTGGATGATGTCAGTCAGATCAGGAGGGTCTGACAGCTGGGCCCCTGCTGATCCCAAGAGCGGGCCCCAGACATGGGTGCAGGTACCTCCCAACTTTTTAACAGTGAAAGGAGGGACAAGCGGAGCTATGCTTGTCAAGGCAACATTTTATGGCGGACCATGCACAGTTTAAGGTAGGGGGTCCATCTGTATCCCTATATGCAGTGTCTCTCACATCGCCCGGCACACGCATTGGGTGTCTACATGCTGTCCGATGTGAGCCACGCTCAAGGATCTCAGGTGCAATTGGCTATGGGCCAAGCAACTATGACCTTAATGGCCCCAATAGTAATTGTGTCCTTGTTAGCAGCCCAATAGTAATAGTGCCCCCTTTTGGCATCCCCAGTAGTAATGGTGACCCCATAGTGAACCCAATAGCATTAGTGATCCCTATAGTGGCCCAAGCACTAATAGTGACCTCCATAGTGTTTCCAGTAGCAATAGTGACCCCTATAGTGGCCTCAGTAGTAACAATGACCCCATAGTGGTCCTAGTAGTAATAGTGACTGCTATAGTGGCCTCAGTAGTAACAATGACCCCATAGTGGTCCTAGTAGTAATAGTGACCCTATAGTGGTTCCAGTAACAATAGTGACACCCATAGTGACACCCAAAAACACAAGAAGGTGCAAATGAGCGTTTACTGCATATTTTTACAACTTCTATTGGCTTGTATGGGATATTTCTGTTAGGCGACCCAACATAGGACATGCTGTGATTTTTTTTCATGTGCATGAAAAACAGGTCTGAATGCCCCAATGCTATTCTATGCGTGTAATGCACAGCCATAATACATGGGTGTGAGCGAGCCCCGAGGCTGTGGTTACATGGGTGAGTGTGATAGCAGTAGAGAAACTTGGACCCCTATTGCACTTGCGAACATTCGATCTTTCTGCCATGCGTTTAGAAAGGAAAACACCACGCATGGCTGTATATGCACTGTGAAAGAAAAAAAACAACGCATTTTGCTCCAGTACTTAAAACACTCCATCGCATCACACATGGCATAGGAGTGCAATGCAGTTTTTGCCTCCCATAAGAAGTAAGGAACGATATCACCCAAAAACATACCATGCTGCCCCTACTTTGCATCCAATTCTCACATACATAAAAAAGGCATGATGGGTTCTGCACACTTTTTTTAAGGTTACCATGGCTACATGTGATAAAAACAGACCCCAATTATATAAAAAAATTACAATCCATTCTTTAAATGCACCCATAGACTCGAAAATAGCCACAAAGTAGGGAATGCTGCTATTCTTTTTTTTGCTTGGACTGTTTGCTCGATTTAAAAAAAAAAATTGCACGTGTGAATATGACCATTTACAATAATATGCTTCGTTTCTATCCAATTTTGGTACAATTTTTATGGACCAAAACTAACCCTAAGAGCTCCCATTTATGCCAGTAAAAAGAGGCCCTATATATGGCGAATATAAAACCAGAAAAAAACTGTACATCCTTGTGTGTAGTGACCTCTTCTTCTGCTTGTGTAGAGCTTGTTGACCACTAGACGCCTCTACAAAGCAGAGAAGAGACCACCAGTAGAGAGGAGCATCTGACCAGTTGACCAGGCTCACGAAACCCCCTACAGACCACCAGTAGAGAGAAGCGTCTGGCCAGACTGTTAAGAGGTGTTGGGACAGGTGGATGTGTGAGGGCACACAAGGTGACTGGGCTCAGGATGCCCCCTACAGACCACCAGTAGAGAGGAGCGTCTGACCAGACTGTTAGGAAGTGTTGGGACCAGTGGATGGGGGCATACAAGGCAACTGGGCTCAGGACACCCCCTACAGACCATCAGTAGAGAGGAGTGTCTGACCATACTGTTAGGGGGTGTTGGGACCAGTGGATGTGTGAGGGCACACAAGGTGACCAGGCTCAGGACACCCACTACAGACCATCAGTAGAGAGGAACGTCTGACCAGACTGTTAAGAGGTATTGGGACCAGTGGATGGGGGCACACAAGGTGACCGAGCTCAGGACACCCTCTACAGACCATCAGTAGAGAGGAGAGTCTGATCAGACTGTTATGAGGTGTTGGGACCAGTGGATGTGGGAGGGCATACAAGGTGACCGGGCTCAGGACTTCCCCTACAGACCACCAGTAGAGAGGAGTGTCTGACCAGACTGTTAGGAGGTGTTGGGACCACTGGATATGGGAGGGCATACAAGGTGACCGGGCTCAGAACTTCCCCTACAGACCACCAGTAGAGAGGAGCGTCTGACCAGACTGTTAGGAGGTGTTGGGACCAGTGGATGTGTAAGGGCACACAAGGTGACTGGGCTCAGGATGCCCCCTACAGACCACCAGTAGAGAGGAGCATCTGACCAGACTGTTGGGAGGTGTTGGGACCAGTGGATGGGGACACACATAGTTACCGGGCTCAGGAGCCCCCTACAGACTACCAGTAGGGAGGGCATCTGACCAGACTGTTAGGAGGTGTTGGGACCAGTGGATGTGTGAGGGCACACAAGGTGACTGGGCCCAGGACACCACCTACAGAAAACCAGTAGAGAGGAGTGTCAATGAAAGCCGGTGCTGGGTTAGCCAATCACAGCCATTCAATTACGTCATTGAATGCCTGTGATTGGTTAACCCAGCGCCAACTACTAATTAGCGGATGCCGATGCTGGCGCTGACTAGCCAATTAGAGAATTATCTTTGCTGGAGGTTCATGCTAATGGGTGCCGGAAAGTTGGCGTCACGCGTGACAACCCCTTCACCTCTCCTAATGTTTATTGGGCATCCCCATGCCAGGGGTGCCCGGAAGAGGCCCAGCGCTGCTCTGGAGGGTGCTCCCTTAGTAATGTCACCAGCCCTCCACAAGGAAATTGAGAAATACAAATAGGTTTCTATACCAATTGGATGCCAGTCAATGGCATCTGGCTCTACCATTTCTTGTCATAGGCAGTAATAGCGATGATTATTATTTAACTGATCTTGAGATCACAGGTTCAAGTTTACTACAAGGGCATAAAATAATAAAAACAGTCCATAGAAAAGAAAAAGTATAAAAAAATCATTTTGCACACTTTCAGTCTATTTGTTCAAAAGAAATAACAGCAACGTGTTTAGCATCGTCACATCCGTAATGACCCATATAATATAACCTGCTCACCCTCACCGAAACCTGGATACAGCGGTCCGATTCTACCTCTCCCGCTGCAATGTCCTATGATGGCCTGCAGTTCTCCCACACCCCCAGATCGGATGACAGGCATGGCGGAGGAGTAAGCATCATAGTCTGTACCTTCCAGGTCATTCCCTCAGCTCCCTCACTTATCTTCCAGTCTTTCGAAGACCACACCCTGCGACTCTTCCACCCACTGCCCTTGCGTGTCGCAGTTTTTTACCGGCTCCAGGTTCCACCCGCCTGTTCCGAGACCACTTTGCCGCCTGGCTCCCCCACTTCCTTTCCTGTGAAATCCCAACCCTTATCGTTGGTGAGTTCAGCATCCCTACTAACAACCACAGCTCCTAATCTGCCTCCCGGCTTTTAACGCTTACCTCCTCCCTCGGCTTATCACTAATCTCTGACTTTCCCACTCACAGAGATGGCAACACTCTCGACTTAGTCTTCCTCCATCTCTGCTCTGCCTTTCACTTTACTAACTCCCCCCGTCCACTCTCAGATAACAACCTAGCATCTCCCGCGACCCTCCTGTCTATTGCACCTCTAGGAACCTCCAGTCTATCCGCACCAGACAGTTCGCTAAGACCATTCAGTCCTCCCTGTCCCCTTTCTCTCTCCTCCCCTGCCCTAACCTGGCAGCCGAACACTACCACACCACCCTAGGCTGAGCCGTGGATGAAGCGGCACCACCCGTGACCTGTGCCGTCAACCGCAGACAACGGCAACCTTGGCTCACCTCCCAAACGTACTTCATCTAGCGGTGCTCTAGGTACGCCGATCGGCTATGGAGAAAATCAAAGCTGCCCGCAGACTTCCTCCACTTCAAATTCATGCTTAAAACTTATAACTTCGCCCTTCACCATGCCAAACATGTTTATTTCACCTCCCTTGTCTCCTCACTATCCCATAAGCCCAAACAACTGTTCAAGACCTTCTACTCCCTCCTCAGCCCCAAAAAACAAGTCCCTGTGATGGATCTGACCGCTGGAGAACTGCTCAACACTGCATCCAGCACTTACTCACGCTCTACGTTAGAACCAACGACAGAGGAAGAAGTCTCCAGACTCTTTTCCACTGCCCACCCCACCACCTGCACTAGCGACCCTCTCCCCTCTCACCTCCTCCGGTCCCTTTTCCCAGCTCTTATTACTCACCCCACCCCAATCTGAAACCTCTCACTAACCTCTGGCACCTTCCCCTCCTAATTTAAACACTCCATCATATCCCCTCTGCTTAAAAAACCAACCCTGAACCCGACTGATGCTGCCAACTACTGACCCGTCTCAAACCTCCCCTTCATCTCCAAATTACTGGAACGCCTGGTCTACTGTCGCCTTACTCGCTTTCTCTCTGATAACTCACTCCTCGACCCCCTCCAGTCTGGTTTCCGCTCTCTACACTTGACCGAAACTGCCCTTACAAAAGTATCAAATGACCTGATGACGGCAAAGTCGAGAGGCAACTACTCCCTACTGATCCTCCTTGACCTGTCTGCTGCATTTGACACGGTCGACCATGACCTCCTTCTCACTATGCTCCGCTCTATTGGTCTAAAGGACACTGCTCTCTCCTGGTTCTCCTCCTACCTCTCTGATGGCTCCTTCAGTGTCTCCTTTGCTGTCTGTATCTCCTCTCCACTTCCTCTCGCTGTTGGGGTCCCCCAGGGCTCGGTCCTTGGTCCCCTTCTCTTCTCTATCTATACTACTCCAATTGGACAAACCATCCACAAATTTGGCCTCTAATACCATCTCTACGCTGACGACATCCAACTATACACCTCCTCTCTCGAGAACTCTGAACCATTCTTTCAAAATATCACCGACTGTCTGTCCGCTGTCTCTAACACTATGTCCTTCCAGTGTCTGGTACCATCATAACCCCCCGACGGCATGCCCGATGCCTTGGGGTCACACTGGACTCTGACCTCTCCTTTACCCCTCATATCCAATCTCTGGCCCAAACATGCCACCTGCACCTCAGGAATATTGCTAAAATCTGTCCGTTCCTCACCACGGACACGCTAAAGACACTCGTTGGCGCCCTCATCCACTCCCGACTTGACTAATGCAACTCACTACTCATCGGCCTCCCCCACACTAGACTCGCTCCGCTCCAATCCATACTAAATGCGGCAGCTAGGCTCATTTTTCTATCCAGCCGTTACTCAGACACCTCTGCATTATGCCAGTCGCTGCATTGGCTGCCCATCCACTGCAGAACTAAATTTAAACTCCTCTACCTCACCCACAAAGCTCTGCGTGGCGCTGCGCCACCATACATCGCATCCCTACTGTCAGTACACCACCATACATCGCCTCCCTACTGTCAGTACACCACCATACATCGCCTCCCTACTGTCAGTACACCACCATACATTGCCTCCCTACTGTCAGTACACCACCATACATCGCCTCCCTACTGTCAGTACACCACCATACATCGCCTCCCTACTGTCAGTACACCACCATACATCGCCTCCCTCCTGTCAGTACACCACCATATATCACCTCCCTCCTGTCAGTACACCACCATACATCGCCTCCCTCCTGTCCGTACACCACCCAGCCCGCTCACTCCGATCGGCTAACACACTCAGACTAAACACCCCTGTAATACGAACCTCTCATGCTCGCCTCCGGGACTTCACCAGAGCAGCACCCATCCTCTGGAACGCTCTACCCCAAGGCATCCGGACAATTCCCAATGCACGAAATTTCAGACGTGCCTTAAATACACACCTCTTCAGGGAGGCATACCAAATCCCCTGACCTAGTCCCCCGCCGCTCCCTATTGCTCCCCACACCTTCCACCCTGCCTGTCACATACAACCTCTACCCCTGCACCCCCTTACCACCACACCTGGTTTGCTTTCTAATAACTGATTTCCACATGAAATCCCCTACTGCCTGTGTTCCCCATGCCTCGCTCCTCCCCACCCCCTGTACCTCCTGTATCACCCCCACCCCATTTGTTTCAAACTGATTGTACCTCACCTTGTAATTGTTGTATCGTTTTTAATTTATTCCATGCTTGAAAGCGCTGCGGAATAAGTCGGCCCTATACAAATAAAGATGATTATTAATATATTAAAACATACCTTTTATCCCACAAGGCAACTGCTTTTAAAAATTAAAAAAGAAAAAAAAAAAGAAGCCAAAATGTTTTTCTGCTCATTTCATCTCCCCAAAAATGCAATAAAAGTGATCAGAAAAGTCACATGCATCTCAAAATGAACAGAAGGGAATGCAGCACAGTGCCTAACGCGGCTGCATAGGGACTGGGGGACAGAAAAGGGTTAAGTTAGGAGGATCGAGCTAGAGGAGCTGGGAGCGGAGATTTAGGAGGAAGAGGAGGAGCCAAGAAGAGAGGAAGACAGAAGAAGGAGCGAGTGGAGGAAGAAAGAAGAGGAGGGAGAAAACCCGCCCACCCATCCCAATTGGAAGGGTAAGGGAGGAGATTTGGCCATTAGCATGGCAAAGGAGTCATGGGTTACAGGAAGTCGTCACAGCTTGTGAAGAAGGCATATGAGCTTCCATGCCGGTGGTGTTTCGTGGAGGGTTACCAAGCCCAGAACGAGAACGGGGCTTTCCAACACCCAGGATGGTTTTTTCTACGGTATTCCAAGTATGGAAGAGTTTAAATATCTAAAAGTTGAGTTTGAAGTTATAAATTATTTAGAGTTAAAGGGGTTGTCCAGCGCCGAAACGGGTGTTTTCTTTATTCAATAGGCCCCCCGTTCGGCGCGAGACAAACCCAAGGGATGGGTTAAAAAAAAAAAAAAAGTTTATTACTTACCCGAATCCCCGCGCTGCGGCGACTTCTTTCTTCCTTTACCAAGATGGCCGCCGGGATCTTCACCCACGATGCACCGCGGGTCTTCTCCCATGGTGCACCGTGGGCTCTGTGCGGTCCATTGCCGATTCCAGCCTCCTGATTGGCTGGAATCGGCACACGTGATGGGGCGGAGCTACGAGGACCAGTTCTCCGGCACGAGCGGCCCCATTCACCAGGGAGAAGACCGGACTGCACAAGCGCGTCTAAAAACGCCAGAAGACAGCGAATTTAGACGGATACATGGCGACGGGGACGCCAGCAACGGAGCAGGTAAGTGAATAACTTCTGTATGGCTCATAATTAATGCACAATGTATATTACAAAGTGCATTAATATGGCCATACAGAAGTGCTGAACCCCACTTGATTTCACGAGACAACCCCTTTAATGAAAGCTGTGGCCTACCCCACAACTATTTACCAACAAGAAGTAGTCAAATTGTTTATTTTAAGAGCGAGTTCAAGAGGGTTTTGTTAAGTGCCCACAGTCACTACAGCTCATCACAGAAAAAACATCCAGTCCTGACAGAGCTCCGCCCACGGAAAAAAAATGTTCTGGGTAGAGATGAGCGAACCTACTCGTTTCGAGTAATTACTCGATCGAGCACCGCGATTTTCAAGTACTTCCGTACTCGGGTGAAAAGATTCGGGGGCGCCGGGGGGGGAGGCGTGGCGGAGCGGGGGGTAGCAGCGGGGAACAGGGGGGAGCCCTCTCTCTCTCCCTCTCCCACCCACTCCCCGCTGCAACCCCCTACTCACCCACGGCCCCCCCCGAATCTTTTCGCCCGAGTACGGAAGTACTCGAAAATCGCGGTGCTAGGGCAAAAAAGGGGCGTGGCCGAGTAGGTTCGCTCATCTCTAGTTCTGGGTCTTTGAATGTAGCAATGCTAAGAAAAAAAATTCTAAAAAAGTCTTTGCTGTGCAAAAGTGAAGAAAAAAAATGTAATTTTGGTATTGTGATCATAACGAACTGTAAAAAAAATAATTCATGTCATTTATGCCACATGATGAACGCGGCAAAACACAAACCCCAAAATAACAAAATTAGGCTGAGAAAATCGTGTGAGATTTGCGTGTTGTGAGCTGCACGAATATGAACCCCGTTCCTTTGAATAGGGTCATATACATGAGCATTGCTGGCGACGGACAAGAGGCGGGAGCTTAGCCTCACCCCCGTCCCCTCCCATTGCAAATAGCCGGAGGGGGAGAGAGGAGGTGAGCCGGCGAGGGGGAGGGAAGGGCAAGACAGCTAAGCAGAGCTGCCCAACGATACGCCGAGCCCGTGCATCACATGGTAGCGTATTTCAGCCGGCCGTGAAAATGATGGCCAATATACGCTCATGTGAATAAGCCCTAAAAGCCATTTGCATCGCTGCATTCAAAGTCTCCTAATGTTTTTGGATGGAACTCTGTGCCGGCTTGTTTTTTTGGCTAGATGAAGTTTTTAGTGGTACTATTTTTTTTTTAATTCACTTTTATTGTGTTATTTTGGAAGGTAAAATAATCAAAAAAGTATTTTGGCTCAGTTTTTTGCAGTGTTTGCAAATTAAAAAGTGTGTTCAATTTATTGTATTGTAATGTGAATTCTTTTTTCTTAAATAGAGATGCACATAAATGGTTTATTCCCTTCTTTTTAACATGTATTTTGTTTACTTTTTATTTGATTTTTTTGTACATTTTTTGTGTCCCTGTAGGAAACTTGAACCTATGATCGCCATGATAGTACACTGCAGTACTTCTCTACTGCAGTGTATTATCACTAGTAAACATAGGCTATAGTAGATCCAGATGCCATTGTCTGGTCCGGTTGCCATAGCAACCCATCTGTCCTTCCGCAATTACATAGTGAAAGGCTGATGATGTCCCAGAGGGAGCACCATCCCTCTGTGAACCCTTTACATGCCGTCACCAACATTGCTCACAGCATGTAAGGTGTCAACAGCAAGAAGTTGGCTGTCAGTCAAGCCGTCTCCTGCTGCAGATGTGCGGGCTCCAAAGCTGAGACTGCGCCATCCATAGGATGGAAGCTTACATCTATTTGCAGCAACCACTTCCCAGACAGGTTTATGCCCTGGGGTGGGCAGGAGGTAAAGGGGTTGTCCAAGGAGAGATAATAATTGCTTGTTTCAGTGGTCTCGGAACCTTTGATGTCAAAGGTCATGTGGTATGGCCCTTCTTTAACAGAGCTGGCTGTTTGGCCCTTTAACTGTTTTAATTCCACTTAGCTGGGAAGCGCTGTGCCAACTGCCGGGCACTCAGTGGGCAAGTCGGCCTTCATAGAACTACTGTATATCTTCCACCATCATTATCAAAACAGCCAGCTGTTACTTAAAGGGGTTTTCTAGTACAAAACTATTGATGACCTATCCTGAGCATGGGCACCATAAGCAGCACTTACTGTGCAGGGCCTACAGGGGGCACTAAAATGCAGACAGTATGCCACCTGTGTGTGAGGCACCACAGGTGGCATTATTACTATCTTGGGGTCTATACAAGCTTGGATAGTGTAAAGGTGTAGATAACATAGGGAGGGTGATGGAGCCAAAGAGGTCTGTCTGTCAGATTCCACAGAGACAAACTGTGACCGGGAGAAGTGGTCATGGAGTTCTGGGCCAGATACAGAAGAAAGAGGGAACTGAACGATTTCAGTCAAAGAGGACGTCACCTGTGATCACTGGATGTAATGCTATTGTAATCACTTATATGGCCTGCAGAGCGCCTGTGTAGAGATGGTATCTACCATTATATGGTCACTGTATGTGCTGCTGCAGATTCACTGCCACATGTGTAGGGACACGCTGTAAAGGGGCCCGTTAAGACTCTATCTCCCAAGGGTCCGTATAAACCTGAATTGACAATATTTGGAATACCAAACTGCGGGGCACTTTTACTCTGCCGGACATCACCCATAAATAGAAAGTTCGCTATTAAATTTAATGAGAATTAGAATAAACTCCGCCCCCTTTAAATACTGCTGTGTCTGTGCCATGCTCTGCCTTCTTGAGTCCTGCACTTTAAATGGAGTGTACCTTTAAGGCCTCATTCACATGACCACATGCACAGAGCCCTGTGGGTGTCCCACAGCGTTTTACCGGTCTGTGTGATGCCAGCTCTGCTGGGGGAGACCGCATATGGCAGCAAGTGTAGTGCACATGACCGCATATTTCAAGCTTGCGGTCATGCTCATAGAATCCTAGAATGGTAGAGTTGGAAGGCCCTCCGGGGTCATCTGGTCCAATCCCCTGCTCAGTGCAGGATCACTAAATCATCTCAGACAGATGCCTGCCAGCCTCTGAAGACTTCCATTGAAGGCGACCTCCCCACCTCCCGTGGCAACCTGTTCCACTCATTGATCCCCCTCACTGTCTAATATCTAATCTGTGTCTCCTCCCTTTCAGTTTCATCCCATTGCTTCTAGTCTTTCCTTGTGCAGATGAGAATAGGGCTGATCCCTCTGCACTGTGACAGCCCTTCAGATATTTGTAGGCAGCTATTAAGTCTCCTCTCAGCCTTCTCTTCTGCTAAACATCCCCAGATCCTTTACCTGTTCCTCATCGGACATGATTTGCAGACCGCTCACCATCTTGGTAACTCTTCTCTGAACTTGCTCCAGTTTGTCTGTCTATGTTTTTATAAAGTTGGATGCCCAGAACTGGACCCAGTATTCCAGATGAGGTCTGACTAAGGAAGAGTAGAGGGGATAATGACCTCACGTGATCTAGACTCGATGCCTCTCTTAAAGGGGATGTCTCGCGGCAGCAAGTGGGTCTATACACTTCTGTATGGCCATATTAATGCACTTTGTAATATACATCGTGCATTAAATATGAGCCATACAGAAGTTATTCACTTACCTGCTTCGTTGCTGGCGTCCTCGTCTCCATGGTTCCGTCTAAATTCGCTGGCAGCTTACTTTTTTAGACGCGCTTGCGCAGTCCGTTCTTCTCCTTTCAACACGAGCCGCTTCAGTGTGCTCCCCGCTACAGCTCTTCTGCGCATGCGCAGACGAGCTGTCACTGCTCGGGAGCGCGCTGGAGCGGCCATTCTGTACCATCCTCTGTTAGAGGAAGGTGCAGAGCCGCCCAGCTGTCCCGAGAAGCCGCCCAGCTGTCCCGCCGTCCTGGTAAGTGATGGACCGGGGGGGCTGCCACTGCGCCGGGGGGGGGCTGCCGCTGCGATGGGGGGGCTGCGCCGGGGGGGCTGTCGCTGCGATGGGGGGGCTGCCGCTGCGATGGGGGGGCTGTTGCTGCGATGGGGGGGGCTGTCGCTGCGATGGGGGGGCTGCCGCTGCGATGGGGGGGCTGCCGCTGTCCCGGGGGGGGGGGGCTGCGCCGGTTACCTGCTGCCTGGCGGTGGGTGACTGGTCGGCCGTGTTCACTCCAGGGGTCCGGTCGGCGGCTGCGGGGCGTCTGGTTGTCAGGGAGACACAGCTGGTAGCGTCTCGGGAGCGCGCACGTCGGGCTACAGCAAGCGACGGGAAAAGAGCCGGCGGCCATCTTGGGAAAATTTTTATAAGTTGCTGAAACGCTGGAACGGTAAGTACAAACCAGCTAGAAAAGTCATTTACAGGGGGGCTTAGTAATGTATGGTTAATTAGGGGGACTGGGCAATAAAAAAAAATCCACTCCTGCCTCGAGACATCTCCTTTAATACATCCCAGAACTGGACCCAGTATTCCAGATGAGGTCTGACCAAGGAAGAGTAGAGGGGATAATGACCTCACGTGATCTAGACTCTATGCTTCTCTTAATACATCCCAGAATTGTGTTTGCCTTTTTGGCTGCTGCATCACATTGTTGACTCATGTTCAGTCTATGATCTATTGGTATCCCCAAGTCTTTTTCACATGTGCTGCTTACCCATGCTCAATGGGACTGTCTTTTTTTAATTCTCCGCTTCATAGTTTCATAGTGGGTTTTTGTATAAATTTCCACCGGTATGCATTGTATTGCATATGGACAGCGTTGCATATGCTGCCCATACAAAAGTGGTATGTGGAGAAATAGAGCATGCGGTGATCTCTTTACACAGTGTTTATACGCTAATGTAACGGATCAATGAAAGCCCATTTACTTTCATTGACTCTATTTATTGACGCTGTGCATCGTAGGCGTAACGTGTGCCGAAATCCCGGTCATGTGAATGCGCTCTAACACTAGCTAAAGCAGAAGTTAATGTGACTTTGGAAGTCACTTCATAGTTGGGTTGACTCCTAGCGAAAATACCAAAAATAACTCATCACAAAGGCGCTCACGCTGCGCATCTGATGGCAAATACCGACGCCTTAAAGGGCACCAGTTCAATAACTGATTCTCATGCAGACAAGATGGAAATGCGGAGTAACCCGAGGCCATGCGATCTATTCACATTCCTAGATGAAGTAGAGAGGAGAATCGATCTTACAGAAGATGCTGCAAAACTGTAAAAAAGTCCAATCTGGATGTGAAATCTTCTGCGTCTCTGGATTTCCAAGGTTTTGTGTCCTTGAAATGACTGAAATGACTCAAGTTTGTCATTTAAAGGAAAAAAAAAAAAAGCACAACATTTTCTAAAGTTCTCCCTAAAGTTTTGCCGGTGACTGACGAGCGGCGGTGAAGCTGCATATTGACTCCACACCTGCAGAGTCTGCACTCCGCTATCGATAACTGGTGTCATCCCGGCTCAGAGTTCAAACGCACACAGAAGGCTTTCATGTTGGTAAACAGTATTGATCTGCATAATAAACTCGCCATTAGGATGACGGATTAAATGAGGACGAAAAAGAGAACATTTGGGAGATTAAATCCGGAAACAGTTAATTAAAAGCAAAGCCGCAATCCAAGACTGCGAGCGTCCAATTAGTGGCAGGATGCAAAGATCCTGCAAGAAGATTTCAGTTTTTTACACTCTAAAGGGAATTAAAAACCCTCATTGTGTTTAGTGCAGGTTTTAACGCCATGTTTGGGTTTTTTGTAATTCCTTTGGGGCAGAGAAACCACCTGCTATTCCTTCACATACTGCAACTGAATATCAACGCCGCTCCTTCTGCCTTCTCATATTCAGATGATTCCATAAGGGAATGTCTGAATACAACTTATAGAGAAAATCCCCTACATGGAACAATGTAACCATATAGCGCAGTATAAGGCCCTTCAGCCACAGTCATCCTCAAACAAAAGAAAGATCTATATCCAGACGACTTCTCCGCCGTACACACCCAGCCGACATACCAAAACTAAAAAAAAAAAAAAAAAAAGAACTATATATATATATACACACACAGTTAGGGCCAGAAATATTTGGACAGTAACACAATTTTCGCGAGTTGGGCTCTGCATGCCACCGCATTGGATTTGAAATGAAGCCTCTACAACAGAATTCAAGTGCAGATTGTAACGTTTAATTTAAAGGGTTGAGCAAAAATATCTGATAGAAAATGTAGGAATTGTACACATTTCTTTACAAACACTCCACATTTTAGGAGCTCAAAAGTAATTGGACAAACAAACATAACCCAAACAAAATATTTTTTTTTCAATATTTTGTTGCGAATCCTTTGGAGGCAATCACTGCCTTAAGTCTGCAACCCATGGACATCACCAAACGCTGGGTTTCCTCCTTCTTAATGCTTTGCCAGGCCTTTACAGCCGCAGCCTTCAGGTCTTGCTTATTTGTGGGTCTTTCCGTCTGAAGTCTGGATTTGAGCAAGTGAAATGCATGCTCAATTGGGTTAAGATCTGGTGATTGACTTGGCCATTGCAGAATGTTCCACTTTTTTGCACTCATGAACTCCTGGGTAGCTTTGGCTGTATGCTTGGGGTCATTGTCCATCTGTACTGTGAAGCGCCGTCCGATCAACTTTGCAGCATTTGGCTGAATCTGGGCTGAAAGTATATCCCGGTACACTTCAGAATTCATCCGGCTACTCTTGTCTGCTGTTATGTCATCAATAAACACAAGTGACCCAGTGCCATTGAAAGCCATGCATGCCCATGCCATCACGTTGCCTCCACCATGTTTTACAGAGGATGTGGTGTGCCTTGGATCATGTGCCGTTCCCTTTCTTCTCCAAACTTTTTTCTTCCCATCATTCTGGTACAGGTTGATCTTTGTCTCATCTGTCCATAGAATACTTTTCCAGAACTGGGCTGGCTTCTTGAGGTGTTTTTCGGCAAATGTAACTCTGGCCTGTCTATTTTTGGAATTGATGAATGGTTTGCATCTAGATGTGAACCCTTTGTATTTACTTTCATGGAGTCTTCTCTTTACTGTTGACTTAGAGACAGATACACCTACTTCCCTGAGAGTGTTCTGGACTTCAGTTGATGTTGTGAACGGGTTCTTCTTCACCAAAGAAAGTATGTGGCGATCATCCACCACCGTTGTCTTCTGTGGACGCCCAGGCCTTTTTGAGTTCCCAAGCTCACCAGTGAATTCCTTTTTTCTCAGAATGTACCCGACTGTTGATTTTGCTACTCCAAGCATGTCTGCTATCTCTCTGATGGATTTTTTCTTTTTTTTCAGCCTCAGGATGTTCTGCTTCACCTCAATTGAGAGTTCCTTTGACCGCATGTTGTCTGGTCACAGCAACAGCATCCAAATCCAAAACCACACACCTGGAATCAACCCCAGACCTTTTAACTACTTAATTGATTACAGGTTAACGAGGGAGACGCCTTCTGAGTTAATTGCAGCCCTTAGAGTCCATTGTCCAATTACTTTTGGTCCCTTGAAAAAGAGGAGGCTATGCATTACAGAGCTATGATTCCTAAACCCTTTCTCCGATTTGGATGTGGAAACTCTCATATTGCAGCTGGGAGTGTGCACTTTCAGCCCATATTATATATGTAATTGTATTTCTGAACATGTTTTTGTAAACAGCTAAAATAACAAAACTTGTGTCACTGTCCAAATATTTCTGGCCCTAACTGTACACACACACACACACACTTTTTTTTTGGGGGGGGGGGGGGGGGTCCCCAGTGCAGCTTTGGGGCCATGCCCGCTCCACCAGTCTGAACCCAGAGTTCAATGTTCGGGACGTGCCAGGCTACGGCTCAAGGCGTGAATCCCACTCCCCCCAACTCCCCACCCAACCTACCTACCACCCAAAATGTGAATATATACAATATACAATAACCATAATACACTCCAATACCAACATACATAATATATACTATATACATAACCCGAAAGCCTAAGGTCGGCTCACCTGCAGCCCTACTTCATTCCATTTTGCCCAAACCAAAACAAAAAGCTTCATGGTGCCCTCACAGCCCCCCACCAGGATTGGAGGTGATAAGCCGGGCACAGACATCACAATGTTCTATCCCTTGAATTTAAAAAAAGGTTCCCTAATTTGCCGTAGACCACACATGTCAAACACAAGGCCCACAGACCAAATACGACCCACCACATCATTTTCTGTGGCCTGCCGGCTGTGCAGCAAGTTCCCCATGGTAATGCCTCTCCAGAGGTAGATGGTAATGCCTCTCCAGAAGTAGATGGTAATGCCTCTCCAGAAGTAGATGGTAATGCCTTTCCAGAAGTAGATGGTAATGCCTTTCCAGAAGTAGATGGTAATGCCTCTCCAGAAGTAGATGGTAATGCCTTTCCAGAAGTAGATGGTAATGCCTTTCCAGAAGTAGATGGTAATGCCTCTGGATTTTTGCTTGTGGTCTTGTTTTTGTTTTTTCCTTTTTGGCCTCTGCATCACTAGAGACGCGGGATCCTGCATGACTTGCTCCCTGACTACGGGAGACCCCAGATTTTAGGCCCGCAGCCCCCTCCACATCACAGGCACCACTCGCTGTATTAGTGGCACAGCTGCCACCCTCCTTGCTGTTACCATGACCTCCAGCTATACTGGCCTATACTGTGCCTCTCTTACTGACCTCCCTACCCCCATTACCAACTATGACAGGGACAAAGGGTCTGACCAGCTCTGTCCTTTTCTCCCCAACTGTAGTGTCCAGTAGGGTGGCCCCGGACAAGGGCATATGTTGAGGAGCTGGGAGGGCAGGATGGTCACTAGCCACGGTGGCACTTACCAAGCTCCCTGCTGAAGGGACGCACATAGTCTCGGCCAGGGCAGCGCTGGGCTTATTCCGGGCACCCCTCTGAAAGGGATGCCAAAAACTTTGCGAACAAGTATAGAGGTTGTCATGGGTGACGCCACCATTCCGTTACCCACTGGAAAGACCCTTGGCGGTAAATAATTGAGCCGCAGATTGCAGTAACATACCTCAGGTCCCTGGGAATGGTCAGGGCTTGGCAAAACTTTACTTCGTATAAACAATGGGTGAAAGGCATAGTTTACAGAATGGACGTGCAGGCAAACAACAATATTATAGTACCTCTACATGGTGATCTCAAAACACAGGACGGCTGTGTAGGAACAGTAAGATTAAAGTACCTCTACGCAGTGATCGGGAGGTACAGGACAGCCGTGCAGGAGCAGCAAGATTAAAGTGCCTCTGCACAGGAATTTGGCCTTAACTCACCACCAACACACTCATGCTCTCTCTCTTTTGGGGCTCACCACTCTACGGTCACTGGCACCTACCTACCTACCACCCAAAACGTGAATATATGCAATATACAATATATACAAAACCATAATACACTCCAATAACCAACATACATAATGTATACTATATACATAACCCGAAAGCCTAAGGTCAGCTCTCCTGCAGCCCTACTTCATTCCATTTTGCCCAAATCAAAACAAAAAGCTTCATGGTGCCCTCACAGCCCACCACCGGGACTGGAGGTGATAAGCCGGGCACAGATATCGCAATCCCTTGAATTTAAAAAAAAGGTCTCCCTATTCTCTCCCTAATTTGCCCTAGACTGTCCTTAGTCTGCCCCTCAGTCTGCCCCTTCATAGAAAACTGTCCCTGCTCTATCCCTCCTCGCTCCCTATCCTGTCCCTCCTCTCTCCCTACTCTGCCCCTAGAAAATTAAAAAAAGACTGTCCCTAACGAAATACAAGCCCTCTCCATAGGAGAGAAGCCTTAGATGTGCCCAGCCTCTCATACTCCACAGAACGCACCTTCACCAGGTCACCCAGGATGTTCCTACATACCGTATCCACGGGGAGGACTTTCAGTTCCGTCGAGATTAAACACCGTGCACTCCAGATGTGGAACCTGACCACTAGGCTAACTAGAAATAAAGTGCAGCAGTCCCTGCCACCGAGACCTCTGAAGGCTCCATAAGCCCACTCCGCATAGGAGAGGTGTGCCAGCTGAGGCCAGCCTAGGGAGACCCCTACCCGTTGGTATACCTCTGTATTAAAGGGGCACTGAAGCAGGAAATGCTCCATGCTTTCCAGCACATCGCTGCACTCCTGACGGGGGCAACCCCTGTCAATCAGAGGCCTGCTCTTCAAGTTACCCCTTACATACAGTCTCCCATGAAAGCAGCGCCAAGCCAAGTTCCAAAACTTCACGGGAACCCGGGTTGAATTCAGTAAACGTAACCCTCCCTCCAGGTCCCGACTTGGGCAGTCCTTGAGTGCCAGGGGCTTCTGGAAATGGGTCAACAAGACTCTTTCGTCGAGGAGCCTCCTCGTCAGAGTCCTGATCTCCCACATTCCCAGACCCCATCGGCGTATCACCTTCAGAACCAAGGTAGCGTAAGCCGGGAGATATCCGTGCTGCGTGCGAAGGTCCTTCACTCGCCCTCCTGTCTCCCATTCCTGGAAGAAGGGCTGAAACCATCCCCGGCAGGAGTAGACCCACGGAGGAGCCCTCTCTTGCCAGAGGTTGCCTATGTTGATCTTAAAAAGGTGTCTACAAGAAACACCACGGGGTTGACCATAGACAACCCCCCTAGTCTCCTCGTGCGGTATGTAACATCTCTCCTGATCAGGTTCAACCTGTTCCCCCACAACATTAGGAAGAACAGGTTGTAGACCCGGGTCCAGAGAGGCTCTGGCAAAATGCATACGCTGCCCAGGTAGATGAATAAAGGGAGCAGGTATGTTTTGATCAGGCTAACTCTTTCCCGAAGGGTCAAAGACCAACCCTTCCACTGGTTTACCTTCTGAGTGGTACCGTCTAGCCTGTCCACCCAATTTTGCATGGGGTAATCCCCCTGGCCAAATTTGATGCCAAGAACTTTTGCTGAAGTCTGGGGCACCGGAAGAATGTCCGGGAGATCAAACACAGGATCCCCCCTTCCTAACCAGAGACTTTCACACTTATCCCAGTTGACCCTGGACCCAGATGCCTCTGAGTAGCCATCCACCTCCGACACCACAAACTCCGCCTCCTCCCTTGAGGATACGAAGAGCGTGACATCATCGGCGTATGCCACTGCCCTCAGGGTAGCCTCCGGCACCGCCCGGTCCATCCCGACCCCTGCTATAGGTCCACGATCAACCCTCCTAAGGAAGGGATCTATCGCAAACACATACAACAGGGGACTTAGAGGACAGCCCTGACGGACACCGGACCCCACCTCAAAAGGGCGGCCAAGCCAACCGTTCACCAGCGGGAAAGTCTCAGCCCCTGCATACAATGTTCGCAGCCAATCAACAAACCCCGCTGGCAGGCCGCATCTCAGAAGAACAGACCAGAGGTACTCGTGATTAACCCGATCAAACGCTTTGGCCTGATCCAAGGACAGCAAGTACCCCTCCCAGTGACCAACCCTACCCTGCTCCACTGCCTCCCGGACACCAAGAACAGTGCTAAAGGTGCTACGGCCTGGAACAGAGCAATGCTGGGCCCCCGAGAGGAGTCGGGGTGCAAACTTGACCAACCGATTAAACAGCACTTTTGCCAGAACCTTCCTGTCCGTATTGAGAAGCGCTATGGGACGCCAGTTCTCAATACGGCTCGAGTCTTTACCCTTTGACAGAAGGATCAAAGCTGACCTACTCATTGACTTTGGCAGAGTGCCCGAGGAAAAACACTCATTTAATACCTCCGTCAAGAGGGGACTCAAGAGGTCCTTGAAGGTCTTATAATACTCGGGTGTTAGTCCATCCGGTCCTGGCGATTTTTTGAGCCGGAGCCCATCAATCACCAGTTTAACTTCCTCTATTCTGATCTCTCCTGTCAAAACATCAAGAGAGGTGTCTACACCCGGCTCAGGGACAGTTTCAGCTAGGAAAGCCGACATCACTTCCGAATCTAGATCCCTCTTTCCCAAGAGTTGCGAGTAGTAGGATCTGACGACCTCCAGAATCCCTGATCTGGATCGATTCAGGGATCCGTACTATCGATCAGTCCAGTGACCACTTTACTATTCACTGACATCCTACAGTTTCTGTAAGGGTCGGGCGAGCGGTACTTCCCGAAATCCCTCTCAAAAACCAAGGATGCGTGTCTATCGTACTGGCACTTCTTGAGCAAAGATTTCACTCTGGAGATCTCCTCGCGGCTACCTCCAGTCGAAACGAGATGTTCGAGTTTCCTCCTCAGGCCGTTGTACAGGCGGTACCTGTCCAGGCATGTGAGGTTGGAGAGCTCTCAGAAGAACCTTGCCGCCCTGCTCTTGAACATCTCCCACCACTCTGACTTACTGCTACAGAGATCCAGTAATGGTACCTGGCTCTGCAGAAAATCCTCAAAGGACTGTCTTATCTCTGTTTCCTCCAGAAGTGATGAATTCAGTCTCCAAAAACCTTTGCCCATCCGGGGGGTCTCTGCAACATTCAGAGAAAACAATATTAGACAGTGATCGGAGAATTCCACCTCAACAACGGACACTGGTGAAGAGATGGCTTCCTCCTTCAAATAAACTCTGTCTATTCTAGACCTGCTCTGACCTCTATAATAGGTGAACCCCTCGTGGCCTGGGGTGTGCCGGATGTGGACATCCACCAGGCGAGCCTCGCTAGCTATACTATTAAGTGCGATGCTGTCAAAAGCCAACCGCCTGTCTCCAGAGCCTCCCCTATCGCGGGCTCTTGTGACTGCATTCAAGTCACCTCCAAAGACAACTTGGTGGCTGGTAAAAAGGTAGGGCTTGATCCTCATAAAGAGACTCTTCCTGTCCTTTTTTGACTGGGGACCATAGATGTTAACAAGTCTTATTTCTTGTCCCTTCATGAGGACATCTAAGATCAGGCACCTTCCCATTTCTAATTCAATAACTCGTCGGCATTCAACCGCTGCGGTAAAAAGTACCGCCACTCCGCTATATGGCTTGGCCGCAAGAGACCAGTAGGAAGGGCCTGACCTCCACTCCCTTTTTGCCTTATGTATGGCTGCCAAATCAGACAGCCTGGTCTCCTGCAAAAATAAAATGTTGGCTTTAACGCGGCCGAGAAAATCAAAGGCCGCAAATCTAGCCATATCTGACTTTATGCTGGCAACGTTAATTGATGCCAGAGTCAGCGGAGTGGGTGCCGCCATCATGAGTGATTAAATTAGACGGCTTTCTTCCTCACACCCGCTTCCTCGGGGTCAGAGGAAAGCCCCTTGCCTCTTTTTTTGGACACAGATGTGTCCATAGCAGGGGATCCCCCGACCCCGTCGTCCTTGTTTCCAGGTTCCAGAGTAGCCTCCACCCCGGAAGGAACTATGCCTTTACGAGGTGGAGGCTCAGCGTCCCCTGTTGACCCTTCCTTTTCCCTAGGAACCTTGCCCTCCGCCTCCCCCTCAGAAGAGGAGGAAGAGATGTCTCAGAGGGCTCGGAACCTATTGGAGAGTCCAACTGGAGGTGAGCAGGCTTTTCCTTCCTGTACTTGGCCCGGGGTGGGAGAAGATCTTGAATCCCCCCTTCGTTTCCTTCTTGTGGCACCTAGCTTACGCCGTTTCTCTAGCCACCTCTTGCCTTCCCCATCCACACTTTCACAGTGGGAGGAATCTGCAGAGTTGGTCTCCTCCCTCTGGATCCTCCTGTCCTCCTCATCTAAATCGCTGTCCCTCAAAGCCTCAGCCGCGAGATTTGCTTCAGGAACAGGGGCCACCATCGACCCACCTGCTGTGGGCGCTCCTGTCAGCTCCCTGCTCCGTCTGCGTTTCTCCTGACGCCTCTGCTCCGCAGGCGTCTTTTGCCGGTTCTTCCCTGGCTCCTGAGCTCCTCCACCTCTGCTGGTCCCCTCACCCCCGGAGGCCACATCATGACCCCCATCCGTAGGTGCTAAGACCGCATTGGCAAAGGAGCGCAGACAGCGACTAAATGGGTGACCGAGGTCATCACACAGGTTACACCTAATCTCCGCACAGGAGGCGGCTAGATGAACCAGACCCCCACACAGAGCGCACTTCAAGGTCTTACAAGCGGCGCTCAAGTGTGAGGGGTCGCCGCACCTGTGGCAGAGCTTCGGCTGCCCCTGGTAAAAGGCCAAGATACGATCCCTGCCGAGGAAGGCTGCAGAAGGTATATGTGCCACTGAGTTACCTGATCGCTTCAGCTTGACCATGAACGTCCAGGCCCCGGACCATATGCCGTGCTCATCCCTGTTCTTTTGGGGCATCTCCGTCACCTCTCCGTACCTACTGAGCCACGTCATGATGTCAAAGCAAGAAAGTGACTCATTACGAGTCAAAACGGTCACCTTCTTGATACCGTTCTGGCGAGACACCACCTGGATGGCAAAGTCTCGCCAGCCAGGCTCGTTTTTCACTAGCTCGTAATTCCCCCAGAAGATTTCTAGGCCCTCTGGGCGAACGAAGCTGATGTCAAACTCAGACGTGCCGTACGGATGGATCAGGGCAAAGATGTCAACTGCCCTGAAGCCCATCTTCAGCAGAAGCTCCACTACCCTTGCCCTCGGGGGGCATGCATCATTGCCTCTCCAACGAAGACGGACCACATTCCTACGACCTGCGTCCTGCCCAGGTGTCGGTAGGAACCATACGGTCTCCCCCCTTTGCTCTCGGAAGGCACCCAAGCCATGTCTCTCTTTCCAGAGAGATAGGTTCACCTCTCTTCCTCCAACTGTGATTGTACTCTCCCCCTTCCGTAAAGCCTCCAGGAGACACTGTTGCAAAACGCCCTCTCTAGAGCCTGGAGACAAGGAGGACCCACTCCCTCCAGCGGCGACACTGGCATAACTCCTACCAGGTGCTGTCGCCGCTGGAGGGGCGACTGGAACCTGTAACCCCTCTTGCCTTACTGCAGTACTATCCCTTGAACCTCCACCCAAACCAGCATCCACTTGTGTGGCATCGCTGTTGCCAGATGTACCTGAGATGCCCGCAGACACAGCAACAGCAGAGGTACAACCAGCACCCCCAGCATCCTCTCTCCCATCACCAGCATTCTCTCTCACATTCACTCCTTTAGCTGGATCTGGACTTTGGGTCTTGGCCTTTCCAGAGGTAGATGCAAGCACATCATCAGTTTTGTTTTTATTCTTTTTCTTGTTTTTCCCTTTTTTCTTTTTGGCCTCCGCATCGCTGGAAGCCCGAGATCCTGCTTGGCC
This sequence comes from Eleutherodactylus coqui, assembly GCF_035609145.1. Lineage (NCBI taxonomy): Eukaryota > Metazoa > Chordata > Amphibia > Anura > Eleutherodactylidae > Eleutherodactylus > Eleutherodactylus coqui. Next base: position 297,456,420 of record NC_089840.1, on the reverse strand, counting down.
AGGAGCCCCCTCCGCATCACAGGCCCCGCTTGCAATGTTGCTTGTGGCACCGCTGCCACTCTCCATGCCATCACCTCCAGCTGTACTGACCTTTTCTGCGCCTTTCTTCCTGACCTCTCTGTCCCCATTACCACCTAATACAGGGACAGGGGGTCTGACCAGCTCAGCGCTTTTCTTCCCAACGCCCCGCTCCCGGCCCACCTCAGAGCCTGAGTTAGGGGGGTTCTTGGGGTCAGAGCCCTGATCCGACTTTTCAGCTGGACCAGTGCTCTCAGAAACCGACACAAAAACCAGCCTCTCCTGCGCCTTCTCTGGTTTCTTCTGTTGCCTTCTTTTATGAACTACAGAGTCCTTTTCTGCCAAATCACTGCCGAACATGAAGCCCCCCATATCTGGAGAGGCTTCCAGCTGTGGGGTCTTCTGCACTTGTAGCGCTCCTGTCTTCCTTCTCCCCTCCACCTCAGACTCCTCTGAGGTCGGTGGCAGTTCTACCTCCTCAGGCTGGAGACCTCTGGCACTTGTAGTGCTGCTCTGGGTCAGTGATTGCTCACCAGAGCACACAGGCTGCTCCCCCAGACTCTCCTGCACATCCTCATACTCCTCTTCATCCGAACTCTCCCCATCACCTGATGTGTCAGTTTGCGCATGGCCACTGCGCCCTGCCGCCATTTTTGCAAACCGATCGTCATTCATCAGTTTCTCCTTAAAGGGGCCGCTCTCCTCCAAGATCTTCTCTCTGACTTCCTGCCACATTTTAATACAGTCTTTGCAGTCTCTTATTGCCCTCCTGGCCACTGCTTTGTCCTCCTTGGACTTCTTCTGCTCCTTCATCATCCTAGCAGATTGCAGTTTTCCCTTCTGCAGGACGATCATCTTCCCTGCAGTCTGGTAATCCTGCATATATTTTGCCAACCTGGAGGCCATGTCTATTATAGATTCCTCCTCCCGTCTATCACTCCATTTAGACAGTTTTGCCTCTGTCTGTGGCTCACATTTTATCCTGCGGGCCTGACTGCGGGTCACAACCTCACCTGCTGCGATGTCCATTGTGGCCGCGCTGTCAACCCGGGCCGTGTCACTGCAGCCACGACCAGAACCCGCTCTCCTCACCGTATTGCTTGTAGATCCAAGCCTCCTCTTCGCTGCTGACATTGCTGGTTTCTCTGGCACCTGTAGCGAAGATGTTGCTGTCGCTGATGTCGCTGATGCCGCCGCCATCACTGCCCTACCTCCCTCCGACCGAGATCAGAGGGAGGAGGTGCGGGACTCCATAACAAGCACACACCCAAGAGAGTGCACTCTTCCTGGGATCACAGCTAGATCTTCACCTGGGACTCCTGACCACACCCTGGTTCCAGCAGAGCTCTCCAAGACACAGCCTACTCCAGAGCTGCACTCACTATTCTGCTGGTGGAGTCACTGTGTACATACATTACTTATCCTGTACTGATCCTGAGATACATCCTGTATTATACTGCAGAGCTGCACTCACTATTCTGCTGATGTAGTCACTGTGTACATACATTACTTATCCTGTACAGCTCCTGAGTTACATCCTGTATTATACCCCAGAGCTGTACTCACTATTCTGCTGGTGGAGTCACTGTGTACATACATTACTTATCCTGTACTGCTCCTGAGTTACATCCTGTATATCTTTTATTATAAAAGTAAAAAACACAACAAAGACAAACTGTAACAATCAGAATAACCATATAAAGCAATATAAGGCCCTTCCCCCACAGTCCGTGATCCATAAACAAAGTAAAATGTCCATATCCGGGTTTCCTCCCCGACGTACACACCCACACACATACACACTCAACATATAACACTATATACAACTATAACACAATATACAAGTATATACCTAAAATATAAAACTAAGGAAACTATAACTACATAAAACCCTGTAAACTATAACTCCAGGTCCAGCCGTACCGCACTGTACCCACACAACACAAATGTAAGCAATAACATAAACACAACATAAATAACTGAAATAGCAACATAAATAACCAAATTCAAACAGAAAGACCGAGCCAACTGGCATAAATAACTAACTAAAAATATGCTTGGTTTTTTTTTTTTTTTTTTTTTTTTTTTTGGGTCCCCAGTGCAGCTTGGGGGCCAAGCCTGCTCCACCAGTCCATGCCCAGAGTTCTTAGTTCAGGATGTGCCAAGCCACACCAGGGTTTTTTTTTTTTTTTTTTTTTTTAAGAAATAGCACACTGTGCCTGCCGCAGCCTGGGGGCCATGCCCGCTCCACCAGTCCGTGCCCAGAGTTCAATGTTCGGGACGTGCCAGGCTACGGCTCGAGGCGTGAATCCCTCTCCCCCCAACTCCCCACCCAACCTACCTACCACCCAGAACGTGAATATATACAATATACAATATATACAAAAGCATAATACACTCCAACCAACATACATAATATATACTATATACATAACCCGAAAGCCTAAGGTCGGCTCTCCTGCAGCCCTACTTCATTCCATTTTGCCCATACCAAAACAAAAAGCTTCATGGTGCACTCACAGCCCCCCACCGGGATTGGAGGTGATAAGCCGGGCACAGACATCACAATGTTCTATCCCTTGAATTTAAAAAGGTGTCCCTATTCTCTCCCTAATTTGCCCTAGACTGTCCTTAGTCTGCCCCTCAGTCTGACCCTTCATGGAAAACTGTCCCTGCCCTATCCCTCCTCTTTCCCTATCCTGTCCCTATTCTCTCCCTACTCTGCCCCTAGAAGATTAAGAAAAGACTGTCCCTAACGAAATACAAGCCCTCTCCATAGGAGAGAAGCTTTAGATGTGCCCAGCCTCTCATACTCCAAAGAACGCACCTTCACCAGGTCACCCAGGATGTTCCTACATACCGTATCCACGGGGAGGACTTTCAGTTCCGTCGAAATCAGGCACCGTGCACTCCAGATGTGGAACCTGACCACTAGGCTAACTAGAAATAAAGTGCAGCGGTCCCTGCCACCAAGGCCTCTGAAGGCTCCATAAGCCCACTCCGCATAGGAGAGGTGTGCCAGCTGATGCCAGCCTATGGAGACCCCTACCCGTTGGTATACCTCTGTATTAAAGGGGCACTGAAGCAGGAAATGCTCCATGCTTTCCAGCACGTCGCTGCACTCCTGACGGGGGCAACCCCTGTCAATCAGAGGCCTGCTCTTCAAGTTACCCCTTACATACAGTCTCCCGTGAAAGCAGCGCCAAGCCAAGTCCCAAAACTTCAAGGGGACCCGGGTTGAATTCAGTAAACGTAACCCTCCCTCCAGGTCCCGACTTGGGCAGTCCTTGAGCGCCAGGGGCTTCTGGAAATGGGTCAACAGGACTCTTTCGTCGAGGAGCCTCCTCGTCAGAGTCCTGATCTCCCACATCCCCAGACCCCACCGGCGTATCACCTTCAGAACCAAGGTAGCGTAAGCCGGGAGATGTCCGTGCTGCGTGCGAAGGTCCTTCACTCGCCCTCCTGTCTCCCATTCCTGGAAGAAGGGCCGAAACCATCCCCGGCAGGAGTAGACCCACGGAGGAGCCCTCTCTTGCCAGAGGTTGCCTATGTTGATCTTAAAAAAGGTGTCTACAAGAAACACCACAGGGTTGACCATAGACAACCCCCCTAGTCTCCTCGTGCGGTATGTAACATCTCTCCTGATCAGGTTCAACCTGTTCCCCCACAACATTAGGAAGAACAGGTTGTAGACCCGGGTCCAGAGAGGCTCTGGCAAAATGCATACGCTGCCCAGGTAGATGAATAAAGGGAGCAGGTATGTTTTGATCAAGCTAACTCTTTCCCGAAGGGTTAAAGACCAACCCTTCCACTGATTGACCTTGTGAGTGGCACCGTCCAGCCTGTCTACCCAATTTTGCATGGGGTAATCCCCCTGGCCAAATTTGATGCCAAGAACTTTTGCTGAAGCCTGGGGCACCGGAAGAGTGTCCGGGAGATCAAACACAGGATCCCCCCTTCCTAACCAGAGACTTTCGCACTTATCCCAGTTGACCCTGGACCCAGATGCCTCTGAGTAGCCATCCACCTCTGACACCACAAACTCCGCCTCCTCCCTTGAGGATACGAAGAGCGTGACATCATCGGCGTATGCCACTGCCCTCAGGGTAGCCTCCGGCACCACCCGGTCCATCCCGACCCCTGCTATAGGTCCACAATCAACCCTCCTAAGGAAGGGATCTATCGCAAACACATACAACAGGGGACTTAGAGGACAGCCCTGACGGACACCGGACCCCACCTCAAAAGGGCGGCCAAGCCAACCGTTCACCAGCGGGAAAGTCTCAGCCCCTGCATACAATGTTCGCAGCCAATCAACAAACCCCACTGGCAGGCCGTATCTCAGAAGGACTGACCAGAGGTAGTCGTGGTTAACCCGATCAAACGCTTTGGCCTGGTCCAAGGACAGCAAGTACCCCTCCCAGTGACCAGCCCTACCCTGCTCCACTGCCTCCCGGACACCAAGAACAGCGCTAAAGGTGCTACGGCCTGGAACAGAGCAATGCTGGGCGCCCGAGAGGAGCCGGGGTGCAAACTTGACCAACCGATTAAACAGCACTTTTGCCAGAACCTTCCTGTCCGTATTGAGAAGTGCTATGGGACGCCAGTTCTCAATACGGCTCGAGTCTTTACCCTTTGACAGAAGGATCAAAGCTGACCTCCTCATTGACTTTGGCAGAGTGCCCGAGGAAAGACACTCATTTAATACCTCCGTCAAGAGGGGACTCAAGAGGTCCTTGAAGGTCTTATAATACTCGGATGTTAGTCCGTCCGGTCCTGGCGATTTTTTGAGCCGGAGCCCATCAATCGCCAGTTTAACTTCCTCTATTCTGATCTCTCCTGTCAAAACATCAAGAGAGGTGTCTACCCCCGGCTCAGGGACAGTTTCAGCCAGGAAAGCCGACATTACTTCCGAATCTAGATCCCTCTTTCCCAAGAGTTGCGAGTAGTAGGATCTGACGACCTCCAAAATCCCTGATCTGGATCGATTCAGGGATCCTGTACTATCGATCAGTCCAGTGACCACTTTACTATTCACTGACATCCTACAGTTTCTGTAAGGGTCGGGCGAGCGGTACTTCCCGAAATCCCTCTCAAAAACCAAGGATGCGTGTCTGTCATACTGGCACTTCTTGAGCAAAGATTTCACTCTGGAGATCTCCTCGCGGCTACCTCCAGTCGAAACGAGATGTTCGAGTTTCCTCCTCAGGCCGTTGTACAGGCGGTACCTGTCCAGGCATCTGAGGTTGGAGAGCTCTCGGAAGAACCTCGCCGCCCTCCTTTTGAACATCTCCCACCACTCTGACTTACTGCTACAGAGATCCAGTAATGGTACCTGGCTCTGCAGAAAATCCTCAAAGGACTGTCTTATCTCTGCTTCCTCCAGGAGTGATGAATTCAGTCTCCAAAAACCTCTGCCCATCCGGGGGGTCTCTGCAACATTCAGAGAAAACAATATTAGACAGTGGTCGGAGAATTCCACCTCAACAACGGACACTGGTGAAGAGATGGCTTCCTCCTTCAAATAAAACCTGTCTATTCTAGACCTGCTCTGACCTCTATAATAGGTGAACCCCTCGTGGCCTGGGGTGTGCCGGATGTGGACATCCACCAGGCGAGCCTCGCTAGCTATGCTATTAAGTGCGACGCTGTCAAAAGTCAACCGCCTGTCTCCAGAGCCTCCCCTATCGCGGGCTCTTGTGACTGCATTAAAGTCACCTCCAAAGACAACTTGGCGGCTGGTAAAAAGGTAGGGCTTGATCCTCATAAAGAGACTCTTCCTGTCCTTTTTTGACTGGGGACCGTAGATGTTGACAAGTCTCAATTCTTGTCCCTTCATGAGGACATCTAAGATCAGGCACCTTCCCATTTCTAATTCAATAACTCGTCGGCATTCAACCGCTGCGGTAAAAAGAACCGCCACTCCGCTATACGGCTCGGCCGCAAGAGACCAGTAGGAAGGGCCTGACCTCCACTCCCTTTTTGCCTTATGTACGGCTGCCAAGTCAGACAGCCTGGTCTCCTGCAAAAATAAAATGTCGGCTTCAACGCGGCCGAGAAAATCAAAGGCCGCAAATCTAGCCGTATCAGACTTAATGCTGGCAACGTTAATTGATGCCAGAGTCAGCGGAGTGGGTGCCGCCATCATGAGTGATTAAATTAGATGGCTTTCTTCCTCACACCCGCTTCCTCGGGGTCAGAGGAAAGCCCCTTACCTCTTTTTTTGGACACAGTTGTGTCCATAGCAGGGGATCCCCCGACCCCGTCGTCCTTGTTTCCAGGCTCCAGAGTAGCCTCCACCCCGGAAGGAACTATGCCTTCACGAGGTGGAGACTCAGCGCCCCCTGTTGACCCTTCCTTTGCCCTAGGGACCTTGCCCTCCGCCTCCCCCTCAGAAGAGGAGGAAGAGATGTCTTGGAGGGCTCGGAACCTATTGGAGAGTCCAACTGGAGGTGAGCAGGCTTTTCCTTCCAGCACTTGGCCCGGGGTGGGAGAAGATCTTGAATCCCCCCTTCGTTTCCTCCTCGTGGCACCTAGCTTACGCCGTTTCTCTAGCCACCTCTTGCCTTCCTCATCCACACTTTCACAGTGGGAGGAATCTGCAGAGTTGGTCTCCTCCCTCTGGATCCTCCTGTCCTCTTCATCTAAATCGCTGTCCCTCAAAGCCTCAGCCGCGAGATTTGCTTCTGGAACAGGGGCCACCATCGACCCACCTGCTGTGGGCGCTCCTGTCAGCTCCCTGCTCCGTCTGCGTTTCTCCTGACGCCTCTGCTCCGCAGGCGTCTTTTGGCGGTTCTTCACTGGCTCCTGAGCTCCTCCACCTCTGCTGGTCCCCTCACCCCCAGAGGCCACATCATGACCCCCATCAGTAGGTGCTGAGACCGCATTGGCAAAGGAACGTGGGCAGCGACTAAACGGGTGACCGAGGTCACCACACAGGTTACACCTAATCTCCGCACAGGAGGCGGCTAGATGACCCAGACCCCCACACAGAGCGCACTTCAAGGTCTTACAAGCGGCGCTCAAGTGTGAGGGGTCACCGCACCTGTGGCAGAGCTTCGGCTGCCCCTGGTAAAAGGCCAAGATACGATCCCTGCCGAGGAAGGCTGCAGATGGTATGTGAGCCACTGAGTTTCCTAAACGCTTCAGCTTGACCATAAACGTCCAGGCCCCAGACCATATGCCGTGCTCATCCCTGTTCTTTTGGGGCATCTCCGTCACCTCTCCGTACCTACTGAGCCACGTCATGATGTCAAAGCAAGAAAGTGACTCGTTATGAGTCAAAACGGTCACCTTCTTGATGCTGTTCTGGCGAGACACCACATGGATGGCAAAGTCTCGCCAGCCGGGCTCATTTTTCACCAGCTCGTAATTCCCCCAGAAGATTTCTAGGCCCTCTGGGCGAACGAAACTGATGTCAAACTCAGACGTGCCGTAGGGATGGATCAGGGCAAAGATGTCAACCGCCCTGAAGCCCATCTTCAGCAGAAGCTCCACTACCCTTGCCCTCGGGGGGCATGCATCATTGCCTCTCCAACGAAGACGGACCACATTCCTACGACCTGCGTCCTGCCCGGGTGTCGGTAGGGACCATACGGTCTCCCCCCTTTGCTCTCGGAAGGCACCCAAGCCATGTCTCTCTTTCCAGAGAGATAGATCCACCTCTCTTCCTCCAACTGTGATTGTACTCTCCCCCTTCCGTAAAGCCTCCAGGAGACGCTGTTGCAAAACGCCCTCCCTAGAGCCTGGAGACAAGGAGGACCCACTCCCTCCAGCGGCGACACTGGCATAACTCCTACCAGTTGTTGTCGCCGCTGGAGGGGCGACTGGAACCTGTAACCCCTCTTGCCTTACTACATTACCATCCCTTGAACCTCCACCCAAACCAGCATCCACTTGTGTGGCATCACCGTTGCCAGATGTAGCAGAGGCACAACCAGCACCCCCAGCATCCTCTCCCCCATCACCAGCATTCTCTCTCACATTCACTCCTTTAGCTGGATCTGGACTTTGGGTCTTGGCCTTCACGGAGGTAGATGGAAGGACCTCATCAGTTTTGTTTTTATTCTTTTTCCTGTTTTTCCCTTTTTTCTTTTTGGCCTCCACATCGCTGGAAGCCCGGGATCCTGCTTGGCCAGGAGCCCCCTCTGCATCACAGGCCCCGCTTGCAACGTTGCTTGTGGCACCGCTGCCACTCCCCATGCCTGTGGCACCGCTGCCACTCTCCATGCCTGTGGCACCGCTGCCGCTCTCCATTCCATCACCTTGGTCACCTCCAGCTGTACTGGCCTTTTCTGCGCCTTTCTTCCTGACCTCTCTGTCCCCATTACCACCTAACACAGGGACAGGGGGTCTGACCAGCTCGGCCCTTTTCTTCCCAACGCCCCGCTCCCGGCCCACCTCAGAGCCTGAGCTAGGGGGGTTCTTGGGGTCAGAGCCCTGATCCGACTTTTCAGCTGGACCAGTGCTCTCAGGGACTGCTACAAAAACCAACCTCTCCTGCACCTTCACTGGTTTCTTCTGTTGCCTTTTTTTATGAACTACAGAGTCTTTTTCTGGCAAATCATTGCCAAACATGAAGCCCCCCATATCTGGAGAGGCTTCCAACTGTGGGGTCTTCTGCACTTGTAGTGCTCCTGTCTTCCTTCTCCCTTCCACCTCAGACTCCTCTGATGTTGGTGGCAGTTCTACCTCCTCAGGCAGGAGACTTCTGGCACTTGTGGTGCTGCTCTGGGTCAGTGATTGCTCACCAGAGCACACAGGCTGCTCCCCCAGACTCTCCTGCACATCCTCATACTCCTCTTCATCCGAACTCTCCCCATGACCTGATGTGTCAGTTTGCGCATGGCCACTGCGCCCTGCCGCCATTTTTGCAAACCGATCGTCATTTATCAGTTTCTCCTTAAAGGGGCCGCTCTCCTCCAAGATCTTCTCTCTGACTGCCTGCCACATTTTAATACAGTCTTTGCAGTCTCTTATTGCCCTCCTGGCCACTGCTTTATCCTCCTTGGATGACTTCTGCTCTTTAATCATTCTAGCAGATTGCAGTTTCCCTTTCTGCAGGACGATCATCTTTCCCGCAGTCTGGTAATCCTGCATATATTTTGCCAACCTGGAGGCCAGGTCTATCACAGATTCCTCCTCCCTTCTATCACTCCATTTAGACAGTTTTGCCTCTGTCTGTGGCTCACATTTTATCCTGCGGGCCTGACTGCGGGTCACAACCTCACCTGCTGCGACGTCCACCGTGGCCCCGCTGTCAACCCGGGCCGTGTCACTGCAGCCACGACCAGAACCCGCTCTCCTCACCATGTTGCTTGTAGCTCCAAGCCTCCTCTTCGCTGCTGACATTGCTGATTTCTCTGGCACCTGTAGCGAAGATGTTGCAGTCGCTGATGCCGCCGCCATCACTGCCCTCCCTCCCTCCGACCGAGATCGGAGGGAGGAGGTGCGGGATTCCATTACAAACACGCACCCGAGAAAGTGCACTCTTCCTGGGATCCCAGCTAGATCTTCACCTGGGACTCCTGACCACACCCTGGTTCCTGCAGAGCTCTCCAACAACCAACCTACTCCTGAGATGCACTCACTATTCTACTGGTGGAGTCACTGTGTACATACATTACTTATCCTGTACTGACCCTGAGTTACATCCTGTATTATACCCCAGAGCTGCACTCACTATTCTGCTGGTGGAGTCACTGTGTACACACATTACTTATCCTGTACTGATCCTGAGTTACATCCTGTATTATACTGCAGAGCTGCACTCACTATTCTGCTGGTGGAGTCACTGTGTACATACATTACTTATCCTGTACTTATCCTGAGTTACATCCTGTATTATACTCCAGAGCTGCACTCACTATTCTGCTGGTGGAGTCACTGTGTACATACATTACTTATTCTGTACTGATCCTGAGTTACATCCTATATTATACTCCAGAGCTGCACTCACTATTCTGCTGGTGGAGTCACTGTGTACATACATTACTTATCCTGTACTTATCCTGAGTTACATCCTGTATTATACTCCAGAGCTGCACTCACTATTCTGCTGGTGGAGTCACTGTGTACATACATTACTTATTCTGTACTGATCCTGAGTTACATCCTATATTATACTCCAGAGCTGCACTCACTATTCTGCTGGTGGAGTCACTGTGTACATACATTACTTATCCTGTACTGACCCTGAGTTACATCATGTATTATACCCCAGAGCTGCACTCACTATTCTGCTGGTGGAGTCACTGTGTACATACATTACTTATCCTGTACTGCTCCTGAGTTACATCCTGTATTATACCCCAGAGCTGCACTCACTATTCTGCTGCTGGAGTCACTGTGTACATACATTACTTATCCTGTACTGCTCCTGAGTTACATCCTGTATTATACTCCAGAGCTGCACTCACTATTCTGCTGGTGGAGTCACTGTGTACATACATTACTGATCCTGTACTGATCCTGAGTTACATCCTGTATTATACTCCAGAGCTGCACTCACTATTCTGCTGGTGGGGTCACTGTGTACATACATTACTTATCCTGTACTGATCCTGAGTTACATTCTGTATTATACTCCAGAGCTGCACTCACTATTCTGCTGGTGGAGTCACTGTGTACATACATTACTTATCCAGGATAGCCAAGTATATGGAAAGGTGATGATGTCTGGTAATCTTCGTTCAAACAGTTTATTCTCTCCTTTCCATATATTTGGCTATCCTGGATTTGGGGGGCCGCTGGCTGCAGTCCAGACCCCTCAGTGAAGTTGTTATTACTCTACTATATATATTAGTTTCCCCCGATTTTGGTTATAAGTAGCGCCAGGGTTACTCGTTGCTCTGTACAGACCCCAATGCTTGCTACTGAGGCCTACAAACTCCGGTTTCTTCCTCTCCTTCCTAATACCAAGACAGCAGGATAACCTACGCGGATCTCTGACCGCCATCTTGGACTGTAGGTGAGCGCTGTCCCTGTAGACGGCTCCCCACCAGGTGAGTCCCACCCATGTTGTCTTCCTCTTTATTGACCAATAGTATCATCTAATGGATATGATCACCAATCTCCTCTTGTGAGTGCGGATCCATCATTCTACAGCTCGGTCAGAGTCCTAGCAGCCGGGCCCCACGGTCCTCAGCATTGGGGGGGAACTTGCAGTCATGGCACAAACCCTTTAAAAAAGTTGTCCAGGACTAGAAAGAGCTGTCGGCTTCCCTCCCCGCTCCGGTCACAGGCTGTGTGCTGTATCATGCATCAGCCTCATTCACTTCAATGGAGCCGAGCTGCAATACCGCATACGACCTGAGCGCCTATGTGGCACTGTTTCTGAAAAATAAAAGCAGCCATGTTTACCTATTTTGGGACAACTTTTTTAACCCCGTAGTGACCGAGCTGTTTTGTGCCTTAAGGTTGAAGTGATTCCCCTGCGAAGTTCCGCTATTGTTTTTCGTTTTTTTTACAGCATTATGTGCCTTAGCCGAGTATCTCCCTGCTCATCCATAAAGATTCGGGGGCCGCCGCAGCTGACAGGTGAGTTGCGGCGGGGAGAAGGGGAGAGCGGGCGGGAGAAAGGGAGAGAGAGATCTCCCCTCCGTTCCTCCCCGCTCTCCCCCGCAGCTCCCCGCCCCGCGCCGACCCCCGAATCTTTAGGGACGAGCGGGGAGATACTCGGCTAAAGCACATTACTCGAGCGACTAGTGCCTTAGCGAGTATACTCGCTCATCCCTATTTCTTATCCATTTTTTTTTAAAAAAAGGGCTTTTGTGGGGAAATGTGTAGATTTGCAAAATTGATTTTTTCTTTCAATTAAACTTTATTGAATTTTTTGACACTATTTTTCAGTCCCTGAAAGTTAAATCTGAGATATTTCGATCGCTGGGATAGTACACTGCATTACTTATGTACTGCATTGTACTGTGTCCATGATATCAGCCTATTAGATTCTGCTGGAGGCGGGGCAGACATGGAGCGCTTTATCAGGCTTCCAGCTGCCATGGGAGCACGGTGGTACCTTACAGTCGCACTGCAGGGTGCCCGTGGGTGACAGAAGGAGCCCCTCCCCCTGTCATCTGCTTACATGCCGCAGTTACTATTGACTGTGGTATGTAAGGGGTTAAACTGCCCAGATCTGAGGTTTCTCATCTCCTCGCTGTTAGAGCAGGAGCCCCGCTGTCAATAGTCGCCATGTGATCGCCTTACAAAGATGTATAAAGCCCGTTAGTGAGCTCAGTGAAAAGGCGTATTGCGGTCACTAAGGGGTTAAGATCGCTGCCCTCTTTCTAGATATTTTTACGTCTCAAGTCTTAGCGATTAAAGGGACAAGGACGTCTCTGCGCCCCGCGGCCTCTATAATCGTGTCCTTCTGTAGATGTGACGGCCGGCGCCGCCACCTCCGCCGCGTTCCCACGATACGTTGCAGATGTTCCAGCATAACGTTCAATGAATCCTTTCCCACAATGCAACAGCCGCGTCCAGAAGGACGCTCAGACTCCACAAGTGCGCAGTGTGCGCACCTGCTGAGCTCATGTCACCGGCAGGTGATGTGCCGCTCTGTGCCAAGCGTGGAGCGCTGGTTCCACGGACCTGGAGCCGATTAGCACTTAGCGGCGGAACGCCATCTGATAACATTAAACGGCTTGGAGCGCGTCCAGCAACAGATGTTACCGCGCCGAATACATGAATGAGAGGCTGCGAACCCTGCGAGACGTCCGACTGCAAGACATTTCACAGGACTTCTGCTGCCAGCTGCTCCTTGTTCCTGAACTTCTGTAAGGAAGTCCGTTCTGATACAGTCATTACACGCCGCCCCGAGCGCCGAAAGCCGATACTGCATGTATAGGAGGATTATGGGCTGCAATTACTGTTATCATCCAACCAAGGGGGTCATAAGGGGTCCGGAACGGTTATACACTGACTGGCCTCTTTATTGAAGACCCCGACCCCTTTATTAGATCCCCGGCCCTCTCACGATCCGCTCTCCCCTGTACGGTAATTCCCCCCGTGACCCCGGAGTGCGGCATAAAATCACGTGACAAGTTTTCCGCGGATCAGTTTCAGTGTGAATCCACATTAGATGGGAGAATCCAGCGATCGGAGCGACTTCCAGCGAGGCCGGTCATCGGTGCTGGACTAGCCGGGGTCTTGCTGCCAACCGCGGGGGGGTTTTAGTCATGTAACAGTGTGAAGAGTATACAGAGAATGGCGCGATCAAGGGATACATCCAGCGGAAGGGGATCCTGCGGACGGAAACAACTCATCACTGAAAGGGGTCAGAGGAGGATGTCAGGAATCGTTCAGCTGCACAGTCAGCTGAATACAATGCTGGAGCTCCAACTAACGTGTCCGAACGCACAACTCGCCGTTCCTCGCCACGGATGGTATAACAGCGGACGACCAGTTCCAGCGCCATTGTGTCTAAGAGAAGCAGAAAGACTCCAGCGGGCAAAAGAGCGCAAAACTTGTATCACTGAGCAGCGGAGAAACATCTCCTGGTCAGACGGATCCAGATTTATGTTGCTGATGGGAGGGCAGAATTTGGCGCAAGCAGCATGAATCGCTGACCCCTTCCTGTCACCTTATGGAGATAGAGTAGTAATGTGTGGAATGTTTACTTGGTGTAACCTTGGTCCTCTGATATCTGTGGATGGACGCCATGATGAATTGCTGCATGTCAGAAGGAGGTTAAGTGTTTACTAAATGGGCGGCTCTAATGAAGGGGCTAAACTGAAACAAGCCGTGCGAAACCAAAAAACATGGAGGAAGCTCGCCTTTAGGGTCACCGAGAGTCGTGAACGACTAAAGGGTTAACAACAGCAATGAAGTGGTCGTGCAGTGTAGACTTGTGCTTTGAAATAAAATGCAACTGCCCTTTACAGCAGCTACCTGACTCTGAGGTTTTGCATTTCTTCTACGGTATGGGCCACCTCCTGCCGTTCATCTGGGACTGCTGACTGACCAGCTGGGTTGTGTTGGCTGTAGAGTCAGCGGTCAGTGAATAGAGTGCTGATGACATGGGCTGTATATACCACATATACCCGGTCATACTCAGTAGATCAGGCATGTAATGAGCCGCATACATGGGTTTTCGGTTGGCCTTGAGCAGATGTTCTGCTAAATTCGAGAAATGCTCTTTTTTCAGATGTGATACTTTAGAAGTCTATAGCAGGTGTAGAAGAGAAGAGGATTCAGCATCAGACGCCGATCATCTCTACTGGAGAGGCTTGATCCTGGTCAGAGGCAGAATGCCGGTGGCGTCCAACGCCGCTCTATAAAGGGCTCCTCGCAGCCGACGCCAGCATCAAGAAGTTACAGACGGGACCTTGAGCAGTCGCCTCTTCTTCTGTAAACCCTACAAGGTCACGCATGGAAAGGGGAATTAGAAGCTTCTGCTTACCGACCTGCCATGCGCCAATTACCATTAAGGCGAGGCTCTAATTACCTAGAGCATAATGAGCCGGGCTCCGGAGAGCGGCCAGGGCTGAAGTGGCTCTTTAGCTTGCAGGTGTTGTGAGGTTGTCCCCCTTGAGAAGGGCTTTGGAGACCCCGATCTATTGTATCTTCCATCACCGGGACAGAAAGACATTTTCAATCCAGAGGCTTCTGCTTTCCAACAGGAAACGAGTCCAGAGCCGTGATAATGAGGAAGGAGAGCGCAGCGAGCGCCGGACGGCTGGTGACCACGGCAGGAAGCAACCCTCATAGAGAAATAGTATCTGTCAAGTCAGGTTAAAGGAGATGTCCCGAGGCAGCAAGTGGGTCTATACACTTCTGTATGGCCATATTAATGCACTTTGTAATGTACATTGTGCATTAATTATGAGCCATACAGAAGTTATAAAAAGTTTTATACTTACCTGCTCCGTTGCTAGCGTCCTCGTCTCCATGGTGCCGATTAATTTTCGCCCTCCGATGGCCAAATTAGCCGCGCTTGCGCAGTCCGGGTCTTCTGCTTTCTTCTATGGAGCCGCTCGTGCCAGAGAGCGGCTCCGTGTAGCTCCGCCCCGTCACGTGCCGATTCCAGCCAATCAGGAGGCTGGAATCGGCAGTGGACCGCACAGAAGAGCTGCGGTCCACGAAGGTAGAAGATCCCGGCGGCCATCTTCAGCGGTAAGTATTGAAGTCACCGGACCGCCGGGATTCAGGTAAGCGCTGTGCGGGTGGTTTTTTTAACCCCTGCATCGGGGTTGTCTCGCGCCGAACGGGGGGGGGTTTAAAAAAAAAAAAACCCGTTTCGGCGCGGGACATCTCCTTTAAAGAATAAGAAGTTACCAAAGTCAGGGGCGGTCATTATTGTGCTCCTCGCCCCACTCTCTTGTAGAGCTCCGCAACCAAAGTTGTGCATTGGTCCAATGACTTGTGTAATCTCTTATTATTGCACAATCTCTTCCTCCTGTGCAGT